>NC_091440.1:53986650-54357103 GCF_964237555.1 Oryctolagus cuniculus | reverse complement strand
TGAACCAATGGATGGAAGACCCTTTCTCTCTCTCTCTCTCTCTCTCTCTCTCTCTTTGCTTCTGACTCTCTGTAACTCTACTTTTCAAATAAATAAATAAATCTTTAAAAAAATGAATAAAGGAGCAAGAGAAAGTCTCTGAGGCAGGAGTATGTCTGACAAGAATAATAGGCCAGTGTAGCTGGCCATGTAGCATGAAGTGTAGTAGAATAAGGGCTCAAGGTGGTAACCAGTGAAGATGGCATCTGTGAGCTATACTAAACAGTGCGTTTGAGCTCAGATTGGACTAGAGAAATGATAGAGACATTAAAAGAAATGTAAAAGCTAAATTATCTTTTAATGGGATCATTACAACTACTCTGTTAAAATACAACGTAGCGGTGCATTAAGGAAAACATAGAGCTCACAAAAGAAGCTTGGCAATAATCCCAGTAAAAGACTGGGGTGCTTGGATTATCACAGCTGAATTGGAGATTTGGAGGAGGTCAAGAATAATTCCGTGGGCTTTGACCTAAACCAGTGAAAGATTAAGCTACTATCAACTAAGACAGAGAATGCTTAGTTTAGTGGAGTTTTATTGAAGACCCAGTTTTGGACATGATAGTTTCCAAATATGTATTAGTCATCCAAATAGGAGATATGAATAGACCAATTTCTTTGGGAAATTCAGAACACGGTCTAGAATGTAAGCATTTGTTTATGAACCATGTTACAGGTAAAGAAAAATGTCAGAGGGGAAATTTCAAAAGAGAAAGCATTCTCTCCTTTACTAACTAGTAGTAAAAGTATTGTTATAAAAATCTACTTGTTAATGCTAAGAACTTCAATAGTTATAAATCATTTTATTGTAAAAAGCAAATAATTTCTCTCAATATATGACTCATACTATTTTTTATCCCAGTATTCTCAACAATTTTCATCACATTTTGAATCTTTTCAGAAATAGACAGTGTGTTTTCAAACTTATTCACATAAAGGACCATATTGAAAGCATATTTTGGGGTTGGCGCTGTGGCGTAGTAGGAAAAGCTGCTGCCTGCAATGCTAGCATCCCATATGGGAGCCGGTTCAAGTCCCAGCTGCTCCACTTCTGATCCAGCTCTCTGCCAGTTCTTGGGCCTCTGCACCCATGTGGGAGACCCAGAAGAGGCTCCTGGCGCCTAGCTTTGGATTGGCACAGCTCCAGACGTTGTGGCCATCTAGGGAATGAACCAGCAGATGAAAGACTTCTCTCTCTCTCCCTCTGCCTCTGTGTAACTCTTCCTTTCAAATAAATAAATAAATATTTTTTTAAAAATACTTTTACATGTGTTCTGGATCTTGCCTTTCTTTTTCACTTAATTGTCTAACTTAATGTTAGATGTATTGCAATGTTTCTTCTACTAGTTTTATGGATTATTTTTGCTTTTATTTTACTGACATTAATTTTTATAAATCCCTGTAAAGTGAGGTAAGAAAATTGACTTGTTTTATTAAATGACTAATTATTTATTGATTATCAATAGTAAGACAAATATTGCTAAATTTAAATAGCAAAATTGTCTTAGTTTCGTATTTACATGTTTCATTGTACATGACCAAGATATTTCAATAGCTATATAACATATTTAAAAAATGTAGTAGTGCCACACCTCCTTCGTTACTCTTTTTTTTTTTTTTTTTGATGATGATTCTTAAAAGCCTATTCTGGGGCCAGTGCTGAGGCATAGCGGGTAAGGCCGCTGCCTGCAATGCTGGCATCCCATGTGGGCGCCGATTTGAGTCTCAGCTGCTTCACTTCTGATCTAGCTCTCTGCTGTGGCCTGGGAAAGTAGTGGAGGATGGTCCAAGTCCTTGGGCCCCTGCACCTGCATGGGAGACCCGGAGGAAGCTCCTGGCTCCTGGCTTTGGATTGGTACAGCTTTGGCCATTGTGGCCATCTGGGGAGTGAACCAGCAGATGGAAGACTCTCTCTCTCTCTCTCTCTCTCTCTCTCTCTCTGCCTCTCCTTATCTCTCTGTGTAATTCTGACATTCAAGTAAATAAACAAATCTTTTTTTTAAAAAAAAGCCTATTCTAACAATCATTTGTATCATTTTATCAAGAAAGAAGTTATCTCAAGAGCATTTTGAGTTATTAAAACTAATAATCTATTTAAGAAATTTTCGGAACACAAGAGAATGTTATTTGGAGAGAATGAGAAAGCAAGATGAAGGTGATGAGTTCACATTACTCTACTTGTAGAATCATAACATTGTGAATCAGGAAGAAAGTGGCAAAAGGTTCTAACGAGAACTTTTAAAGAGTTTCTGGATCATTTCAAAATGCTAGAATGTATTAAGGTTTCTGCTAGATAATTTAACATATTTGAACAGTGGAGAAGACAACCTCTCAGTTTTTAGTTCCCTATAGAAAGGACTGGCAAGAGTAGATAATAAGGAAAGGAACTCATCATTAATTAATTAGAAATTAATTATAAAGAAATACTATAATGATGCATAATGATGGTATGCTTTTGCTACAGACTTGAAATAAAACATTGAAATAACATTTGCTGGTTATTAATATTTTAAACCCAGCTCCCCTTTTTCTCTTCCACTTTGTATTATGGACTCCGAGTTTGAAATAGTTCCTATAGTTGCCTTGAAAGACGACTACAATTTTTTTTCTGTTTTTATAAAAAATGGAAGTCAAACTATAGGAATATATAGTGTGTGATAAATTGATATATTTTTCATTACTGGAAAATGTGGACTATTTTCTCTCCTATGTATTTAGCTGTTTTGGCTTTGAACCTTTGCACTTCAATCAACGTGTGATTTTGAAGGAAAACTGTGTCTTACTTCTTATTGCAGACTCAGCTGTGTGTTTTTTCACTGACGGCACCAGAATTAAATATGCTAGCAGAGAATACTCACTGCTTGCTACCACTGAAGTACTCACCACCCATGGGCACAATCACCCACCAACCCTACAGAGAACTGTAAATTTATTTGAAAAGTCTGCAAATGAGATTGATCCTATAATAAATACCCCTAAGAAAGAAGCTGGAAAAATTACTGGAAACAAATATTCTTTTGCTGTCATCTCAGTATCCACAGTAGTTCACTCCATGATGAAAACAGAGGAAGAATATTTTATGACAAGTTGCAAAATTCCTGAATCATGGCACTTCGTTTTTTACATTCCGTCATTTAATCAATGGTTAAAAGCTTTATTAAACAGAAACAAAACCTAAACATCATCACTTATATTTAAACAGAAGTACAGATCATTAAAAGTGTATGAACAAAGAACACAAATGTAGTTTTTACTTCAACACTTACATGAATGAGGATGTTTTCAAGTTTCTTCACTGACAACCCGATTTGAACCATTGAACAAACTGTACTTAAGTCAAAAGTAGTAAAATGTAAAAATTCAAATTTAAACATGAAAACATGAAACAACAAAAAAGAACAGGAAGTATCTTCATTACCAAACAGGTTAACAAATTCCCTTGAGCAGGGATAGATAGAAGTGTGTGACATGTGCATTATCACTCAGTTAATCATTGTGTGTGTATCCTATTGAGTAGTTCACCGGACATGGTATGTGTCAAGGCTTTATATGACGTCAACCAGCCTCTCTCTGATGCACACCCACAGAACCAGCAGATGCATGTCAGAAACACTGCTATGATCTCTAATAACCAGCTACATGTTGAGTAAATGCATTTAGGTTTGGAAACATCAAATTATTAGGCCATTTGCTATATTTCTAATGTGAAAGCCTCGAGGGAATCCATAAATATTCTAAACTCATACTTGCCATTGAAAAATTTTACTCGTCGCTGAATTATTACTTGGCCTCTGAAAATCATTATCATCATTTGGCTCCCTTGGAGAGATAATTTACCTCATATGGACAAGTACTTTCCTCCCGAGAGGGAGTGAGTTCTACTAGTCTGTGCCTCCCAGGATCAGAAATACTTTTAATTGTTTCTTTAGCACTGATAGCTTCTTTCAACTGGTGAGAGGACTAATCATCTTATGCAAATACCAATCCAAGAAAATAATATGATGTTTGTATTCCAAGCAATTAGGTTGCCATTTCAATTTCTTCTCTGTGCTCATAAATTGCAACCAGAAACTGGAAAAGATCATCTGTGATTTTTTATTTGACCTCTAATTAGTAGAACACATTTAGCATATTTTTGGAGATTTTAAAGATTAACATAATATATATGAGACAAATCATAGAGCTTACTCTCTTCCTTGCTTGCTACCTTAATTTGTGAAAATGGACTTAACTGCACAGAATTTTAGAACAGTGTTTAATAATGCAACAACTTTCATTGTTTTCCAAGAACCCAATATGTTACAAAAGTGAAATGATCAGCTGTATTTATTCTTGGAGCTGTTTCCTTTCTTCCTCGTCCAGTAACTAAGTCGTGCAACGCTGCTAGCTTATTGATTACAGACATGTCACTAATGAACACTAGTGCACAGACGTGGACACAAACCTACATGCAGGGGCACATTGTAGGGCCCTCGCAGATTCTGAGATTATTAAGCACTATTCTCAGCTTTCCCAATGGTCTGTTTTCCTTTGCTATGTGAAACGTGATCTCTAAATCACTCTGGCCCTCTACCTGGGACCACATGATGCATCCTAAATGAAGACAGCAGGGCTGCGGCCATCCCCTCAGAACAATGTTCTTATTTCAGGAGGCAGACGCCAAGCGACAGGAGTCCTGAAGCAGCATCTGACTCCAGCTTGTCAAGCTTCACAAGCTGTTGTTTTCCATGGCTCCTCACTGTCCTGGGGACTGCCTGATTGTCCTCTTAAAGCTTTCACCATTGATTCCCGTTTCCTTACTGTGATATGTTTCCTGGGAGATATAGGGCTTGTAGAGATTGTTCTAATGAGGGTAATGTACAGAGCTCTTACAAAGAAGATGTGTGGGGAGCAGGGAGGATGCGTAAGGGATGCCAGAACGACTTGTTTAATCTGCCTTTTTCGAGTAATCATGCTGCACAGCCCGTTCCCTTGAGAGATTTGCGGTGATACTGGTGTTGGACACTGTCAGATTTTCTGTGATACGGCCCTGGACTCCAGTCTTTCATAATATTTTCCTAAAAATAAAAGGGTCTTTTGTATGCATGATTCTTCTCAGAAAAGTGACGTTAGTCCACAGGGGACCTGTTCACAATATCCCATTCTGGGTGGCCCAGTTGGCATTATATAGATTCGGTATCAGTCACAATCAGTTTGTTTTTCCTCTGGTTTTTGTGAAAGCAATATTAGAGGGAGGAAGAGACTAAAAATGAGGGATAGTTTCTTAAAGAGCAAAGATTTCCTTAACACAAGATACAGCACAAGTGAAAACATTCTGCTGCAATTGAGATGCAGATTCCAGTCCTGTTTTATTTATTTTAAAGCATTACAGATGCACTCAAAAGACAAGCCATCAGTCAGCAATGACAGGGAACATGAAAATGTATAAGAATAAATTGGGCTTTAATTTTTCTTGACTAAGTATAGACATTTATCATAACTAACGCACTTGTAATTGCACAGTTCACTTTTTCCCCCTTTCTCTTTGGTAATCTCAACTATTTTGTTATTTGTCTTAAACCTAATTACAAAGCAACAGTTCTGCCTGTTATAAAATGACAGTATTTCTTTGACCAATATTGGTGAAACACACTGCAATTAAAGTTATGGCAAAACTGTATGTGAAGATAGAGTAATGTTTTGCTAAATAGTGTCTGAAGTCCTTCTTGTGATACCTAATCACCAGTGTCACGCTTGCAATACCAGCATTTGTGCAACTCAGCACTCTAATGGGCAGCTCCACAGGGCTAATGCATTTTAATTGACAGTGTTTAGCGTGGCTTCTGGTTTCTTTCTCAGATAAGAAGCTATGCCCTTCTGCTCTTCTGTCCTGAAATGAGCTGGCTCTTTGCTGGGGGACTCATGGTACAGATGGTCAACAAAAGGTGAAAATTGCCAGGATTCCAGCTATCAGTCTCTTTTCAATCAAGATAAAATCTGAATGACTAATCAGCTTCCTTCTGCCCCTACACTCAGCCTTACTCTTAACCCAAGCTGTTTACATTTGAACTTAATGCTAATCTCTCTTTGTCAAATGGCTTTATCAAGTCTCATCTGATTTGAAACATACCTTCCTAACTAGCAAATCAAGGGGGACCATTCCAGTCCCTCATCACCTGGAGTTCATCTCAAATACAAATTGTTCTTTCCTTAGGGAGAGAGCAAAAGTCTGGCTAAATTTCTTCTTGGTATCATCTGCAATGGAAGGAAAGGTACTTGAACACAATAGAACTAAATGAAGAATCACGTGTGCTGCCCATGAATCAGGGCAATGCATCCTCCATAGAACTGTTATTCTGTTTAGTGCTGTACAAATAGCACATTTGGACTTTTCTGAGCTGTGTGTCCTTAGTTGTTCTTTGATAAGAAGTCAGGTATATAAAAAAGAATAAATGAAATGATGTACAGCTCTCACTGCATTGGCCTTAACAATGCTTAATATTATTTTTCTTTGTTACTCAAGAAACTATTTCAAAAATCATTTGCAAAAGTTTAACACATAAGCTACAATTGTAAAGAATGATTTCATAAAACAGACTATAATTCCCAGCACTACAGTGCTCAAAATTTCTGAGAAGGGGACAGTGTATGTTGGGGGGCTGAAGGACATACATGGTCAATCCCAGGCTTAGAAGGGAACAAAAACAGGCTACATTTTACTGACCAATTAGCAAGAGTCTGTGTCAGTTTTAAAGGCAGCAAGCTTCAGGTCTGCCATGTGGTCACACAAAAGAAGTGACACAAAGTTCTAATGAGATGCTGTTAATTTTTAGTGATATTCAGTCTAGTCCTTTTTTTCTGTATTAGGGGGAAAAGAAACATGAAACTGCAATCATGATCCTAGTGCTGGTTTCTAGGCAACGACAACAACTGAATGAAAAAAAAAAAAGAGAAAAGAAAGGTATGCTTTGGAAGATTTTTTTGTAAGTGTGAGTATGAATAAAATACTTATTTTTACCTGTCAGTCAGGTTCTCTCTCTCTCTTTCCCTCTTTCAGCATTTCGTATTCTGTAGTTGGACATTTCTAAGTCTCAGTTTTAAATTAAAGACAAAAGGTACCCAGTATGAATGCTACGTGCTGCTAATTATTTTATGTTCTTATGTTCCAAGAAATACATCCTCCTTAAACAATAACTTAATGAGGTTAAGACAGTAAATTCTATGTGTATTAGGAATAGACATTCTTAGACATATATATATAGACCCACCTTTTTTGTAGTAAAGATTAGAAACCAAATCATCTAAAGCATTGTTGTAAAACTAAGCAAAGAAATAAAACTAAAGCAATTCAATAGCTATTTAAACATTAACAATTTGTATTTGAAGACTATCCTGGAGGTGCACAGGTTGCCTGAGAGACGACTGTCACTTTGCGTTTTATTTTATGTTAACTGTTTTAATTATCACAACATTTCAGATAGAAATTGTTCCTTCAGATTAGAGGTAGGGAAAATTAAGACACAACAATTAGTTCATTTACCCAATTTCTAGTACTATTAAGGGCAGATCTAAGTATTTTACTTTGGCTCTTTTGATATATGAATCAGAGATTAGTGTTATCAACTTCAGAATGAACAAAAGAGAGCCAGGAATTAGGACTAATGTTTAGGAATTAACAAAAGAGCCCTCTGTTTATCTTAATCCTTTGAGAAAAAAAGGAAGTAGTAAAGGAATCCCCAATCCCAGCAAATAGACCATTTAAACTGAGATGTTCTAGTTCCAGAGTTTATCAAGTAATCCAACAGATTTTCTCTTTTCATATCAATATTCTATTAACAATTGCTTTCCAGACATGCAAAAATATTAATAAATTATGGAAGTTAATATTTGTTTATTTAAATTTATAAAGAATCCTAAAGCTAAATGCTAATAACCTAGCAAACATCATACTTGCCTTGATTTTCTATTTTTAGGCATATGTCCAAAAACTTTAAAATAGGTATATTATAGAAATAGTACTTGCTTTTTCATCATATACAAATAATGTAGAAATAGTCAAAGTAAAAAGCAAGGCTGCATCATTCCTCCATGTAGTGTCTGGAATCAATAATCACTAAATAAAGATTTTTGAATAAACGAATAAACTATTCTACACAGTTTACACTTTATAAGAAGGGGTAATTCATACCAGACACAATTCCACAGTTTAAGTCAACTGTAGGAATACAGAGATGAATAAGAACCTCCTTGGCAAAGTCCATTCAGGCAGCTATAAGCACAGGGAGTAATATTATGATTTACCTACTGTAGGAAAATGGCGCAGTTTTATCTATGCCATGATCTACACCCTGGCACCATCCTAGGCTCTAGCCCCCACCGCCATTGCTGGAAGCCAGGTGGCCACAAGGCCCAACCACCAGTGTCAGCCCCACCCCCATCATAATGGGATTCCCTGCTCCTGCGTCCCTGCCCACCCTCAGGCAAAGTTTTTAAAGGACCTGTTCCTGAACACCTGGCTTTCTTCTCTCCTCCTGCTCGCTCCCTCTTCTCTCTCTCTCTCTCTCTCTCTCTCTCTCTCTCTCTCTCTCGTCTCTCCTCACTAGCTCCTCTCCTCTCTGTCTCGCTCTCTCTTACACTCTCCTCTCTTTTTCCTTCTTCGCCCCTTCCCTCCTGCCTGCTGGGTTTTCCCCAATAAACCCTTTCCCTTACTCTGGTGTCTGGTATATTTTGCGGTGGCCCTTACTTTGGTGCCGAAACCCGGGACCTTACACCGACAATATTCTGAATTTTATGGACGTTCACTGTGTGTAATGAGAATGGAGTGTCAGCAGGGCCAAGCTGGGACGCTAAATCTAAGTGGGCCATGTAAGACCTTCCATGAGATGTGAAAACTCAGCTTTCATGTTAGGATCTTTTCCATTCACAGAAACAATGGTGTAAAAAAGCTATCTTGAACCAAGAGAAACATAGTGTACATCACACATATGTACTATGAACACAATTGTGTTCCAACAACATTGAAAAAATGATTCTTTTTTCAGATCTTTTGTAGAATAAAGAAATTGTTCTGAGCCAGGCATGTCTTTTAATTTCCTTATGCTTGTAAGAGAAAATCATATATTTATATTGTAGAAAGAGTGAGAACTTATGAATATTCCAGAAAGCTAATCACTTTCCCATCTTTCTCAAGCACATTCTTAGTTTGAATACCCAATGTTCTGAATAACTGTGTTTCCTATTCTGCCTCTTAAATGCCTCCTTCCTGTATGCCCAATATACCTTTTTTGTAATCTTAATTATATGATATTTTGCAGAGGCATGTTGGGATTCAGAACATAGCACCCTAAAAGGCAGACTTCAGAAGTAAACTTTTTCTGTGACTTTCTCTTGCTCTCCTATCTTTTGTCTTTCATTACCACCTGAGGAAAGCTATAAAAGCTAGGATTCATCTTATTCAAAATGAGTCATAGAAACCAGAATACTTTTGTCTCAAAGCCAGACACAAAACCTAAAAATATGACTAACTTCCCCCATCTTTGTGTGTTAGAGTTGGGCCATAGCAAAATTATTTGACCTGATATGTCTGATTTTAGGTCAATTAAAACCCCCGTGCAAGAAAGGTCTAGCCCAGAAGGAAGGAATGCCATCCAGGGGCTAAGAAAAACCGGAGTAGGCAGTCTGTTCCCCTAGCACACTGTCTCCTTCAGTCTGTGGGGGCTAGATCACATCTTTACTGTCCTAAGCATGAAATCAGATACATCCTGCTATATCTTTGGGTCTTCAGTCTTCAGTCTGCCACGCCACTCAAAATATAATCAAATAAACTCATAATGCTATTCTCTTGTAATTATTCTTTTGTTACAAGGGTGTCAGCCATCACCTTTTATGATTGGCAGGCAATGGATCACCCCATTGTCTGCAACTATGTGTTCTTCAAGTAGAGCCACAGAAAGCTCAGTGGATATTTGCTTTATTAGTATCATTTCCCAAACTAGTTTAAGATACATGTGAATCCCTTTGCAAATAGGTTACTTGTTGTGAAATACAATTGAATTTTACAAATATATATGAAATAAATTTGCATAGCATTTTTATATGATGGCACCAATATTAAAGAAGGACTCGTATCAAGAAAAGAATAAGTAAGTATATTAGCAAAGAAGCAGTTGTTATTTTTTGATGGTATCTCTGCAGAACACACTTGGAAAGATAAGCTGTCTCTAAAGTTCTGAAATGAGTATCTTACCAGAGTACATCAATAAAAGGAAAGAGATTTGTGTCCAAAAATGGCAGATCATTTTCTTTATATGTTTTTAGGTTCCATGTTTAAGCAAAATGTTGAAATAATGTCATTTAATCATTTTATTTGCCCAATGATTTAAGGTGTTTTTTAAGTGGTCACAAAAATGACAAAAAGTTTGCAATATAGAAAATAATAATTGAAATGTTAACAGTTACACACTATAAGACAATACGTATCTATTTGAAAGAAAAGGAGAAAATGAGGGGTAGACACTTGACATAGCAGTCACATTACCACTCGGGATGCCTGCATCCCATATCAGAGTGCCTGAATTTTAGCTGTGGCTCTACTTTCCATTTTAGCAGGAGGGAGGCAGCAAGTGATTAAGGACTTGGGTCTTTCTCACACACATGGAGACCTGGACTATTTTCCTGGCTGCTGCCATTAGTCTGGTCCAATCCTAGATATTGTTTCTATCTGGGGAGTGAACCAGTAGATGCAAGATCTATCTCTATCTATCTCATATCTTTCACACACACTCTCTCTGTCCTTCTGCCTTTCAAATAAATGAAATAAACAACTTATTTTAAAGGAAAAATGAGAAGATGATTTAGGCATATTTTAGGGAATAATTTTGTAGTAATATTTCGAAGGCCATGATGTCATAATGTATGTAACCCTTCCCAGGAAATCTGCTAGAAAGTATGGTTTGCTTTTATTCCCCATGTTAACTAATAGACTGAAAATTTTCTCAGAATGAGAAATTTAAATCATTGCTGCTAGATTACAATTATAATAAAGTACATTGCCTGTCAAAAATAGAAACATCACTATTAGCCACCCAATAATTAGTTATGCTCTATTCCCCATTCTAGTAAAAATAAGTTAAAATATAAATAGGTTAAGGACACTTTCGCAAAACTTACACAGAAAAATTTCAATTTACATATAGATGGAAAAAAATATAATGATCACTAATAAACTCATAATTTATGTTCCAAATGCATCAACTATAAGCAGTGGAGAAAAATAATAGAAATATTGTTATAGAATATTATCTAAAGTATTCAGTTTTTTAACAGAGAATTATCAGATGCAAAGAAACAGGGAAGTCTGACTCTATTCAGGAAAAAATAGTCATAGCTGGCTATAGGTATTCCAAAACTTGGATTTTGCAGAAATAAACTAAAAAAACATTATAAATAGGTGTAAAGAACTAAAAACGATGTTTGAAAATTCAGAGGGACCAGTATTGTGGCACCAAGTGTTAGGCTGCCCCTTGTAACACAGGCATCCCATATCAGAGCACAATTTTGAGTCCTGGGTGTTCTGCTTCTGACTCAACTTCCTGTCAACATACCTGAAAAAGAAGAAGATGGCCCAAGCACTCTGGACCCTGCTAGCCATGTAGGGAAACTAGGATACAGTTCCTGGCTCCTGGCTTCAGCCAGGCCCAGAGGGGTGGCTGATGAGGCAATGTGGGGAATGAACCAGTTTGTGGAAAATTCTCTCTCTCTCTCTCTCTCTCTCTCTCACTCATCTATCTTTCCCTCTTTCGGGGTCTCTCTACTTTTCAAATAAATAAATAAATAAATCTAAAAATTAAAAGAAATTAGGACATCAAGGCTTTGAAAAATAACAAATATCAGTAAAGATATAGATTTTATCGAAAAGAACTAAATGAAAATCATAATACTGAAGAGTAAACAGAAATAACATCTTCACCAGAAAATCTGAGCTAGGAGAAGCAAGGATCAGTACACTTGACGATAAATCAGTAACCATTATATAATTTGGTGAATGATATGAAAAGAAGATATGATATGAAAAGAGCCAGAGACTTGATGGATATCATACAGCTTGCCAACATGCCTACACATGAGTATCAGAAGGAATGGGGGAGCTTACTAAGGCACACTATGGTTATTTCATTTCCAAGTTTCCTTCTTAAATTTCTGGCTATCTAGCCGGCGCCGTGGCTCAATAGGCTAATCCTCCACCTTGCGGCGCCGGCACACCGGGTTCTAGTCCCGGTTGGGGCGCCGGATTCTGTCCCGGTCGCCCCTCTTCCAGGCCAGCTCTCTGCTATGGCCAGGGAGTGCAGTGGAGGATGGCCCAGGTGCTTGGGCCCTGCACCCCATGGGAGACCAGGAAAAAGCACCTGGCTCCTGGCTCCTGCCAGGATCAGCGCGGTGCGCCGGCTGCAGCGGCGGCCATTGGAGGGTGAACCAACGGCAAAAGGAAGACCTTTCTCTCTCTGTCTCTCTCTCACTGTCCACTCTGCCTGTCAAAAAAAAAAAAAAAAAAAAAAAAAAAAACATTAAAAAAAAAAAAATTTCTGGCTATCTGTCAGTGTTTTGCTAACCTAACCAGAAGACAGGAATGACATGAAAACATAGTTAAACAAATGATTGAAACTCCCAAAATTTGATGAAATAATATTAATATGCATAACCATCACATTCAATTAATTTGAAGTAAGATATATATAGAGAGATATACATATATTTGATATATATTCAAATATATTAAAATTTTTGAAAGAAAAATTTTAAAAACCAATGAGAAAAGGATTCATTATGTATATAGTAGAATGCCAAATATGATCAACAACTTTTTTTTCTAAAGATTTATTTATTTATTTGAAAGTCAGAATTACGCAGAGAGAGGAGAGGCAGAGAGAGATAGAGATCTTCCCTCCGCTGGTTTGCTCCCCAGTTGGTCACAAAGGCTCACTCCCAAATTGGCTGCAGCTGTGCCAATCCAAAGCCAGGAGCCAGGAGCTTCTTCTGGATCTCCCACACGGGTTCAGGGTCCCAAAGACTTGGGCCATCTTCTACTGCTTTCCCAGGCCACAGCAGAGAGCTGGATCAGAAGTGGAGCAGCCAGGTTCCGGCACCTATAAGGGATGCCCGCGCTTCAGGTGGCAGCTTTATCCTCTAAGCCACAGCGCCGGTCCCACTAATTCTATTT
Source organism: Oryctolagus cuniculus (assembly GCF_964237555.1). NCBI lineage: Eukaryota > Metazoa > Chordata > Mammalia > Lagomorpha > Leporidae > Oryctolagus > Oryctolagus cuniculus. The sequence goes on along the minus strand of NC_091440.1, from coordinate 54,343,869 downwards.
TTGAAACAATGGAAGTCTAAAGTCAGTGAGATGCCATATTCCGAGTGGCAAGACCTTAAAACCAAAAAGTAAAAAGCCTGCCAGCCAAGAATTTTTTATCTTATCCAAACTGCCCTTCAAAACTGAAGCAAAATAAGGTTATTCCAACATAAAGATGGAGAGAATTTGTGTTGAGCAAACCTGCCTTAAGTGAAATACTAAATGATACCCTAATCCTTTACACTTAAGGGGAATAACATCAGAGAATAACTTAAATGAACACAAAAAATAAATGGCTCTAGAGGGGGAAAAATAAGCAGTGTCTAAACTAAAATCATTTTTCAGAATGATTCAGTGTTTACACAGTGCATGAATTTCAAGAACAATTATCACTTAAAAACATAAAAATAAAAGCCTGTTCCTCTATTTCTCTTCTGTCTTCCTAGCCTTAGCACTCAAATCAGAAAACTGGGAAAATTTGGTGTTCCTAATTGTCTCATTTATTTTGTCCAACTAATAAATAATATTCTATCCTACTATTTTTCTCAAATACATCTAATATTTTTAAAAGATTTTATTTATTTATTTGAGAGGCAGAGTTACAGACAATAACAGGGAGAGTTAGAGAGAAGGGTCTTCCATCGCTGGTTAACTCCCCAAATGACTGCAACAGCCGGAGTTGTGCTGATCCAAAGCCAGGAGCAACTGCTTCCTCCAGGTCTCCCACGTGGGTGCAAGGGCCCAGGCACTTGGGTCATCCTCTACTGCTTTCCCAGGCCACGGCAGAGAGCTGGGTCAGAAGAAGAGCAGCCAGGACTCAAACCAGCACCCTTATGGGATGCCTGCAGTGCAGGCGGAGGATTGATTAACCTACTGCGCCACAGCACCAGCCCCTCTAATTTTCTTTATTCATCTAATATCACCCTAGTCTGAGCATCACCATCATCTCACAATAGCAATTGGTTTCCAACAGGTTTTGCTGCTTTGTCTTTTTTTTTTCTTAAGATATATTTATTTGAAAGGCAGAGTTACAGAAGGAGTGAGAAGGAGAGATAGAGAGAGTGAGGGTTTCCATCCACCAGTTTACTCCTCAGTTGGTCACAAGCCAGGAGTCAGGAGCTTCTTCTGGGTTTCCAAAGTGAGTGCAGGTGCCCAAGGACTTGAGCCATCTTCTGCTGCTTTCCCATGTGCATTAGCAGTGAGCTGTAATGGAAGTGGAGCAGCTGAACACAAAGCTGTGTCCATGTAGATGCCAAAACTGCAGATGGCAGCTTAAGTTTTGCACCACAGCGCTGGCTCCTGCTGCTTTGTCTTGTTACACTCACCCAATTGTATGCACAGAAGTGAGAGGAGTATATCCAAGAGGGTTCACAAGTCTCTTAGCTTCACTCTTAGGTTGTCAGGATATCTATTGTGTATAATAGTTTCCTGTGACAATGACAAGATAATAGAAAGCTCCATTGATTAGATTAGTTTGCATGGAAAAGCTGGTGTGATAGTCACTACTGTGATTGTATTATGTTATATGAAGTTTCTGTTAGCAGACTGGTTAGAGATTTTTGATGGCTTTGAAGAAGTAAATCCCAAATTGTGACTGGGAGTACTACATAGCAAGGGAATGAGCATAGCCTTGTACAGGCTGAAAACAACCTCTGGGATATGGGCAGCAAGAAAATTGAGACAGAAGCATTACAACCCTGAGGAACTGAACTACAATGAAAATCTCTATGAGTTTCGAAGAACCTCCAATGACAACATAGTCCTGATACCTTGATCTCAGTTTGGACAAACCTTATTTAAGCTGTGCTTAGATTTAGTAACCCATGGAAACTGAGTTTATGAATGGATATCATTTTAAGGCACCAAGTGTTAGCCATCTGTTATGCAGCAATAGGACACTAGTGCAGGCTGCCATTCCTATTTATTTTTTAGCTTATATTTGTGAAGTATGCTTTTTCAATTTCTCAAGTACACTACATTCTTGCTTTCAAGGTCTTGCGAGGTATTCTATCCTATTTATAAGTAACCTCTTACAGCACATATTTATCTTGGCTAACTCTACTCATTGACCAGGTCTTCACTTAAGTTTCTTAGTATCTTCACAGTGGGAACTAGCTCTGAGTGGTCTTGCACTAGGCATGTTGTAGATACTCAGCAAATTACAGATAAGTGCTGATAGTTAATTTAGTCATGAAGATGACTGAGTGGGCTGTTTCCACCAAATCTTTTGAGTGAACAAATTAGATCTACTCTTTGCTGACATAATCACTTATTTGGCATTTCAACCTCTGAAAACCATGACATAATATTGGCCTATATATCTTATAGATAGTAAATGATTATATACCTATTACAGCAAGAATAATTCTAAGAATTTTTATATCCTAGTTTTTTTAAATGTCCCACAAACATTGCTCTGACACTGACAATGCATGTTTTTGCTTTCTCTCCCAGAATGATAGTCTGGCAACTCTCTCAGATTTTGAAGAGCAGGAAATAAATCAACCACTTACCATTACATGCATTATTCATGAATACAAACATGTATGTTACACCATTTAACAACTTTTAAAAGGAATATTTATCTATAAATATTTTGATTAAAGCTAAGCATTTTAAAATATACATTAGTTATCCTATACATGGATTATTACTTTATTTTGAAAAGGAACGTTCTTAATTAAAAGTATGAATGCCTAATATATATTTTAAATTCACGTTCTAACTTGCTCATGTAGGAATTCACATTATTCAAAAAACAATTGAAAAGATTATTGCATTTATGTAGCTAGAATTCTACAAACAAAAGGCTAACATATATATCCTGCATTTCTAAACCCATGGATATTTATTTCTAAAGAAATCAAATTGTGGAGCAAAAAAAAATTCTTACTAATTTAAGTTACAAAAGAAAGGCATATCCATTCTTTTTTTTCTTTGGGTTTCACAAATTAAGTTTTGGTTCTTTCCAATCTAATGATTCATATTTCTCAATGAGGATTTGTTCATAAAATGTTGTTCTAGACATTCTTCTAGTCATTTTAGCTTCTAATCTGTATATTATATATAAAATTTCCAATTTTACAACTACATTTATTCTCACTTCCTTAAAGCACCTTCCAGTATGCTTAAATGCCAGCTAGAGACTTAGAGCTCACTCTACTTTCTATTGATTTTTACATCTGTTAAAATTTAGCTTCTGTCTCTGTTTAATCTACCTCTGGGTTCTAGTCTAGGTGTGTGTGTGTATGTGTGTGTATTTGCTTTTGTATTTACAATTTAAGCTATGAAATAAAATATTTCCATTTGACCCAGTCCATAACTCATTCTATTTTCTCAACATGTCTTAATATTTTACATTGATCTTCACATGCTCTTATATTATCTACTTTTCATTTTCTGTCACTGTTTCTAGGATATAGTTTACCCAAAATATAATTACAGCTTTTCCTTGTTTCTTAATTCTTCCTTGTTTATGGTAACCCTTTATAGCTAAAGTTTTTTTCCCAAATTTTCAAATTTAAACTATATGTATTAGAGAATCTCCAGTGTCTCAGATTTAGATTTTCCAAAGACTGTGAGCCAGAGTAAAAATCTGTTCATTTTTGTGAAATTTTAATTCAAGATTCCATCTATTTCAACTATTTACCACCTCTAATTCTGATTCTGTTAGGGAAGAGTATTATCGGGAACAAAATCCAAAGACAATGCACATGGTAAGTATGTTAAGTGACCAAATAAATAAAGATTTGACAGATGCATGGCTTATAAAGCCCCATCAAATTCTTCATGCACAACTAACCCTTGAGACATTGAATTTTCCTTTAAACTTTCCCTTTCTAAACGCAGAAAATCTAAGTAAACTGTGTTTTATTTGATTTCATGTATACACAGAAAGGAAAGGATTTTTTACATATCGATTTGCAATATGTTGTCCCAAATAATACTATAATCCAATGAAGCATCTTTTAACTTTTTAAACATGCATTCACATTTGAAATCTTATATATCTTCAAACTGTACCATGATGCAAAACAAGTTCAATTTGTGTCCAATATTCCAAACATATTTTTAGGACTTAAATATATATGTATATATATTTATATATAAAATTCCTTTTGTAAACCAGAAAAACATGTAATAAATGTTTTCTTAATTTTTATAAAGATTTATTTATTTTACTTGAAAGTCAGAATTACACAGATAGAAGGAGAGACAGAGAGAAATAGAAAGAGAGAGAGAGGTCTTCCATCTGCTGGTTCACTACCCAAATATCTGCAATGGTCTGAGTTGTGCCAATCCAAAGCCAGGAGCCAGGAGCCTCCTCCAGGTTTCCCACTCAGGTGCAGGGGCCCAAGGATTCCGGCCATCTTCTACTGCTTTCCCAGGCCACAGTAGAGAGCTGGATCGGGAGTGAAGCAGCTGGATCTTGAACCGGTGCCCATATGGGATGCTGGCACTGCAGGTGGCGGCTTTACCCACTATGCCAAAGTGCTGGCCCCTACTTAATTTAATTTACATCTTCTGATGCTACAAATAAATGTTTAAGCCAAGATACATGTTAATGAAGTTTTCATTCATATAAGATTCTTCATATTTTGTAAATATTACACATAATGAACATGATTTCAAGGAATATATGAGTTTGAGACTCTATATTGCTTCATTTTCTGATTTCTATATTTTAGTATTTTTATTCAAATTGAATAATTTATATGTTTTGTAATGTACAAGCAACAGGAAACTAAAGAAATTTAAAACACTTCATGTGAAAGAATTTTTAAAATGTTAATCTTAGACAAATTGCTAACTAAAAATTATGTACTTCAGTTTTTTTATAAAAATAGATAGGAATAACATTTTTATTAAACTCTTGACTCAGGAATTCATTACACATCTTACTACATTCTCTCCAATTGCAAAAGATCCATAGGAATTATAAATGACTCCCCCATTTAGTTATGTTTCTAACAGACTGGAAACATCAAATTAGAATTCAGTCTTTTTTCTCCCCATGACTTTTAGTACCAAGTTTCCATTTGAACAACCAATGCATTTGTCTAAACCACCAGGGTGCCTAACTCTAAGAGAAGATAGAGGCGTACACACACTAACTTTTATGTCATCTTGTCATGCTGTGGTATCTCAAGGTGCTTTGCAATGACATTAAACTTTAAAAAGTTATCTTTCCTGCTGAGTTAATTAGTTAAAATCAGGTAAGTGGCAATGACAACAAACACATCTTAAGTTCAAGCTGAAACCTGGAGCCAACGTCTATAGACATGGAGGAGTTCCTTGCAGGTGTATTATAGCTCAAAGGGATAACCACATGCAGAGACATATTCCAGCAGAGAAGATGTAAGGGATCCTGTTTTAGTTGCCTTCAACTCATGAGCAATGGAAAGAGCTGCAATCCAAGAAGGTGTTTTTTGATGAGCTTTGTGAATTAGAATCAGCCTAGTGGTGTAACATGATCTTTAACAATTGCGTCTGTAATAACCTTAGTTCCAATAATGTGAGTTCTGAATAACTGGCAGCCACTATGTTTTGAATCAGTCATAGTCCATTAAATAAATGAGTTAGGCTTTTCATGAAGGAAACATAAGATGTTTTACATTTGTACAAAAAATGACCAAGGCATTCACTGAAACGATCCAAAGACATGATACTCTGCACGTCTTTCGAGCTAAGAGCGGGTATTATCAGTGATTGACATCCATAAAGTGCAAATCCATATTGCTTAACCAGGGGAATTTTATGGCTACTGAGAACTTTAGAAAATCATTGGTTTGTCCTCTGTCAACGAAGACAATTTTAGAAAGACCATTTAACATTCTTACAATTCCACAATATTTTACTACCATATAGGTCTTGGGAAATTATATTTTTTTTTCATTTTTTCCTTGCCATTTTTTTTAAAATTCCTGCTTGGTAACTTGTATTAATGTTCACGTTATTTCTCTATCTTTCCTTTGGACATATTCTATTATCTGTTATCATTAGATTTTAATAATTAACTTGCTTTGGCAAAGAAATGTAAACGGAACTGATAAGAGTCACTTTCCATGTTTTCTGAGCCATCAATTAAAGCATGTTACCATGCCATTGGTTTCCTTTTCCCTGAGGTTATAATGCTCCAAATAGAGGATCTGCTTTTATCCTGGTTGCTAAAATGAATATAACATGTAACAGAAAGACATTCAACCTATGAGAGACATAAAATAGGATGGGGGGAGTTGTGATTGTAGGGTACTAACATTTGAGATTTGCTTGTTTTACTTATGTAATTGATAAATCTAATTGATATATGATTTTCATGCTAAAACAAGGAAACAATCCAGAAAAAAAAGTAAGTGGGCAAACATTTGAAAAACTGAAGTGCAAACTATAAAAAAAACACAGCTGTTCAAATGTTTTGAATGGATCATCTAAAGCAGAACATTTTAAAGAGTAATGTAGTAATTCCTACATTAGAAATTTCATTCAAAATGCAAAAATTTAAGCCAAAATACCTTAAATACAGTAAATAATCTGTCTTTGAGGATGAGTATAGTGGACATGAAAGCACTTCAGAGAATTTCAGAGACAGTTTTCTACCATTACAATAAAAAACATATGCAGAATAATGTGAACTCCATATTTGCAGTCTAGGCTGATGGTTGGATTATAAGGACATCCATTTATTGTACAGAGGTAAATTTTATGATCAATGTTCCAGATGCCATACTTTTTTGTTGCTACAGGAAGAAAGACAAAATCTGTAAGGGCCACTGCACCATGTTACTGTCTTGTCACTAATAACCCACTGCCTACATTCTCACAGTCATTGGAGCACTAATTGTGAATGAATTAGGAACCAATTAAAATACCAACATTAATTCCTAACACCATAAACATAAAAGAAATAGCTTATGTCTACTATGCTCTTACATAGAATAATTATTAAGAAAGTTTACATAGGGAAATCGAAATATTTTTGTTGTGCTACATCATGAAAATAATAGGAAAGTGTATGAATGGAAAATATTGATCAAGGGAGGAACTACCACCAAAGCATCTGTTCAGACTGTCACTGATGAGGAATAATTTCAGAAATTCTATTTAGAATATATTCTGTATTATATTAAATGCCTAGGTAATTCATCATTGATTAATGATGTGACAAAAATACCTTAAAATAATTTTAAAAATAGGTCTTTGGAGGAAAATGGAGTTTGTTTTTTCAAAAAAATTTGCATGTGCACATGCCTTTCTCAGGAAATTAGCTAATCAAAATTAATGTGAAATATTCAAGTGTGTATTTATTCTTCAACTGTATGCCTGAACATCTAGAGAAGGCTTGAGGCAATTTTATATAGTTGAGAGGACCTCAAAAAGTTTGTAGAAAAATGGAAAAATAGTATGTTTATTTTTCTGCAAAACATTTTGAAATCTAGGCATAGGTTTTCCATAATACAATTTTCATGAAACTTTTGAGGATCCATTATAACATGGATTTCAAAAATTTTTTGTGCAAAAACTATCTTATAATTCATTTTTCCAGAAAGTTTCTGAAGTATTCTTTTAAGAAACACTATGGATTAAAAGATCAGAATAAGTACTGAAATACTGTCCTTTTTTATTTCGTTGAGTATGCAAGCATGTTGGCTATAGTTAGCACACAAACTTAGAATTATTATTAATAAAATAATTCTGTATATCAAACTAAAAATTGTCAACACAAAAGAACACAAAATTTATGTCACACAATTTTAAACAGCGTTTACAATTCAGAAGCTCGGAATTTAACATAGTTTTTCCCCAACAAATGTAATTTCCTTTGTTCAATCCAGTGCAATTCAACTTCCTCAAAATTGGATTATGCTGGAATTGTTTGATTTATTCTTACTATAGTCATTCACATATTTAGGAACAACTTAAGAGGAGAAGAACATTACTTCATATGAAAGCAAACCCTGAAAAATATTTAGATAAAAATTAATATTTTTGAACTTTGTGAATTTTCTAAATTGATGCTAAAGTAAAGATATTAAAAATGTTTAATCCATGTAATCATAATGTGAAGAGTTGATAGTTGAAGATAGATTTTGATATAGAAGAATTTACTTAAGTAAAAGTAAAAATTAAAGGGTTTTAGTATCAAAACTGAAGCAAATTGAAAACCTTGTCAAAAATGTGAAAAGCTCAGACAGTTTTCTTTTTCTTTTTTTTAAAAAATATTTGTTTTATTTATTTGAAAGACAGAGTTTCAGAGAGAGAGGTCTTTTATCCGCTGCTTCACTCCCCAGATGGCTGCAATGGCCAGAGCTGCACCAATCTGAAGCCAGGAGCCTCCTCCAGGTCTCCCATGCGGGTGCAGGGGCCCAAAGATTTGAGCCATCTTCTTCTGCTTTCCCAGCCCATAGCAGAGAGTTGGATAGGAAGAGGAGCAGCTGGGACTAGAACTGGTTCCCATATGGGATGCCAACGCTTCAGGCCAGGGCTTTAACCCACTGCGCCACAGCACCGCCCCCACTTCAGATAGTTTTCATAAGGAATATGACTTTTTCCCCACTAAACCCTCTAAGGAAGTTTATCAGGACAAAACCTATTTAAAAAATAGGTACATTACGCATTGATTGCACCTTTGAAATGTTATCCTCTATTTTATTATTCAAGAAGATTTATTTATTTATGTGAAAGGCAGAAAGGCAGAGTGACTTGGGGGGTTGAGGGAAAGAGAGAGAGAGAGAATGAGAGAGAATAAATGAATCTTCCATCCACTGGTTCTTTCTCTAAATTGTCATAGCTGCAGGTTCTGGGCCAGGCTGAAGTCAGGACCCAGGAGTTCCACTGTGGTCTCCATCATGGGTGGCAAGAACCCAAGTGCTTGGACCATCATCCACGGCTTAGAAGGTACATTATCAAGATGCTGGATTTGAAGAAGAGTGGAATTTGATCCCAAGCACTCGGATACAAGTTTTAGGCATCCCAAGTGGCAACTTAACCTGCTGCACCACAACACTTGCCCTTAATATTCTTTTTTCTAAAACTTTCACTGACAACTCATACTTTCTGGATTCTCAGTTCTCTGAGTTTTTCTTCATTAGTCAAGAAAAGTAATACCACATTTGTCAGTCAATATAAATCGTGTCCATTGCTACATCTTCATGAACTAGTGCATATTAAGTAGTTAATAAACAGTTAGGGAAATGATGATTGTTTTGTTATGTGGATTTTGAGTTTGTTTATCTTTTTAGACTATTCTCCCATAGATTATCAGAAGTCTAAGATTAACCCTATTCAATGATTGTTCCATTTTCTAGAAATATAGCTTCCATGAGAGATTTGTCTGTACAAATTATTACACATCAGACAGAAATGTTATTAGAAATAAATCATCCCATTTGCACCATAGGAATAGTTGTTGCTAGAGGGTCTGTCCCAAATTGTGTAAGTGCTGAGTAGCTTTTAAGAACTGACATATTTTAGTGGAGATTATATTGTTAGATATCAAATAAAAGGTAGTAAGATATTTATATTAACCAATTTTAAAAGTCCTATAATTCACATTTCAGATAGGGTGACTATGAAAGAACCTGAAATGAATAGATGATAAAAAGTAAGAATCCAAAGGAAGAAAGTCCAAGTAGGAACTAAAAATGGAAATAAATGGCCGGGGGACACTGCCTTTATTTAAACCCTCTTAGAACATTTTTTTTTAAAGTATGAATATATTTAATCCATTTTGCCAAAGCAACTTTATTTAGCTGGCTGTTTACCTTTCTGCAAAGGCTCATTACCCATAAAAACAAAGAATGAAGTTGATTAATGTGCTCTAAGTGTGATGTTCAAATTGTAATTTTCATATACGTAAATGGATGCTTCTGCAGTATTTTGTTTGATAATTTACAGAGTTAGCACCGTCCAAACCACTAATCAGTTTCTTTTTATGATGACAGCTGCAGTAGATTCTTTTGGAATGCTAATTTTCATTAGTGTCTTCCCTTCCTGTGGACTGGATGGCTGGCTCAGGAGTGATTTCATCATTGCAAAGTTTCAGAGGAAAGGCATTTGGGCTATTTATGCTATTCTAGGAGATAACAGAGATACAAAGACTTACAAATAAAAAATCAAATGAATGGATTTTAAATATATTGTGTAAATATAAATAATATACATATACTACCAGAAGGTGTCTTTTGTTAAAAAATTTCTGTTTAAGTTGTTGCTGACTTAATTTGCTGAGGCTAGCATTTTTTTAAAAAAGTGCTTAAATATATCCAAGTAGCAATATCTACTAATTTTGGAAGAAAATTTATTAATTTTATTTTTAGTTAAATATTAACATTTCAATTAACATTGTAGGTAATTTTTTACCTATTTAAGTACTTATATTTTTTCATGTGGTATTATAGATAACCATTAATTATTTTAGGATTTTCGATTAGATTATTTGGTTTCAAAACACAGAAGTGGAAAATATTTGGCCCTGTGATTACGATTCCTGGGTCTGATATTGGAGTGCCTGAGTTTCTTTTCTTATTTTGGCTCCTGACTCCAGCTTTCTGCCTGTGTATACCCTGATGGTGTGTTACTGACAAACAGGAGGGAGAGCTGGATTTTGTTTCCAATTTGCAGCTTTAGTCTCAACCCAGCTCTAGCTGTTGTGAGCATTTAGAAAGTGAACTCATGGAAGAGGACATTTCTCTCTCTCTCTCTCTCTCCCCTTCTCACCCTCATTCCCTTCTCTTTCTCTCTTTCTCTGTCTCTTTGCCTCTCAAATAAGAAATAACACATTTAAAAGTTGCTCCCATTTACTCAGTGCTTCTCATATGCCAGAAGCATTCTCTAGAAGAGCAGCACAATTATTATTCCATTTAAGGAAGAAGTTTGGAAATCTTGCCCAGTATTATTAAACAAAGCCAAATTTGAAACCAAATAGTCTGGATTCAGAGATTGGAATCATCATCATATATTAATATTATATTCATAGAAAGAAGGCATATAATTCAAAGCAGAGATGCTAAGTGGATTAATATCCTGAACCTCTATGTATGCAGAGGAAAGCTTAAATCTAGAGTCCTAATTTCCTACTAAGCCACTTTTTATAGAATTGCTTCCATTTCTCACACTAACTCCCACTTTGCCTGAATAGCTGTATTGGTTTCTGTTAATTTGGAATTTTCATGCTTGGATGAGAGTATTAATGTTTTATGCCAGTGTAAATGTTAAGTCTCCAATCAAAAGGTCTAAATATATTAGTGTTCTGCCTCTGTGCATAGGTAGGACAAGATAAGATGAATTATGCTGTCTAAGAAATTAGTTTTGTAAAAACTAGATATATTTTTTAAAAAACTGAAGCTGTAAGGAAAATGTTTGATGTTTTCATTCCTCTTTTGAAGATGGAATAAAATATCTTATTCGTAAAACTAAAATTTTAATCAATTTTTGATTTTTCAATTTATCTTTCCACACATGAAATATGAATTCATATGAAAGAAAATAAATATAATATATATTGTTAATTGTGTATTTGCTTCCTATTTTTCCTTAGTCGAAGAATACTACAATTTGAAACATTTCAGAAGAATGATAAACTATGAAATAGGGACATTTTCAGAAAAGAATTATATAGAGAAAACTGTTACTTGACAAGCTACTGTCTTCATTTTTACCATATTCCTACTTGCAGACTTTCCTGTGACAATGAATAAGACCCAGCACAAACTCCACCTCTTCACTGTCCATTCTGTTCTTAGCTGTCTGCAACTTGATTGTTCCTTCCGGCGGTCTGCTGAAACAGCCCTCAGGATTACCTCAAATGCTCTGTCACTCAGGACTGCACCACTATGCTATTGTTTTCTGTGACTTTTCACAATAGCCTATTGGACAAAAGGCAAATCGATTTTAAAAACCCATAGTTACAATGTTAATTACATTGTGTGAATCATGATAGTGAATATGAAGATACCCTTATTTTTGTCATTTAAGCACATAAATTAGGAAGTATACATGTAATGAAATATACTGTCTGAGTACTAGTTATAGCATTAAATCTCAATGTACAGCACACTAAGGACAAAGATCCTACATGAGGAGTAAGTGCACAGTGACTCCTGTTGTTGACTTAACAAATTGACACTCTTGTTTATGGCCTCAGTAATCACCCTAGGCTCTTGTCATGAGCTGCCAAGGCTATGGAAGCCCCCTGAGTTCACCGACTCTGATCATATGTAGACAAGGCCATGGTCAAAGTGGAAGTTCTCTCCTCCCTTCAGAGAAAGGTACCTCCTTCTTTGATGACCCGTTCTTTCCACTGGGATCTCACTCGCAGAGATCTTTTTATTGAGATTTAATGCTATAACTAGTACTCAAACAGTATTTTTCACTTTATGTTTCTGTGTGGGAGCAAACTGTTGAAATCTTTACTTAATGTATGCTAAACTGATCTTCTGTATATAAAGAGAATCGAAAATGAATCTAGATGTGAATGGAAGGGGAGAGGGAGTGGGAAAGGGGAGGGTTGCGGGTGGGAGGGACGTTATGGGGGGGAAGCCATTGTAATCCATAAGCTTCATTAAATAAAAGTTAAAAAAAAAAGGAAATATACTGTCTGAAAAAATAGAGAAAGGAACAGTGAAAAGTAGTATTCCTGGGAAAATGAAATTACCTGTGTGTGTGTGTACGTGTGTGTGTACTTAATGGTAGAAAATTGAAATTCCAGATGACATCCTTTGTACTAAAAAAATGAAGCAATGACTTCTCAAAAGTCGGTAAATAAACTTCATGAGAACAGATAATATTATTATTATTTTCTGTCTACATTAGTACAGAAAATAAATTTATTACACAAATAATTTATCATGGCTTAGTTTATGACAAATGTTGGAAAAAAGAAATTAATGCAAGTATAGTTCATGATATCACTGCAGTGACATCCTTGAAAAGCATAAATGTCTTCTGATCTATCAGTTTTATTTTAAAAGTAATGGTTGCTTAATGTAAGTTTTTCTTTGCAAATTTATTTTCAGCGGGTTCAAAATGCAGTAAGTTTTGCAAGTTTTTATGGATGGAGGTAATTTTATTGACACTTCAAAAGAGAGAATGGTCTGAATAAGATAGTCTTACACAATAAAAATTTTTCCTGCATCCTAATGCCCCAAAGATATTTATTTATGTTAAAACCTTGTTTATAATAAGAAATATACCAAGTCTCTTAAATACAGAGTTTTGAAATCTGTATCTAGGCTGAAAAAGTAAAATTTTACAAAGTAAAAATTATGTTGTTAGTAATGGATGAATCTTAAGAATGTTGAATAAAGTTTTTTGTGATGAAGTAAAGTTTTTGAAGTTGTCTCTGTCAAATGTGGAAATAATGATGTTAGCATTTGTTGGGACTTGGAAGATTGGAAGATAATATATATTTAAGTTTTTAGCAGGCTACCTGATACATGTAAGGCATTAGATTATAATGAATATCAAAACCATCAATAAATATCATTACTACTGCTAAACATAGTAGTACTTTTTTTAGCTATAGTTTTACTTTCTTTTGTTTCACTTTCCACAGCCAACCATGACCCAAAAATATTGTCAAAAATTTTAGATAAAATTCATGCATTTTAAATAATACATTATGCTGAGTAGTATGATGAAATACCACACTGTCCTACTCTGTCCTTCCTGGGTGTGAATCATTGCTTTGTTCAATGTATCCATGCTGTATGCACTATTTGCCTGTTAATCACTTGTGACTATCTAGTTATCTATCACAGTATTGTAGTGCTTATGTTCAAATTAATATTCATTTTACTAAATAATGGTTCAACGTTCAAGAGTATTGAAGTAAAGGAGGCAGTAGGGTGTATAAAATGTGCAATAACAGTTAACTTTGATGCTATGTGATAACACTGCAGAATTCAATATGATCACAGTTACAGGTTACTGCTGGGGATTTTGGAATATAATTCCCAAAGGATAGGGAGAAGCTATTGTATAATTATTATTGTAACATGATAACATTACTACTGTTACTAGGACCATATATACTCTACTCTATTGTTATTATGAAACAATGATTACTGTAAGTAGTAGTAATAGTAGTGTATTTATAGATATATTGCCTTAGATTTGGAATGTTATAATAAAGAGTCTGCCTCAAGTTCTGATGTTTGATCCTGACTTTTTTTTATAGATTTATTTTATTTATTTGAAATACAGAGTTACAGAGATAGGTAGAGACAGAGAGACAGGACTTCCATCCGCTGGTTCACTCCCCAGATGCCTGCAATGGCCAAAGCTGTGCTGATCCGAAGCCAGGAGCCAGAAGCTTCTTCTGGGTCTCCCACGTGGGTGCAGGGTCCCAAGCATTTGGGCCATCTTCTACTGTTTTCCCAGGCCATAGCAGAGAGCTGGATCAGAAGAGGAGCAGCCAGGACTAGAACCGGCGCCCATAGGGGATGCCAGCACTGCAGGCCAGGGCTTTAACCTGCTGCTCCACAGTGCTGGCCCCAGATCCTGACTTCTTTAAAGGCCTCATCTTTCCTTTCTCCTTTGTGGCACATATGGGATTCCCATGTATGTGTGTGTCTCCCCCTTTAGCACTGATAAGAAAGTTATGCTTCCCAGGGATGGAAGCTTGGCCCCAACCCAAGCTCTTTGTCACTAGAAGGGACCAACTTACTCCCTCTGGCCTATCCAAGTCAGCCAAAATGTTAAACCAGAGCAGCTCTTCCAGGAGTCCCTGGAGAGAGTAACATACTCTTTTCAGTGCAAATAAAATTAAAACAAAACAAAAAACACCCACTCTTTTTATAATTACATAAAACTGGAACCTAACTCCACTAAAAAACAATGTATTTTTTGATAAATATTTCATACCACGCAATGAATTTTCCAGGAATGAAAAAACTGTAAGTTAAGAAAGGATTATACATAATTGCTATGAACTTTTTCCAAGAACTGTTCATGATTTCAGAAAATTGCATTCCCATTGGCAATGCCAGTTGTGGTATTTGAGTCATTAATAATTTACTCATATTGATCTGCATTTGTAGTTGTCTGAAATATGGTACACAGTCTATCATATCTTCTAGTAAGGTCAATCCTCTGTATTTGCATATAGGAATATGTGTTATTTCATTATACATTTATATCCTTCCATATCATTACAATACATTGAGGGTAGTACACTGGTTTTAAAAATTATACATCTAAATAAATGTTAATATCTGGTATTGGTATTGGAGGTACAATTTTTGGCTCATTTTATATTTGCTATTTTTAAGATTTATTTATTTATTTGAAAGGCAGAGTATGTAAGAATATATGAATTTGTGTGTGTGTGAGAGAGAGAGAGAGAGAGACAGACAGAGAGAGACAGAGAGATCTTACACATCCAGTGGTTTACTCACCAAATGTCCACATTATCCAGATCTGAGCCAGGCCAAGCCAGAAGCCAGACACACTATCTGAGTCGCCCACATGGATAGCAAAGACCCAGATAGCTGGGCCAACCTGCTGCCTTCTCACAAGCAGAAGCTTAACACTTTGTACCCCAAGAGCTTCCCTGATTTGTTATTAGATTGTTGGGGCTGCTGTTGAGGCACAGCGGGTGGAGCTGTCACCAGGGATACTTCCATGTAGGTGCACCTTCGAGTCCTGGCTGCTCAAGTTCTGATCCAGCTCCCTGCAGGTGTGCCTGGGAGGGCAGTGGAGAATGGCCCAATTCCTTGTGCCCCTGCATCCATGTGGGAGACTCAGAGGAAGATGCTCCTGTCTTCAGACCAGCATAGCTCCAGCCATTACAGCCATTTGGGGAGTGAACTAGCAGATGTAAGACCTTTCTCTCTCTCTGTCTCTTCCTCTCTCTGTAGCTTTGCCCTTAAAGTAAGTAAATCTTAACAACAACAACAACAAACATTGTTATTTCTGAAGATCAGTTATGTAGAGATACATTATGAAATACCAACACTTTGGTTAGTCACAATATTTAGAGAGGCAACCTAATAGAGTAGGGTACATTTTAAAAAGATTAATTAATTAATTAATTTAAAAGGCAGAGAGACAGACAGACAGAGGAAGAGATTTTTCCATCCACTGGTTCATTCTCTAAATGACCCCAACAGCTGGGGTTGTGCTAGGCCAAAGCCAGGAGTACAGAACTGCATCTGAGTCTCCCAGTTGGGAGGCAGGGGCCCAAGCACTTGGGCTATTTTTTTCCTGCTTTTTCTGGCCTACTAACAGGGATATGGATTAGAAATGGAGTGGCTGGTACTCCAACAATGCTTCAATACGGAATATTGGCATCTCAGATATCACCTTTCATCTGCTGTTCCACAATGTTAGCCACTGAAGTAGGGTAATTTGATATCTGTTCAATACTGTATTTTGATGTCATAAGATAAACATTGTGGCATAGAGTCATTTTTTAAAAAGACTTATCTACTTATTTGAAAGAGTTACACAGAGAGAAGGAGAGGCAGAGAGAGAGAGAGAGAGAGAGAGAGAGAGAGAAAGAGAGAGAGATCTCCATCTGCTGGTACACTCCCCAATTGGCTGCAATGGCTGGAGCTGTGCCGATCTGAAGCCAGGAGCCAGGAGCTTCTTCTGGGTGTCCCACGCAGGTGCAGGGGCCCAGGAACTTGGACCATCTTGTACTGCTTTTCCAGGCCACTGCACAGAGCTGGATTGAAAGTGGAGCAGCCAGGACTTGAACCGGTACCCATATGAAGGCTGCGGCTTCACCTGTTATGCCACAGCGCTGGCCCCGTGGCATAGAGTCTTATTATTTCTGCCCTCACTTGATATTCAGTTGTAATATACTGCAAAAATGTTGTTACAGAATAAGACTTTTAAAGACCACGCAGTGACAAAGTTTAGAACGAGTAAAACGGCACCATAAAAGCAATGGAACTGAGGCTATTCCTACTGAAAATAAGATTGTGGAAGAGGAACACAAAGTCCAGGTGCAAAACTGATGACTTCAGGGGCTGGCCTTGTGGTATTTTGGGTAAAAGCGGCCACAAGCAATGCCAGCATCCCATATGGTTGTAGGTTTGTGTCCTGGCTGCTTCACTTTATTTCCAGCTACTTACTAATGGACTTAGAAAATAGTGGGCCAAGTACATGGGCCCCTGTCACCCATGGGGGTGACCTGAATGAAATTCCTGGCTCCTCGCTTGGTCCTGGCCCATCCTGACTGTCGCAGCCATCTGACCAGTGAATCAGTGGATGAAGATCATTCTCTCTCTGCCTATCCATCTGTAACTCTGCCTTTTTTAAAAGTTAATGGCTTTAAAGAAAAAAGGATCAAACAAAAACATAAGAGAAACAATTTCTCATGAAAGGAGAAAGGGGCGGAATATGCTGACTATACTTATAAAAATAAAAAATGAAAGTTAAACATAATTTATGATATAATCCTCCAAATTCACACATTATTGAAATCATTATGATCTTTCCCTGTAGAAGATAGGTGTGGCCTCCTTAAATTAGTTACAGTAACATTCAGTACTATATATATATCAGTATTGTTAGGATATATATAAATATATATATTTATTTATTTTCTTTATATATGTATATATATTTAAATATATATATATATCTCCTAACAATACTGAAAGTAGAATGCATCAATTCTGCCCAAATCTAGTCATCCCATTTATTATGATGATTTATTATTCATTGAACACCAGCTCAATGTTTCTCTTAACAAGGGGAAAACCCTTCTTATTTCAAATATTTTAAAAATATAAATAAAAAATAAATTGAAGAAAGAAATTGCTTTGAGTTTGATGCTTACCCCTTATCTCTTTCCTCAAGAAATACATAATAGAAAGACGTAGATTCAAGCCTCTAAAGAACAAATTACTAAAACCAAGAGATTAGAAAAATAACATAACACTGTGAATAAAAAGAGCCAGAGGAAAATATATAAATTCCCATTTCCAGTCCAATTTGAATGATAATTAAATAACATGATCAAAAAAAAAATCAAACAAGCTGAGCTTCTTTTCCTGTATTCATCTCCATTTTGGTTCATGAATTAATTGTATTTGTGTATTTACTTAAAAGGCAGAGTGACAAGGAGAGAGGGAGAGACAGACAGAAAGAGAGAGAAAAATCTTCAGTCTGCTTGTTCACTCCCCCAGAAAGCAACAACAGCTAGATTGGGGTCAGGGCAAATCCAGGAGCCAGGAAATCCATCCTGCCACTGCCTTGCCTAACATATTAACAAAAAGCTGTTTATAAATCAATTAGCTGAATCTCAAACTGGTACTCTGACATAGGATGGCTGCTCCCAAGCATGGCACCACAATGCTGGCCCTTATGAATTAGCTTTCTAACTCTACCTGTGTGTCTCGTCCTTTAACGTACAATATCTATCTTAATTTTTTCCTTAGAGTCACTGAAGATGGCGGAATAGTGAGGGCGCGCACCGATAATCTGGGAAAATTTAGTTTAATAAAAGCGGAGTTATGGTAGCCTCAGAAAAAGGATCAGGAAAAAAATTGCAGAGGAAACTCTTCCGGAGCTATTCGCTGTGACTCAAAGGACCTACTGGGAGAGCAGGGTCGCCCACCACATGGAAGCCGAACCATAGGAGCCGCAGAGTCTGAGCGCCAGTGCAGGAAGGGGAGTCTATGTGACAAAGACACCAGCGGGGAGAGGAGGGACGCCCAGGGCTCCGAGTCCACACATCGGCGCTGGAAGCAGAGGTGAGCTCAGTAACCAGAGACATTGGTGGGGAAACGGCGGACAGAATTTTAGAGGGACGCGGGTTTTGAAGTGGGAAAGTCCAACAGACTGACCACAGGAGAGAGGGAAAAATAAATAAATAAATAAATAAATAGGTGGGGGCATACAGGTACAGACAAGTTCCACTCTCTGCCAACCTTGCAAAGGCTAGCAAGAGACAAAGAGCTGGGATATACATAATAAAAGGGGAGAGTTAAGGCTACAATTCAGTAGCCTAGGCAACCCAGTGGGAGTCAGCAGGAGAAACCCAGCCTGCACAGACTCTTTGGGTAGAAGCCAGCGGAAGCTAAATACCATCCATTCTGCTCAGCCTTGCAGTATTACTTACCTCCTGAACAAAAAATAAAATAAAATAAAATGAAATAAAATAAAATAAATGAATAAATAAAGAGAGATTTACCACGCATAACCTGAGGGTGTCACCTTTGCACACCTGTAACCCTGAAGAACCAAGTAGAGCTCTCAGGCCACACCCATCTCAAGCCTCCAAGGCTCCTCCAACAGCAGGCAGTCCACTTAACACGGACATAGTACAATAAAAAAAAAAAAAAAAAAAAAAAAAAACTCACAGTGAGGGAAACAGAATTAAGCATGCCAAGCAATAAACACAGAAATCAAGGGAACAAGATCAACGATGACATTATGATGCCTCCAAATAAACAAAACACCCCAAACCAAGATTACGAAGATGATGAGATAGAAGAAATGCAAGATACGGATTTCAAAAATTTATGATAAGAACATTTAGAAGTTTTCAAAAGCAAATCCTTGAACTACAGAAATCCTTATTGGACAGGATTGAAAATCTCTCTCGTGAAAATGAAATTTTAAGGAAGAATCAAAATGAAATGCAGAAACTAGTAGAGCAGGAAAGTGTGATAGTGAAGAGAAATCAAAATGAAATGAAGAGCTCAATAGATCAAATGACAAACACATTAGAGAGCCTTAAAAACAGAATGGGTGAAGCAGAAGAGAGAATATCGGACTTAGAAGACAGAACAGGAAAGGATACAGTCAAACCAAAGAAAAGAAGAGGAAATTAGAAACCTAAAAAATATTGTTGGGAATCTACAGGATACCATTAAAAAAACCAACATTCGGGTTCTAGGAGTTCCTGAAGGCATGGAGAGAGAGAAAGGATTAGAATGCCTTTTTAGTGAGATACTAGAAGAACTTTCCGGGTCTGGAGAAGGACAGAGACATCGTAGTACAGGAAGCTCATAGAACCCCCAGTAAACATGACCAAAAGAGATCCTCACCACCACACGTTGTAATTAAACTCACCACAGTGAAACATAAAGAAAAGATCCTAAAATGTGCAAGAGAGAAACTTCAGATTACTCTCAGAGGAACTCCAATCAGACTCACAACAGACTTCTAATCAGAAACACTACAGGCTAGGAGGGAATGCCGAGACATAGCACAGGTGCTAAGAGAGAAAAATTGCCAGCCCAGAATATTATATCCTGCTAAGCTCTCATTTGTGAATGAAGGTGAAATAAAGACCTTTCATAGCAAACAGAAATTGAAAGACTTTGTGGCCACTCATCCGGCACTGCAAAAGATACTTAAAGATGTGCTACACTCAGAAACACAGAAACACGGCCATCAATATGAAAGAAGAGAAAGGAAGAACACCTACCAGTAAAAGAGCATGGGAAGCTCAAAGCATATACTAGAAAATATCTCCGGGAAAATGGCAGGGCAAAGTCACTATGTATCAATAGTCACATTAAACGTGAATGGCCTGAACTGTCCAGTTAAAAGACACAGACTGGCCGGCGCCGCGGCTCAATAGGCTAATCCTCCGCCTAGCGGCGCCGGCACACCGGGTTCTAGTCCCGGTCGGGGCGCTGGATTCTGTCCCGGTTGCCCCTCTTCCAGGCCAGCCCTCTGCTGTGGCCAGGGAGTGCAGTGGAGGATGGCCCAGGTGCGTGGGCCCTGCACCCCATGGGAGACCAGGAAAAGCACCTGGCTCCTGGCTCCTGCCATCGGATCAGCGCGGTGCGCCGGCCGCAGCACGCCGGCCGCGGCGGCCATTGGAGGGTGAACCAACGGCAAAAGGAAGACCTTTCTCTCTGTCTCTCTCTCTCACTGTCCACTCTGCCTGTCAAAAAATAAAAAAAAAAAAAAAAAAAAAAAAAAAAAAAAAAAGACACAGACTGGCTGACTGGCTTAAGGAACAACACCCAACTATTTGTTGCCTACAAGAAACACATCTCTCTAACAAAGATACATGCAGACTGAAAGTGAAAGGTTGGAGAAAGATATTCCATGCCAAAAGAAACCAAAAAAAAGCAGGTGTAGCCATATTAATATCAGACAAAATAAACTTTAATACAAAAACTGTTAAGAGAGACAGAGAGGGGCACTATATATTGATTAAGGGTTCAATTCAACAGGAAGATGTAACTATTATAAATGTATATGCACCTAATTACAGGGCACTGGTCTATTTAAAAGATATGTTAAGAGACTTAAAGGGAGACTTAGATTCCAATACAATAGTACTGGGGGACTTCAATACTCCACTCTCAGAAATAGATAGATCATCCAGACAGAAGGTCAACAAGGAAACAGCAGATTTAATCGACACTATTGCCCAAATGGATCTAACAGATATCTACAGAACTTTCAATCCTACATCTAAACACTTTACATTCTTCTGAGCAGTGCATGGAACCTTCTCTAGGATTGATCACATACTAGGCCATAAAGCAAGTCTCAGCAAATTTAAAAGAATTGGAATCATACCATGCAGCTTCTCAGACCAAAGTGGAATGAAGCTGGAAATTAGCAACTCAGGAAACCCCAGAAAGTATGCAAACACATGGAGACTGAACAACATGCTCCTGAATGAACACTGGGTCATTCAAGAAATCAAAAGAGAAATCAAAAACTTTCTGGAAGTAAATGAGGATAACAACACAACATATCGAGACTTATGGGATACGGCAAAAGCAATATTGAGAGGCAAGTTTATAGCAATAGGTGCCTATATCAAGAAATTGGAAAGGTACCAAATAAATGAGATTTCAGCGCATCTCAAGGATCTAGAAAATTTGCAGCAAACCAAACCCAAACCTAGTAGGAGAAGAGAAATAATTAAAATAAGAGAAGAAATTAACAGGATTTAATCCAAAAAAACCTTACAAAAAATCAGCCAAGCGAAGAGCTGTTTTTTTGAAAAAATAAACAAAATTGACCCCCCATTGGCCCAACTAACTAAAAAAAGAAGAGAAAAAACCCAAATCAATAAAATCAGAGATGAAAAAGGAAACGTAACAACAGACACCACAGAAATAAAAAGAATCATCAGAAATTACTACAAGGACTTGTATGCCAGCAAACAAGAAAATCTATCAGAAATGGATAGATTCCTGGACACATGCAATCTACCTAAATTGAACCATGAAGACATAGAAAACCTAAACAGACCCATAACTGAAACAGAAATTGAAACAGTAATAAAGGCCCTCCCAACAAAGAAAAGCCCAGGACCAGATGGATTCACTGCTGAATTCTACCAGACATTTAAAGAAGAACTAACTCCATTTCTTTTCAAACTATTCAGAACAAATGAAAAAGATGGAATCCTCCCAAATTCTTTCTATTAAGCCAGCATCAATTTAATCCCTAAGGCAGAGAAAAATGCAGCATTGAAAGAAAATGACCGACCAATATCTTTGATGAACATAGACAAAAAATCCTCAATAAAATTCTTGCCAATAGAATACAACAACACATCAGAAAAATCATCCACCCAGACCGAGTGGGATTTATCCCTGGTATGCAGGGATGGTTCAACATTCGCAAATCAATCAATGTGATACACCACATTAACAGACTGCAGAAGAAAAACCATATGATTATCTCAATAGATGCAGAGAAAGCATTTGATAAGATTCAACACCCTTTCATGATGAAAACTCTAAGCAAATTGGGTATAGAAGGAATATTCCTCAATATAATCAAAGCAATTTATGAAAAACCCACAGCCAACATCCTATTGAATGGGGAAAAGTTGGAAGCATTTCCACTGAGATCTGGCACCAGACAGGGATGCCCACTCTCACCACTTTTATTTAACATAGTTCTGGAAGTTTTAGCCAGAGCCATCAGACAAGAAAAAGAAATTAGGGATACAAATTGAGAAGGAAGAAGTCAAACTATCCCTCTTTGCAGACGATATGATTCTTTACTTAGGGGATCCAAAGAACTCTACTAAGAGACTATTGGAACTCATAGAGGAGTTTGGCAAAGTAGCAGGATATAAAATCAATGCACAAAAATCAACAGCCTTTGTATACACAAGCAATGCCATGGCTGAGAAAGAACTGCTAAGATCAATCCCAATCACAATAGCTACAAAAACAATCAAATACCTTGGAATAAACTTAACCAAAGACATTAAAGATCTCTCTGATGAGAATTACAAAATCTTAAAGAAAGAAATAGAAGAGGATACCAAAAAATGGAAAAATATTCCATGCTCATGGATTGGAAGAATCAACATCATCAAAAATGTCCATTCTCCCAAAAGCAATTTATAGATTAAATGCAATCCCAATCAGGATAACAAAGCATTCTTCTCAGATCTAGAAAAAATGATGCTGAAATTCATATGCAGGCACAAGAGACCTCGAATAGCTAAAGCAATCTTGTACAACAAAAACAAATCCAGAGGCATCACAATACCAGATTTCAGGACATACTACAGGGCAGTTGTAATCAAAACAGCATGGTACTGGTACAGAAACAGATGGATAGACCAATGGAACAGAATTGAAACACCAGAAATCAATCCAAACATCTACAGCCAACTTATATTTGATCAAGGATCTAAAACCAATTCCTGGAGCAAGGACAGTGTATTCAATAAATGGTGCTGGGAAAACTGGATTTCCACGTGCAGAAGCATGAAGCAAGACCCCTACCTTACACCTTACACAAAAATCCACTCAACGTGGATTAAAGACCTAAATCTACGACCTGACACCATCAAGTTATTAGAGAACATTGGAGAAACCCTTCAAGATATTGCACTGGAAAAGACTTCCTGGTAAAGAGCCAGGAGGCACAGGTAGTCAAAGCCAAAATCAACTATTGGGATTGCATCAAATTGAGAAGTTTCTGTACTGCAAAAGAAACAGTCAGGAGAGTGAAGAGACAACTGACAGAATGGGAAAAAATATTTGCAAACTATGCAACAGATAAAGGGTTAATAACCAGAATCTACAAAGAGATCAAGAAACTCCACAAAAACAAAACCAACAACCCACTTAAGAGATGGGCCAAGGACCTCAATAGACATTTTTCAAAAGAGAAAATCCAAATGGCGAACAGACACATGAAAAAAAGTTCAAGATCACTAGCAATCAGAGAAATGCAAATCAAAACCACAATGAGGTTTCACCTCACCCCGGTTAGAATGGCTCACATTCAGAAATCTACCAACAACAGATGCTGGCGAGGATGTGGGGAAAAAGGGACACTAGCCCACTGTTGGTGGGAATGCAAACTGGTCAAGCCACTATGGAAGTCAGTCTGGAGATTCCTCAGAAACCTGAATATAACCCTACTGTTCGACCCAGCTATCCCACTCCTTGGGATTTACCCAAAGGAATTTAAATTGGATAACAAAAAAGCAGTCTGCACCCTAATGTTTATTGCAGCACAATTCACAATAGCCAAGACCTGGAACCAACCCAAATGCCCATCAACGGTAGACTGGATAAAAAATTATGGGATATGTACTCTTTAGAATACTATACCACAGTAAGAAACAACGAAATCCAGTCATTTGCAACAAAATGGAGGAATCTGGAACACATCATGCTGAGTGAAATAAGCCAGTCCCAAAGGGACAAATACCATATGTTCTCCCTGATCGGTGACAACTGACTGAACACCATAAAGGAAACCTGTTAAAGTGAAATGGACACTATGAGAAACGGTGACTTGATCAGCATAGCCCTGACTGTTAATGAACAACTTAATACATTATCCCTCTTAGTAGTTTTTTTTTTTGTCTGCTCTACTTAATATGACTGGTTTAATTCTGTAATTAATACACATTTATTCTTAAGTGTTGAAATTTAACTGAAATGTGATCCCTGTTAAACATAAGAGTGGGAATAAGAGAGGGAAGAGATGTACAATTTGGGACATGCTCAAGCTGACTTGCCCCAAATGGTAGAGTTAGAAACATACCAGGGGACTCCAATTTAATCCCATCAAGGTGGCATGTACCAATGCCATCTCACTATTCCAAGTGATCAATTTCAGTTCACAATTGATCATAATGAAAGGACTAAGAGTCAAAGGGAGCACATAAACAAGTCTAGTACCTGCTAATACTAACTGATAGAATAAATAAAGGGGAGAGTGATCCAACATGGGAAGCGAGATACTCAGCAGACTCATAGAATGGCGGATGTCCTAAACAGCACTCTGGCCTCAGAATCAGCCCTAAAGGCATTCCGATCTGGCTGAAAAGCCCCTCAGAGTATTTCAGTCATGGAAAGCCAAGACACTCTGGCAAAAAAAAAAAAAAAAAAAAAAAAAAAAACACAAACCACCTAAATGAAAGATCTCCATGAGTGAGATCCCAGTGGAAAGAACAGGTCATCAAAGAAGGAGGTACCTTTCTCTGAAGGGAGGAGAGAACCTCCACTTTGACTATGACCTTGTCTAAACAAGATAAGGGTCGGAGAACTCAAGGGGCTTCCATAGCCTTGGAAACTCATGACTGGAGCATGGGGAGATTACTGACGCCATAAACAAGAGTGTCAAATTGTTAAGTCAACAACAGGAGTCACTGTGCACTTACTCCTCATGTAGGATCTCTGTCCTTAGCGTGCTGTACATTGAGACTTAATGCTATAGCGAGTATTCAAACAGCATATTTCACTTTGTGTTTCTATGGGGGTGCAAACTGTTGAAATCTTTACTTAATGTATACTAAGCTGATCTTCTGTAAAAAAAAAAAAAAAAAAAAAAAAAAAGAAGAAATTATCAATTCCCAACTTGACTCTCACTGGGATTAAACATGACAATTGGTCTGATCTGATTTCATCATCATTTAAAAAATGATCTATTATTTTTCACTTTATGTTTCTGTGTGGGAGCATACTGTTGAAATCTTTATTTAATGTATGCTAAACTGATCTTCTGTATATAAAGAGAATCGAAAATGAATCTTGATGTGAATGGAAGGGGAGAGGGAGTGGGAAAGGGGAGGGTTGTGGGTGGGAGGGACGTTATGGGGGGAAAAAGCCATTGTAATCCATAAGCTGTACTTTGGAAATTTATATTCATTAAATAAAAGTTAAAAAAAAAATTTTTCCATAAAGACCCTTTTTTTTGCACATAATATTTGCGTATTTACTCTCAAATTGTGTATAATAACAATTTGAATAGCACAAGAGCTCACATACAATATAAATAATCTTTCAAATTTATTTATTAGGAGAATTATGTAGCATCTGTCTCCATGTAAATATCTATTAAAAGAATTTATAATATTTGAAAATTCTACTTCTGTTAAAAGTAACTCAATGCAATATAATAATAACAATGATATAAAAAATTAGTGAGAACTGCTAACTGGCAGGTCTAATGACAAATGCTTTCCAGATAGTTTTTCATTGATTCTTTGTGGGAGGCAGACTGCTATTTATTTTTTCCACTTCATGAGTGAGAAAACTGAGACATGCTGAATTAAACAGTTTCTTATAGGTATACAGTAAGAAAATAAATATCAGTCATTAAAATAACGTCAAGTCATACTCCTAATTTATTACATAGTTTTCCCCTGAAAATTATTTTTAAAATGTATTTTAATCGATTTAAATATATAGTAGAGTACTAAATGTTAATGTAATAAAACTCTATACTCATATCACCACATTAAAATTAACTATTATTTTATTTGCTTTTAGTTTTGTTGTAAGAAGTACCGTATTAACAAATAAGATTGTAGTCTCCTTAACCATCATATTACATTTCTTTATTTCTTTTCCAGAGGTAATTATCACATAATACTTCTCTGCATTTTAAGTATTTTTACATATGTGATAAAAATAAATCTATGTTGTTCCTCTTAAGCGCCTACCGTGTTTGGGCTATTGATTCTTCTCATGGGTACTCTTCCTCGCCTTAGCATTTGAAGGGAGTATTTCTTACAACATGTAAGAGCTCAATGTGGAGGTGACATCAGAGGCAAGAATATGTCATGTTAGGAATTAGTGTGCTTGCAGCCCTCTTCACACTAAAGGCGCTTTCTGTGGAGACTATGGGAAGACAAGTAGATATCTATTTCAGCAATGGCTAAAATATTTTGGTAATAATAACCATTGAGGTGTTGCTTTTCTCTTCTTAGAAACAGGAGAATGGACAGAATCAACATCATGTCAAACTCCATTCAAAACCTGCTGTTATACAGAATGTACACATCAAGCTTACATGAGACCGTTTCCCTCAAGTATATGACCGACAAAGATGAAACTATAAATAAAGATGAGACTATAAATAAAAATCTTGTAAGGCCTAATGTTTTATTTTACTGTTCCATGCTCTGAGAGGACTTTGACTGGAGGCCTTACCTTCAGAAAGGAAAATAAAAATATAGTGCAAACTGTATCATTACCTGAAAGCAAATAGTACAGCAGTTCAAAATGAAGTAGTTTCTGTTCAATATTGTCTCCATTTAATCACAGCATTCGTTCTTGGTTTTTCAGTGCTGTGCTAGGTAGACTGCATAAGCAAGATTTCTGTAGCTGAAATTCTTTGTATTCCTTGCTGTTGGTTAGCTAAAGAAATGTCTTCTCACAAGGCTGTGAATGATAGCACTACTAGCACTTACAAACCAGTGGAAAGATGGTTCCATACCCCTTGCGGTATCGATGTTTTACAGGAAGTCTGAGCCGTGCTCAGGACTAAAATATTTGATCCTCGATGAGGATTAGGCTGTCTCCTGGGATGTTTTAACATAGATATTTCTACAAATGGGAAAGCCTCCGTACTCAGACAAATGCAAAATACGAGTCTTGGAAAAGACTATGGGGACATGGTGCTTATTGATATAAAAAAAGACATAAAACATAAAGCAAAAAGATATAAATTCAATTTAAAGAGGCTTCAAATGCAATTTTATGTGCACAAGATAATTATGACACATGCACAGTGTTGTAACACTATAGACCAGGCTGTGGTAGAGACACATTTCTTAATCTATGTGATGAAATTTTGTAACAACTTCAGGCCTCATTTTTCTTGTAATACAAATGGGGCTAATAGGACTTGTCACTTACTTCATAAGGAATATTATGAGAATTCATGAGATCATTAAAAGAAGAGTCTCCAAATGCATAATTTACTCCCTGGCATGAAATCAGAATTCTGTTCATATTTTTAAGCCAGTAGAGCATAAGGATCCACAAAGAGTTAATACATCTGGCTAATTTCTTTCCATCCATCTAGAAAATCTTATGCTTGTGTATTATATATAAATATGACTGCTTATTGCCAATGATATTCTTCTGTTAAGATGCAAAATTGATTTCAGTAAATTAAAATGTATCATTTTTTTTTTCTAGAAATCCTTTTAAACAGCAGCTATAAAAACCACCAAATTTTTCTCATGACACTTGGTCTCATCCTATGGATGCAAATTTAGTTTTTAAGGGTGTCAGTTATAAAAGTAAATTTATAAATATTTAGAACATCAAAAGTCACATTTAGGGATGAGATACACCTGAGGAATTCTTGTGTTTGTTACAATCAAAACCATTTGATTATTCCCATTTTAACTAAACAAGATCTTTAATGGAGGACAATTTTCAAGGTATTTTTGATGTAGCTTTTAAAACCTATTGTCAAATTTCAAATTAGGAGATGACACAGCCTGTATCATTCAATATCCTCTTTATAATCTTAAATATATATTCTCATTCTTTTGTACACTAAACATCTTGACAGCAGAAAAAAATCTTACAGATGTTCTGAGATGTTCACATGTGATAGTTATGAATGTTTAATGAAACCTGCAGTAGTGAGCACTTGTCTATCATCATGCTAGGTTCTCTCATATAAGGATGGTGACTCCATGAAAATCAGGCAAGGTGGACATTCACCCCAGGATATGCCATGCCAGTCCACAAGATGGGTGATCACCAGGACTGTTGGAAACACAAGGCCATAGGACTCTAATGTCCATGCATTTATCACCATGTCATATTGCTTTTCTCAGAAAGGCTTAAATAAATAAAATATTTACATCTTTATTTCCAGGAAAGGTAAGTCGTTAATAAACCTGATACAAAGTGGTAACTATTCGTTTTCTCTGGAAAAAAGAAAAACTCATTATTCTTGGTTTTAATAATAGAAGTAAGTTTTAAAAAAATAGATCAACTTTGGAAAAAGAATAAAAAATTAAGACTAGAAGGAAAGTACTATTGATATCCTCAGATCAAAGATGATTTGCATAAGGATGCCATACATGTGATATTAATTATGTGAATCAAAATGTGACAGCCATCTTCCAATTAGACAAATATTTCACAAAATGAATTTGCCCATACTTTTAGGATCACTATGAAAAACTTGGAACTGATAGTAATTGGTGGAAATGTGACTGAAAAAGTATCTCTTTCTTCCCAAGCTTTACTCTGAAATTTATCAATTTATTATTTCCAGATTTAGATATAAAATCATATTCTATACCTGCAAATAAACTTAATCCGATCTTTTGAGAAAAATTTGGTAGTTTCAGTAGTTACCAAAGTATTGATAAAGGTGAAACCTCTGTAAAAACATACCATCTTCTCTGTTCATTAACCCACACATATAAATAAACACTTTTTTTTTTAGTTTATGATGAAGTATATTCAAAGAAACCAAATACATTCCTTATTTTGTATAACCAAATTAAAATATGGTCCACATTAATGGAAAAGAGAATAAACTTTTTAGGACTCATTAATTCCAATAAAATTTTGCCATAACTGCAAGACTAGAAGTCCTGACCACATTGCTTTTAGAATGAAAACTGGTATAATTGTATTTGTTAAAATATTCAGATGGATATTCAATTTTCTTAAGTTTGTAAGCTCTTTCGGACTTCATTTTGAATAATCTCCGGAAGTATTTAACATATATCACATATTTCTTTTTCTTACTTCAATTCTTTACCTTCCTTCTTTGATAGTTTTAGGCAGTTGATCAACACACAGATTTTATGCTATTAATTATAAATGTGTGGTGTTTTTGCCTCTATAAAGATGAAACGGAATCTACTTAAACACAACTTTTTCAGTAATAGTAAGTAAAATAAATAGTCTGTAATTTTATGTAGCTGCTTCAGCAATTCACACCTGTACATATTTTAGCAACATGGTATAAGCAAAATTAAACAGTGAAAAGGGAAATCTAAGATCCATATTCAAAAGTAGAAAAACATTGAAGAATTACATTCAGAATCCTTCTCTGACATTTCTGACATCCCAGTTAAAATTGTGGCCCCAGCCACAGAGTATCATAGCATCTTCTCCAAGATTAAATCATTTATAGTTGTTTGATTAATGCCTGTCTGCTTTCCTTACTAGACTAGGGTCAGGGGTCTGTTTTGTCTTTTTTCTTCTGTCTCCACCATCCCCCAAATTGGCTAGTGACCAGTAGACACTGAATATTTCATGAGTTAATGAACTGAATTATAGTCTCCAGTCATCTCTTGATTTTCCTATTTTTTTAAACCAGGATTTAGTATTCACTATATTTTAAAGAAAAAGTGTGCTTTTTAAAAATTGTGTCTACTTTATTTTAATGTGAGAGTTCCAGAAAGAAATGGAGAGACAGAAGGAGAGATTTTTTAATCTGAAATTATCTTTTATTTTTAAAATTTATTTTTAGGATTTTTCTAGTTTTTAGCAGATTCAATACTGTTCATAGGATTCTTAGAATACAATGATATTCCTCTCCCCTCCCACTCTCTCTTCTCCCTTTATTAGTTTTTGAGATAACATATTTTTAATTTACATTACAGTGAAAGGCTTAATGTTCCACCAAATAAAAACTTTAACAAGAAAAAAGCAAAAAGACCCTAGTTAACTGTGAAAATAAGCAAGGGCTTTAAACAACAATTGATTGAAAAAATGACCCTTTCACCCATAAGAAATTATCTTTTACAATATGTAATTGGTAATGGAGGCCTGCGGTGTGGCATACTAGGCTAAGTCTCCTCCTTCAGCATTGGCATCTCATATGGGTGCGGTTTGTATCCCGGCTGCTCCTCTTCCGGTCCAGCTTTCTGTATGGCCTGGGAAAGCACCACTGGTTCAATCCCCAGATGGCTGAAGTGGCTGGGGCTGGTCCAGCCTGAAGCTATGAGACAGGAGCTTCTTCCAGGTCTCCCACGTGGGTAGCAGGGCTTTTTTTTCCAAAGAAAAAGTATACTTTAAAAATATAATAGATATACAGAGAAACATAACTTAGTGTTCTAATATTCTATCAAAACAACTGCTCAAAAAAGTAGTGTATAGGCATAAACTATTATTTTTCTTTGTAAAACTGATTTATAAAATGAAAAACATTTATTTATGTAATTAATTCCATGAGTTTTTCTCAAATATGCTTTTATCTAAATCAAGTTTTTCTCTACCATAAGGAAGCACTCTTCTATGTGCGATTTTATATGCTAAGAAATGTAATCTGGAACATTGCCTAATGATATGACAGTACATATAACTACTGTCCCTAAAAATATTAACAAATCAACCTTCTATCTAATGAGATCTAATAACTTACTTATACATACTTACAGATTTACTTTGTTATATCTGAAATAAAAAATAACAAAATCAGCATACTGACTCAAAAATCATTTATAAAATCAAGGTTGTATTTTTTGAGATTGTATATTAGACAAATATGTTTTTTTTTCTATATCTCACTTTTAATTTCTCATTCCTCTGTACAGCCTTCCTTCCTAGGAATGGCAAACATGTGTAGTGCCAACTCTAGGTTTCCAGGGACCTTAATGCAAGAATTCAGAAAAAGAGCTTTTAACTTCCTCAATAAGCTCTAGCTGACATCATGGAAATGACTTCTCTTGGTCCAAATTCTATTTGTTTTATTGTGTTCAGGTGGGATCAAATTCCCTTGCTCCATGGGAAGAAATAAAGGCCATAAGATTATGGAGTAGTTATTCTCAAGGTAAGACAAAGTATCCCAAGAGGTTAAAAAATATTTTCCACCAAGGGCTTTGTTTTTCTCAGGAAATTGCATGATTAATAAAATGTTTGCTTTTCTTATACATTTCCAATGGAAGGCTCAGCCATTATAGGCATACAAAAGGATATATATACTTTTTCCCAAGTAATTTATTAATTTTTAAATTTTAAAAATAGTTATTCCTTTGAAAGAGTGAGACAAATAGGGCTGGGAGAGAGAAAGAGAAAGAAATCCAATCCACTGATTCATTCCCCCAAATGTGAGAAAGTGTCCCAGTTGGGTAATTTCAAGGCTAGGACCTGGGAACTCAATCCATGTCTCCCACGTTGGTGGTAGGAACACAATTTCTTGAGTCATCACTGTTACCTCTCATGGTCTGCATTAGCATTAAGCTGTGGTTAAGAGTCAGAGGTGGACATCAAACCTACACTGTGTTTCAGGATGCAAGCATCCTTATCAGTGGTCTAACTGCCAGGCTGAACATCTGCCGTTGTCTTTATTTTTGATTTTTAAAATAAATATTTTATTCTTATTATAATTAATATTTTGATATCCTGATGAGGAATCTTGAAGAGCCAACTAGTTAACAAAGATATGATATCCCTGGCTCAAATCTTGGATTTATTTTCAAAGAGAAGAGCCTATTTAACAGGTGCAATATGCTTGCTTAAAAACAAGCAACATTTCTTCCCAATAACCTTCATTTACCCAACTGGAATCTTTGCCCATATAATCATTATTGAAGAAAAACAGAAAGAATCAATGTATCAAATACCTTTTCTTCACTGGAGTATTAGTATCTTATAATGGACATTATTTCTCTCACAGAATAAGATACTCATTGGAAACTGAAACAAATGGAATTAATTACATGCATCCTAGAATGAGAAGAAATGCATCATTAGTGGATACAAATTCCATGATGTACTTCCCATCAAGCAGGAGTCTTTCTCCTTATATTTTGGATTCCTTAAGATTCTCTTTCAAAACAGAAAATTATGCTGTTTCAATGAACATGGCTTTGTACTGGCATAAAAACTAACACATAGATGTATGTAACGAAATAGAGAGCCCAGAAATTAATCTGCATGCATACAGTTAACTGATTTTTGACAAAAGTACTCAGACCATACATTGGAGAAAGAATAATTTCTTCAATAGATGGTGCTGGCAAAATTTGATGGGTATATGCAAAGGAGTGAAATTTGATACATACCCCTCACTATATACAACATCAACTCAAGATGATCAAACACCTTAATTTAAGACCTGAGTCTATATAGTTACTGGATGAAAATACTTCAAGACATTGATTTAGGTGATGGATTCTTGGATAAGAGTCCCTAAGAACAGGAAACAAAAGCAAAACTATATAAATGGGATTATATAAAATTCAGATGCTACTTCACAGCAAAGGGAATAATCAACAGAGTGAAGAGATATCCAACAGAATGGGAAAAAATATTTGCAAGCTACCTCTCTGCCAAAAGATTAATATAAAGAATATATCAGCAACTAAACCCAACAACTACAAAAAAAAAAAAACACAACTAATCCATTTTTAAAAAATGGGCAAATGACTTCAAAAGATAGTTCTCAAAGGAAGAAACACAAATGGCCCACAAATATATGAAAAATTGCTCAACATCACTAGCCATTAGGGAAATGCAAATCAAAAGCAAAACAAAATATAACTTCTTCCCTGTCAGAATGGCTACTATTGAAAAAAAAAACACAATAACAAAAGCTGTCTGTGCAGAAAGAAGAACTGTTATATACTGTTCGTTTGAATATAAATTAGCATAGCCACTATGAAAACAGTATGGAGATTTTTAAAAAATTTAGTAAACTTTACATATGATCCAACAATTTCACTATTGGGTATATATCTTAGCTACATGGACACATTATATCAAAGAGACACCTGTACCACTTTGTTAATAGCAGCACTGTTCACAGTAGCAAAAATATGGAATCAACCAAGGTATTAATCATTGGATGAATGGATAAATGAAATGTGGTCTATATACATACATGGAATATTATTCAGCTATAAAAAAGAATGAAATTTCACCATTTGTATCAAAATTGATGCAATTGGAGGATGGTATGTTGAGTGAAATGTCACACAAAGACAAATATCACATTTTCCGTTATATGTAGAAGCTAAAACTTAAAAAGAAAAAAAGTCAAAAAAAAAACAAAAAATGAAGAAAAGTCTGTGTATATCAATTTTCCTGCAAATAGTTTTGGCCAATTGTATTTTATATCTTTGTTAAACAAATGGTTATGAAATACATACTTGCATAGTTTTGATGATTTGTGCTTATTTTGAAATGCACTATATGTGAGTGAAATGGGCATCCCTTCACTTGATTACAAGTCGCTAACTTCTATTTTCCTGCTAAACTATTGTCTTCAGCTTTTTACTTGTTGAAATCTTTATTTAGTGAAGTATTAAACCTTTGCCTATAATGTAAATTTAAAATATGGTATCTCAAAAATTAAAAAGGAAGGAAGGAAGGAAGGAAGGAAGGAAGGAAGGAAGGAAGGAAGGAAGGGAGGGAGGGAATTATCATTATATTCTCAGAATTCTATCTAGGAACTACATTAAATCTGTTCTTGATACTAATATCACATTAATATGAAAATATGAACAATAAAACAAAATAGAAAATTAGTTATGTGAATGTGAAGATATTTCAAAAAGTTTGTGGAAAATGAATTAAACTATAAGTTTAGTTTTTTATTTTTATTTTTTTAATTTTTAATTTTTTATTTATTTGAAAGGCAGAGTTACAGAGACAGAGAGGGAGAGATGAGAGAGAAGTCTTCTATCCGCTGATTCATGCCCCAAATAGCTGCAATGGCCTAGGCTGGGCCAGGCCAAAGCCTGGAGTCCAAAGCCTCATCTGGGTCTCTTAACAGGTATAGGAGCCCAAAAACCTGGGCCATCTTCTGCTGCTTTCCCAGGTGTATTAGCAGGGAGCTGGATTGAAAGTGGGGCAGCTGGGACTTGAACCTGTGCTCATATGGGATGCTGGTACTGCAGACAGCGGCTTTACTCACTACACAACAGCGCTGGTCCCTATTTTGTGCAAAAATATTTTGACATCCATGATATGAAGAGTCTTCACAAAATTCATGGAAAGGAGTCAGCATTGTGGCGCAGCATGTTAAACCACTGCTTGCAAATGCAAGGATGCTATTTCATTATTTCTTTGTGCTGGTTAAAGCCCCAGCTGCTCCATTTTCTGATCCAGCTTTCTGCTAGTGCATTGAGAAAATCAGTAGAAGATGGCCCAAGTACTTGGGCCCTTGCCTCCCATGTGGGAGACAAAAATGACATTCCTGGCTCTTGGCTTGTACCTGGCCTACTTCTTGCTGATGTGGCCATTTGGAGAGTGAGCCAGAGGATGGAGGGTCACTCTCACTCTCTTGCTCTCTCTCTTTCTCTCTCTGGCATTCTGCCTTTCCAATAAGTAAATAAATATATCAAAAAGTTCATGACAAATGTGTGTTGTGAAAAAGTACACAGGTTTCAAAATTTTTTTATTAAATAAACTTATATTTTGAATCCATTTTCCATGTACTTTTTGAAGTACTCTCACGTGTATTTCAACTTCATAAAACAGTTGGTTTAAAAGTAGTTAATAAACTCCTAGTATTACTTTCTCAGTCTAGGATAGATATATTCTGCCTATTCATTTTCTATCTCCAGTGAGAATGATAAAAATAATTGGAAATTTATATCATAAAATATATATTTTATTGCATTTCTTTCACATTGTATCATGAAATATATTAGTATTAAAAGTGCTTATTGGGGCTGGCGCTGTGGTGTAGTGGCTAAAACCGCTGCCTACAGTGCCAGCATCCTATATGGGTGCTGGTTCAAGCCCAGGGAGCTTCTGGCTCCTGGCTTCAGATTGGTGCAGCTCCAGCTGTTGCAGCCATCTGGGAGTGAACCAGCAGATGGAAGACCTCTCTCTCTTTCTCTCTGCATCTACTTATCTGTAACTCTTCCTTTCAAATAAATAAATAATTCTAATTATTTATTATCTAAGTAATGGTAAGTGAAAGAGCAATTATATGAACATTTGTCACCTACAATATTTAACAATGTCTGATTTCAGTATTCTTACTACTACAGAGAGAGTCAGCAGTGGTCAATGGATAGTTCATTACCTTGAACCTGGAAACCTATATTCCTAAGTTGTTGATTCTACTGCTATTATTAAATAACAACTCCTGGATCATGTGTGTCTTGTGTTAATCCCTTTCACAACAGGGGAATTTTTTTTTTTCTCTTGTAAATTTATCTCAGGAAAAGATGAACATAAATATCTCAGGTTTAAAATTTCAGAACTGAATTTAGGATGGTGGTCAGAAATTTGAATTCTGCAAATACTAGAAATCAGGGGTAAATAAAGCATTTCTGAAAGACCTTTGGAACCAATCATATAGCAATTGAATTGGCAGGAGAAATTGTGATCTGGTAATTCTGAGTGAGGAAGTCACCAGGTGACTGCACAGAAGAGCCAACAGTAACCCTATGCTAGGAACCACATGATGAAGTCCCGTTGTACCCGGATAGCGTAGAATTCCTGCTGGAACCAGATTCTTAAAAGCAGAGTTTCATATCAATGGCTCAGCAATGGTTCATGTGTCCTTTAAAATCCTGTCATATTCCCCTCTGAAAATGCAAATTCTTTGTCACATGCTGTTGCTGTAAGAGAATAGTATTAAGAAGATGAAAACAGAGAATTTGTAATATATATATATATATATATATAGTAGACTGGAGAATTAAAGTAATGCAACAATTCCATAGATAGGTAATCTGAAAGTATAGTTGATATTGGGAATAAAATAAAATGAAAAACCTTGAAAATTTTCTGGGGCCAGCACTGTGGTGCATCAGGTAAAGTTGCCTCCTATAGTGCCAGCATCTAGTATAGGTGCCGGTTCAAGTCCTGCCTGCTCCACTTCCTATCCAGCTCTCTGCTGTGCCCTGGGAGAGCAGTAGAGGATGGTCCAGGGCCTTCAGCCCCTGCACCCATGTGGGAGACCCAGAAGCTCATGGCTTCGTCTCAGGTCTGGCTGTTGTGGTAATCTGGGGAGTGAACCAGTGGAAGGAAGACTTCTCTCTCTCTGCTTCTGGCTCTCTGTAGCTCTGCCTTTCAAGTAAATAAATAAATATATCTTTAAAACAGGAAGAAAGAAAGAAAGGAAGGATTAAAGGGAGGAGGGAAGGAGGGAAGGAAGGAAAAAAAAATTTTTCTATTTTCCCCATGGAGCTCTCCAGGAAAAAAAAAAAAAAAAAAAAGAGTTGCAGTGATTTTCAACTATTGTCTCATATGACAACCATCCAGGAAGCTATAGTTTAAAAATACTGTGCACATGGCACAGCCCAGGCAAAACTAGACAAGAATTTCTATAAATGAGCCCCAGTTCTTAGTGTTTTAAAGGTTACATAGGAGGTGTGGGCATTTGGTGGGACAGTTAAGACTCCACTTGTGACACTCATGATTTATATTGGAGTACCTGGGTTTCAGTCCTGGCTCTGCTTCCTACTCTACCTTCCCGCTAATGCACACCATGGGAGTCAGCAAGTGATTCTTATGTATTTGGGTTCCTGATACCCACATGCAAGAATCTGATTGATTTCCTGTCTTCCTCCTGGCCCAACCCTAGCTGTTGCTGGCATTTGGGGACTGAAGCAATGGATGTAAGATCTCCTTGAGTCTCTGCCTTTCAACCAAAAATATTTTTTTAAAAAATATAAAAGTGTGCAAATGATTTTAATACGTACCCAACATTAAAAACCACCCATCTAGAGCAACCCATCCTTCTAAAGGAGGAAATTCTTTCCTGGCTGCTGAAGAAAGAGTCATAAAACATTTCTTCTTCCAAAAGAACTGAATTGTTAAAATAGGTGAAATAGCTATTTCTAAAACTCTTAAAGATTAACAGCTAAACTAATGTTTATTGAACTATTGCAGAGCAGGCTACATTCCAAAGAGTCCTCTTTTCACTCATCTGAATCTATATCATCCTTTGAAATGCATGCATATGAACCCTGGTACTTCTACTCCTGGGGCTGTATACACAAGCTAAACATTACTTTTAAAGCCACTGCCTTCAAGTACTCAAAGGAAGCTTTCTTCTCTAATTATTGATTTTTTTTTTGCCATCAAAAGAGTTATTCTTTTGATTAGGGACCTAAGTGGTAACATGAATACGGTGGCCTACATTCATAGCCCATACCTATCATTTATTCAGTAAGTATAGTATCATCTTGGAAATGTCACCAACTATGCTTATACCTGAAAAACACTGATAGACCGATATGAAGTGTCACTGGCAGGTTTCCTCTCTAGGTAGATATATTACACTGATTTCTCAATTACCTACTTCAAACAGCACTTTGATCCTTTAAAGAGTTCTAAAGAGTAATTTATTTGATTTATTTGGTTACTTAAGATTTGTGTTTTTTTTTTTTTCTGTAGCTACAGCAGATCATGAAAAGGAGTTTTCATGTAACGTGTAACAGAGTTGAATACCCATCAGTGAGTGTAAGTTTGAATGGAAGGCTAATGGGTGTCTTTGTAAAACTCTGCTGAAGATTCCCTAAAAGGAAACCATCCTTTCCTCTACATCTTGGGGTTCCTGAAATCCAGTCCATGGATGAAAGCCAGGGGATAAATCAGCCAATGAAAACAAATACAGGGGCAGGCATTTAATGCAGTATTTAAGATACCACTTGGGATATCAGTATCCCATACTGAAGTGCCTGAGTTCAGATCTCTGCTTTTGATCGAGCCTTCTATTATTGGGCATCCTGAGAGGTAGCAGATGATGGCTTAATATTTGGGTCCCTGCCACCCACATGGAAGATACAGATGAAATCTCTGCTTCTTGGCTTCAGCCTCACTCAACCCTGGCTGATGCTGGAACTTAAAGCGTGAACCCGTGGATGGCAGGCCTCCATCTGTTTCTATATCTTTCTCACTCACTCTCTCTCTGTCAATCTACCATTCAGATGAATAAAATTAAATAAATAAAATTGGAAAAATACAAACATTTATATGAGTATACGTTTATTTTTCTGAGGGAAAGTTCTATATTAATCAAACTATAAGATAATACAATAGCA
The DNA here is from genome assembly GCF_964237555.1 of Oryctolagus cuniculus. Classification (NCBI taxonomy): domain Eukaryota; kingdom Metazoa; phylum Chordata; class Mammalia; order Lagomorpha; family Leporidae; genus Oryctolagus; species Oryctolagus cuniculus. The sequence continues at coordinate 54,304,757 of NC_091440.1, read as the reverse complement.
CAAAATGTTAATAATTCTTTTATAAATAGTTAAAGATGGCTTAAAATTAAGGTAGCCATATTTTCTTTGCTCTCCATAGGAAGGGCACATACGCCTTGTGTTTTCAATCAAATGTCCCCATTCTAAATTATGGCTATCCATGAGAAAACAAAAAATGAAAGAATATATTTTCTTTGTGAATATTATTAACTATGTAATGAATCACATTACAGAGAACAAATGGAAAGGCATTTCCTGGATTTCCTTTTGAGCTACTGGGTGCTTTTGCTTTATTTACTTAATTTTCTTATTATTAATACCTTACGTTTTCTGATCTGTGATGCTGAGACTGAGAGTCTACAAACCGTGATTCCCAGACTCTATGCCATGCATTTTCTGATGGTTTCTGATCTACTTGCATGGATGGAGTCTGAAAGACAAGATGAAAAGTGAAAATGCTTGTTTCTTGTCTCCAATTTCTGCTGCTTCCTTCTAGTAACAGAGGATAGGTACAGCTCCAGCCCTGAGCTCATTTCAGCATCCTATAATCATCTGTCATGTCTCCCTCAGAGAAGAAAGCAATATTTTATTCAATAGAAATAAAATTTAAACAAAGCAATCTTTAATAATCGTCAGTGTCTATGAATATTTTGGGAATGAAAAACCACTGCTTTTCTCTTACAGCATCTATAGATGCCACACCACTGAGCATGCATGTCTATGTAACTCTTTTATAAATGCTGCAAGAGCTTTGCTAGCAAAGGCCAATACCTACAGTCAGTTTTTAGAAAATTCATCTAAAATAAGTTGGCAATTATATAAAAACTCACCCATAAACAAAGTAAATCTTATTACCAGCACCATGCTCAGAAATTACCAACTTTCATTTTAATAAGCTCCAGATGCATTACACAATAGCAGTTCTTCATTTCGGGAAAGTAAAAGTAGAGTAACTGTGCACTGGGGAGTTAGCTAGAGAAGTATTCAATCCTTCAAAAACACAGTCTCACTTCAAGTATAAGCATTCAGGGATGAGTTGTGAGTTTTCAGCTCACCTAATGTTTTTTATTTGAATGGAGGGAAACTTTGAATGAAGGCAATTGGACTTATTCTTTTCCCTGCCAAGAGTTGGAATTTTAACACATGTATTATGTTCATCGTTTGGAAAATATACACAATCGCATTCCATTTAGTTTTAAAATGTGAATCAGAAATAAAAAATAACAACAGATGGAGAAAATAAAATTGAATTCCTATTATGTGGCAAACAAGCTTAAATACTGCGTTCAGCTCCCATGTGATGTGCTATTTGGGCTGAAGGACTGAATGTGACAAATGTTAGTAGCGACTCCTAGTTCATGTCTACGTGGATCCACAAAATCCAATGGTTTGTGATAAAATCTTTAGCTTTCTTTTCCTTTTTTGTTCTACTGTTAATTGCTGTACAAAATTCCAACAAACTTAGGGGTTATTTCAAATTCTAATAAGAAAAATGACTAATGTCTTTTTATCATATGGATTCTTTTGTTTTGTTTTGTTCAAAGAGAATTCATTATATCAATTATAAAATATGATAGAAGATACCTTTTACAAGGCCTGGAGAATCCATCAGTGTGTAACATCAAAAATTGCTTCTAAACTGTAGAAAACACACACACACACACACACACACACAGAGTCCCCAATTTTACATCTTTTATCATCTTTATGCTTGTTATACCCAGAATTAAGATTCTCAGCAAATGGGCCAGCAGTGTGGCTTAGTAGATTAAGCCTCTGTCTGCAGTGCTGGCATCCCATATGGATGCCAGTTGGAGTCCCAGCTGCTATTCTTCCAACCCAGCTCTCTGCTGTGACCCTGGAAAGCAGTAGAAGATGGTTTAAGTGCTTGGGCACCTGCACCAAAAGCAGGAAACCCGGAGGCAATTCCTGGCTTCTGGCTTCAGACTGCCCCAGCTCCAGCCGTTGCAGCCATTTGGGAAGTGAACCAGCGGATGGAAGACCTTTCTGCCTCTTCCTCTTTCTGTAACTCTACCTCTCAATGAATTTTTCAAAAATTAAAAAAAAATTCTCTGCAAAGATTTTTTGTGTGCATGTATCATGGCACTTTGCATATTGCTTTCTTGTTTGTTTCTCCACACATGCTTTAGACAAATGCATGCTTTGTCGTATAATATGTGTACAAAAAGAATATAAATCAAATCCACAGGTCAATGAACTTCACATGTAGAACACTTTCCTTTAACCAGTATGCTGATAAATGCAAAAATTGCTTTTGTCTAATTTTGCATTACCTTTAAGTGGATCATATAGCATATGCTATTATTTATCTGGTTTATATTGCCCATTTTATGAATTTACTATAGCATGACTACATGCTATATATATAGTACAGCAGGACACTTGGAAGAAATGGAAATATTAAATCTAGCTAATTAACACAAGAATTACTTCATGTAGTAATATTTTTTTCTGGTGAGAAAACTTTACATAAATGCTCTTAGCATTTTTCAAGAATACTATATATTATTAACTATAGTCACCATATTGTACAATAGATCTGAACTTATTTCTTCAATCTAATTAACATTTTGAGTACTTTTACCAACATCTTTTACTCATTATTATACCTGTGGGATTCATTCACTTTTCTGCATGAATTTTTATTTTTTCATTTTTATTTCATAGATAATTACCATTATAATATGATTCAACATCAGTGTTTCCTTTAAATTACTTCATTCTATCATCCTGTTTGAGTTGCTTTTATTATCTTCTATTTGAATCATTTTTAAATATCTACTTTGTATGATTCACTGTTTTGGCATTGCAGACAAAATTCTTTGTTCAAGTATATCTATGCTTTAAGTAGTTTAACATTTATTAGAATATATCAACCATAGTTCATTAAAATATCTTACAGAATTACAGAACAAATGAATAATGGTAAAGGATATACATAATAAATTATGATAGTAAATGTATTTATTTTGCCTGAGAGGTTCGGAGAGGTTCAGCATTTTAGAGAAAAGTTCACCTAAAAAATTGCCTTCGTGGTTGAGAAGGATTTTGATAGCTAATAAAATTGTGTAGGATACTGCTGGCTGAGGACATAGCATGAACAATGCTTTGAACACAAAACTGAACAAAACTTTTCAGAAGTAGCTGTGATGCGAGGTACTAGCTGATTTGCTGGAAAGATAACTTGGGGCGTATCACTGGGGTCCCGCTCTCCATGATGGCAGTTACCCAGTTCCTCTCCCATTTCTTTCTCACTTTTCAGAAAGTTTAACCTACCTTTTTTTTGTTCCCTTGTTCACTATTGTTAAACTTACATCTTGGCTCTTGAATTCTTTCCAATCCTCTTGCCTTCAGTATTTCTATTTCACAATCAAGACTTGATCACACTATTAAAAAAAAAAAAAAATACCGGCCAGCGCCACGGCTCACTAGGCTTATCCTCCGCCTGTGGCGCCAGCACCCCAGGTTCTAGTCCTGGTTGAGGTGCCGGATTCTGTCCCGGTTGCTCCTCTTCCAGTTCAGCTCTCTGCTGTGACTCGGGAAGGTAGTGGAGGATGGCCCAAATGCTTGGGCCCTGCACCCGCATGGGAGACCAGGAGGAAGCACCTGGCTCCTGGCTTCAGATCCGCACAGTTTGCTGGCTGTGGTGGCCAGTTTTGGGGGTGAACCTGCAGAAGGAATACCTTTCTCTCTCTTTCTCTCACTGTCTAACACAGCCTGTCAAATAAATAAATAAATAAATAAATAAATAAAAATTTAAAAAATACCAAAGCATGGAACTCTCTATTATACAATGATATCAATATTTTTCCAGATCATTTGGACTGCTCATTCTTTTGAACTTCTCTTCAATAAATCTGGTGTCTAGAACATAGGATGTATAAAACGACATTTTATACAAAGGACTTTTACAAACATATCTCTTGTATATATTCATTTCTGCATTTTTTGAAAAGTGTTTATTTGAAAGGCAGAGTCACAGAGAGACAGAAGTAGAGAGAGAGAGAGAGAGAGAGAGAGAGAGAGGTCTTCTATCCAAATGGTTGTAATAAATGGGGCTGGGTCAAGCTGAAGCCAGGAGCCAAAAGTTTTTTCCAATCTCCCACTTGGGTGTAGGAGCCTTGAACTTGGGCCATCCTCCGCTGCACTCCAAGGCATATTAGTGGGGAGCTGGATCAGAAGTGGAACAGCTTGTATTCGAAACAGCACTCACATGGGATACCAGTGCTTCAGACTGTGACTTAACATGCTGCACAACAGTTCCAATCCTAGTTTATGCATTTTTGAATCAGATGTCAATGTATGTTTGGAAATTTTGATATTAAGATTGTACTAAAACATCATTATTCTTTGTTAATATATCATTTCAATTGTATTGAGCTATTTTACATCTATACGGTCATACGAATTTTTGTTGCAAAAGTTTTTTTTTTAAATTTATTTGACAGGTAGAGTTATAGACAATGAGAGAGAGAAACAGAGAGAGGTCTTCCTTCTGTTGGTTCACTCCTCAAATGGCCACCACGTCTGGAGCTACGCCGATCCAAAGCCAGGAGCCAGATGCTTCCTCCTGGTCTCCCATGCAGGTACAGGGGCCCAAGCACCTGGGCCATCCTCCACTGCCTTCCTGGGCCACAGCAGTGAGCTGGACTGGAAGAGGAGCAACCACCACTAGAACCCGCCGCCCATATGGGATGCTGGTGCCACAGGCAGAGGATTAACCAAGTGAGCCACAACGCCGGCCCCTGCTATAGTTTTTTTGAACACATATAATAATTATTAATTATGAGTGTTTGCTCCTGTGAAGCATGCAATTATCAGCAGTCCATGCCTTGGGATTCCCAGTCAGCATGATGACATATCTGTTCAAAATAAATGAGAGTATTATAGGATGCAGTAGCTTCTTCATAACTGGCATTAGAATGAATGTGCTCTGCTGTGCACTGGAAGCTTTTCTTCCATGTGTCTAGTGCATGATTTGCTTTCCTTAGATTTCTGTAAGATAACCGCTGAGCCATCTTAGTATCATCCATTCTCATCATATGTTCAGTTCAATGTAACTAAGCAGCAAGGCACACAGCTTTGGCACGGATGCAGTATTATTCAGCTATAAAAAGAATGGAATTCTATGATCTGCATCAGAACAGTTGCAACTGGAGTACATCACCTTGAATTAAATAAACAAGACACAGAAAGACAAATGTCACATATTCCCCCTGTAAGTGGGAGCTAAAATGTTTTCAAAATAAATGCCTGTATGTATCAATTTTCTTGCAAATACAGTGTTTTGTATAAAACTTCTCTTTAAATCTTTAGTTAAGAATGATATAGTACTATCTTTTTAATTAGCTGTGACAATTTTAAATATACTGTGTATGAGCGAAAAAGACATCTTTTCATATGATTATTGCTTATAGCCTTTGCTATATGTTATCTCAAAAATAAAAAAAGAAAAAGAAAACAACAGAAACAAAAAAGAACAGAAAAATACGAGAAACTAGTCAAAATAAAGTCAGATTGAAAATTTTGGTGGAAAAATAATTTTAATGATCCTCCTTAGATATTAAGAAGACCTGTTTTATATATAAGAGCAATCAAATCTGGCACTTAGAGGCCAGAGCTGTGGCATAGCTCCGGCATAGTGCCTGCATCCCATATGAGCGCCGGTTCCAGTCCTGGCTGCTCCACTTCCCATCCAGCTCTCTGCTATGGCCTGGGAAAGCAGTAGAAGATGGCCCAATTTCTTTGGCCTCTGCATCCACATGGGGGACCTGGAAGAAATTCCTGGCTCCTGGCTTCAGATTGGCCCAGTCCTGGCAATTGCAGCTAATTGGGGAGTGAACCAGTAGATGGAAGACTTCTCTCTCTCTCTCTCTCTCTCTCTCTCTGCCTCTCCTTCTCTCTCTGTTTAACTCTGACTTTTAAATAAATAAATAATTCTTAAAAAAATCTGGCATGTATTTTCTTTTGAGAGAACACAGGCTTTTTAATTTTTCTTTACTTTTATTTTTTAATTAATTTATTCTAAAGATGGAGTTACAGAGTGAGAAGAAAAGAGAGAGAAAAAGAGAGAGAGAGAGAGACAGACAGACAGATTGTCCATCCACTGGTTCACTCCCTAAATAGCTGCAACAGCCAGAACTGGAGTCAGGAGCGTTATCCAGTTTCCCACATGGTTGTAAAGGCCCAATCACTGCAGCCATCCTCTCCTGATTTCCCAGATGCAATAACAGGGAGCTGGATCGGAAGCAGAGCAGCTGGGTCTGGAACTGGTGCCATATGGGATGCGGGCATTGCAGGCCGTGTATTTTACCCACTATATCTCAATGATGGCTCCAGCATAGATGTTTTATTAATTAAAAATATGAATGACAATATTACTACCAAAGTATTTTGTAAAACACTTGATTTTTTACTTCAAATGCCGATGAGATGCCTGTAAAAAGTTTTGGATATTTATGTGTGCATGAGTAACTTGGGCAAATATTTGACCATATTAAAAGACCAATCTAGGGGTCGGCACTGTGGTGCAGGGGGTTAACGCCCAAGCCTGCAGTGCCAGCATCCCCTATGGGGGCCGGTTCGAGACCCGGCTGCTTTACTTCCAATCCAGCTCTCCGCTGTGACCTGGGAAAGCAGTAGAAGACGGCCCAAGTCCTTGGGCCCCTGCACCCACGTGGGAGACCCGGAAGAAGTTCTTGGCTCCTGGCTTCAGATTGGCACAGCTCCGACTGTTGCAGTCAATTGGAGAGTGAAGCAGCGGATAGAAGACCTCTCTCTCTCTCCCTCTCTCTCTCTCTCCTCTCTGTAACTCTGATTTTCAAATAAAAAAATCTTTAAAAAAAGGTCAATCTAGCCAAACTGAACTAACCTTCTTTCCCTAAATTGATTGACAAATAATGTATTATTGACTTGTTCAATAACAAAAATTTATTTAACATCTGCTTTATGTTCATACATATGCTATTAACAAATGATACACTATAGAAGAAGATATAGTCCCTCCTCTTTGTCAGATTATATTCTAACAGGGTAGACAAACATAAATGAACTCCTCTCAGACCTCTTTTTTTTTAAAGATTTATTTATTTATTTGAGTTACACAGAGAGAAGGAGAGGCAGGGGGAGAGAGAGAGAAAGAGGTCTTCCATCTGTTCGTTCACTCCTGAATTGGCCTCAACAGCTGGAGCTGGGCCAGTCAGAAGCCAGGAGCCAGGAATTTCTTGTGGTTCTCCCTTGTGTGTGCAGAGGCCCAAGGACTTGAGCCATCTTCTATTGCTTTCCCAGGCCATAGCAGAAAGCTGGACAGGAATGGAGCACCAGGATTGGAACCGGCACCCATATGGGATGCCAGCACTGCAGGTGGTGACTTTACCTGCTATGCCACAGCGCTGGCCTCCAGATCTCTTTTTCTATGAGTTTATGAACCAATACTCAATAGGAACAGGAAAAAAAATAGCTGTTAAAGTATAAATCATAATACACATTCCATTTGCTTCCTATAATGCTCTGTGGATATCTTTGTCCTAATTCCCAGGAAAATAAGCTTCATCAATAATATTACAAACATGTAGTCTCAAAGTAAGACAATCAGTTTAGATGAGTTATCTATCCTCTTAACCATATTTAGCTAACATTTTGAAGCCTACCAACTTTTTTTTTTTTTAAAAAAAGATTTACATGTTTATTTTGAAGGCAGACTTACAGACAGGGGAAATACAGAGACAGAGACTGAGACAAAGACAGGGAGATCTTCTTTTGCTGATTCACTCCTCAAATGGATGGGCCATGCTGAAAACAAGAGTGAAGCACTTCACCCAGGTCTCCCACATGTGTGCAGGGACACAACCACTTGGGACATCTTCCACTGCTTTCCCAGATGCATTAGCAGGGAGCTAAACCCAAAGTGAAGCAACTGGCACAAGAACCAGTGAGCATATGGAAAGCCAGCATTGCAGGCCGCCGCTAAACCTGCGGCACCACCAAGCTGCCCCAGACTACACCGAATGTCACTGTAAAATTCTTATTTCTTTTTAAAGGAATTCTTTCAAAATTTTATTTTATTTATTTGAAAGGTGGAGTGGCAGAAGGAGAGAGAGACAAACACAGAGACAGATATAAATCTTATGTGCTGGTTCATCCCCCAAATACCTTCAGCAATTGAGGCTAGGCCAGGAAGAAATTTGATGCCAGGAAGTCTATTCAGGTTTTCCTCATGGACGTCAGCAACCCCAAATACTTCAGCTGTCACTTGCTTCCTACCATGGCCCACATTGGCGTAAGCTGCAATTGGGAGCAGAACCAGGACTCAAACCAAGCCAGGACTCAGCTCCAATACAGGAAGCAAGCATCTGCATCCCCATGGAGCATTGTAACGTTATATCAAATTCATGGCCCTAAAAATTCTTGATTCATTGAAGCTATAGATACAGTACAATTTTACGCATGGAGACCAGTTTTGTGCTCCCTTATTGCCTTAGGAGTTTTATTGATGGGGAGATGGCCTACCAACAACTTGATATAAATTTGTTTTTTCTCAATTTTTTTCTAGTACGATTGATCTGTATTTTCATCTAAAGATTTACCTTACAGTTTTATACACACACACGCAAACACACACACAATTTCTTTATAAAATCATCAACTGATGGGCATCTAGGTTGATTCCATATCTTATCTATTGTGAATTGAGCTGCAATAAGCATGGGAGATACAGATAACTCTTTTATATGTTGTTTTCATTTCATTTGGGTAAATTCTCAGTAGTAGGATTGCTGGGTCATATGGTAGATCTATTTTCAGTTTTCTGAGATACCTGCAAACTGTCTTCCACAATGGCTGTGCCAGTTAACATTCCTACCAACAGTGGGTTAGAGTACCTTTGCCCCCACATCCTCACCAGCACTTATTGTTTGTTGATTTCTGTGTGAGAGCCATTCTAACTGGGGTGAGGTCAAACCTCATTGTGATTTTTATCTGCATTTCCCTGATGGCTAGTGATACTGAGCATTTCTTCATATGCTTGTTGGCCATTTGGATATCCTCTTTTAAAAAATGCCTGTTTAAGTTCTTTGCCCATTTCTTAACTGGCTTGTTCATTTTGTTGTTGTTTAGTTTCTTAAACTCTTTATAGATTCTGAATGTTAATTCTTTATCAGTTGCACAGTTTGCAAATGTTTTCTACAATTGTGTCAGTTGTCTCTCCACTTAGCTGTTTCTTTTGCCCTGCAGAAGCTTCTCAGCTTGATGTAATCCCATTTGTCAATTTTGGCTTTGATTGCCTATGCCAATGTCTTACAGAGTTTCCTCAATGTTATCTAGTAATTTGATGGTATCGTGTCATAGATTTAAGTCCTTAATTCATTTTGGGTGGATTTTTGTGCAAGGTGTGAGGTAGATGTCTTGTTTCGCACCTCTGCATGTGGAGATCCAGTTTTCCAAGCACCATTTATTGAATGGATTGTCCTTTCTCCAAGGGTTGATTTTGGCTCCTTCGTCAAAGATTAATTGGTTGTAGTTGTGTGGATTGTTTCCGGAGATTCTATTCTGTTCTGTTAGTCTATATATCTATTTTTGTGCCGGTATCATGCTGTTTTGATTATAATGACCCTCTAGTATTTCTTTTTCTTTCTTTTTTTTTTTCTTTTTTTTTTTTTTTTGACAGACAGAGTAGACAGTGAGAAAGAGAGAGAGACAGAGAGAAAGGTCTTCATTTTTGCCGTTGGTTCACCTTCCAATGGCCACCGCAGCCGGCGCACTGCAGCCGACGCATCGCTCTGATCTGAAGCCAGGAGCCAGGTGCTTCTCCTGGTCTCCCATGTGGGTGCAGGGCTCAAGGACTTGGGCCATCCTCCACTGCACTCCCGAGCCATAGCAGAGAGCTTGCCTGGAAGAGGGGCAACCAGGACAGAATCCGGCGCCCCGACTGGGACTAGAACCCGGTGTGCTGGCGCCGTAGGCGGAAGATTAGCCTATTGAGCCATGGCGCCAGCCGGTCTCTAGTATTTCTTGAAATCTGCTATTGTGATACCTCTGGCTTTGTTTTTGTTAAGATTGCTTTAGCTATTCAGTGCTCTTGTGTTTCCATAAGAATTTTTCATCTTTTTTTTCTAGATCTGAGAAGAATTCGGTTGGTATTTTGATTAGGATCACATTGAATCTATAAATTGCTTTCTGTAGAATGCACAATTTAATGTTATTAATTTTCCAATCCATGAACATGGAAGATTTTTCCATTTTTTGTGTCTTCTGTTTCTTTCTTTGATGTTTTCTAATTTTTATCATAGAGATCTTTCACTTCTTTGGTTAAGATTATTCCAATATATTTACTTTTTTTTATGTCAATGCTTTGGTAAAAGCTTTGATAAAATCATGGGTGGTTTCTTTTTTTTTTTAACTTTTATTTAATAAATATAAATTACCAAAGTACAGCTTTTGGATTACAGTGGCTTTTTTCTTCCATAACCTCACTTGCACCAGCAACCTCCCATCTCCCACTCCCTCTCCCATTACAGTCACATCAAGATTCATTTTCAATTTTCTTTATATACAGAAGATCAATTTAGTATATACTAAATAAAGATTTCAACAGTTTTCACCCAACAGAAACACAAAATGTAAAGTACTGTTAGAGTACTAGTTATACAGTTAATTCACATAGTACAACACACTAAGGACAGAGATCCTACATGGGGAGTAAGTGCACAGAGACTTCTGTTGTTGATTTAACAATTGACACTCTTGTTTATGGCGTCAGTAATCACCCCAGGCTCTTGTCATGAGTTGCTAAGGCTGTGGAAGCATCTTGAGTTCGCCAGCTCCAATCTTATTTCGACAAGGCCATAGTCAAAGTGGAAGTTCTCTCCTCCCTTCAGAGAAAGGTACCTCCTTTTTGATGGCCCATTCTTTCTGCTGGGATCTCACTCACAGAGTCCTTCCATTTAGTTCATTGACAGGACAAGGGCTGATCAAGTCATTGTTTCTCATTCTGTCCATTTCACTTCAACAGGTTTCCTTTTTGGTGCTTGGTTAGTTGTCACCGGTCAGGGAGAACATATGATATTTGTCCCTTTGGGACTGGCTTAGTTCACTCAGCATGATGCTTTCCAGATTCCTCCATTTTGTTACAAATGACCGGATTTCATTGCTTTTTACTGCTATATAGTATTCTGTAGAGTACATATCCCATAATTTTTTTTATCCAATCTACTGTTGATGGGCATTTGGATTGATTCCAGGTCTTAGCTATTGTGAATTGAGCTGCAATAAATATTAATGTGCAGACAGCTTGTTTGTTTGCCAGTTTAATTTCCTTTGGGTAAATTCCAAGGAATGAGATGGCTGGGTTGTATGGTAGCGTTATATTCAGGTTTCTGAGGAATCTCCAGACTGACTTCCATAGTGGCTTGACCAGTTTGCATTCCCACCAACAGTGGGTTAGTGTCCCTTTTTCCCCACATCCTCGCCAGCATCTGTTGTTGATAGATTTCTGTATGTGTGCCATTCTAACCGGGGTGAGATGAAACCTCATTGTGGTTTTGATTTGCATTTCCTTGATTGCTAGTGATCCTGAACATTTTTTCATGTGTCTGTTGGCCATTGGATTTCCTCTTTTGAAAAATGTCTATTGAGGTCCTTGACCCATTTCTTAAGTGGGTTGTTCGTTTTGTTGTTGTGGATTTTCTTGATCTCTTTGTAGATTCTGGTTATTAACCCTTTATCGGTTGCATAGTTTGCAATATGTTTACTTTTTGGTATCTATTGTGAATATGATTGATCTTAGAAATTCTTCCTCAGCCATGGTATTGTCAGTGTATGCAAAAGTTTTTGGTTCAGGAGAGTGTTGTTTAGTTGAAATATGTTTGCATGTTTTTAAGGGGTTCTCAAGTTGTTAATTTCCAGCTTCATTCCATTGTGGTCAGAAAATAAGCATAGTATAATTTTTAACTTAATTGAATTTGCCAAGACTTGCTTTATAGCTTAGAATATGGGCAATAGCCATACTTTTAACCAATAATCCACTTCCAGGACTTTATCCTGAGGAATTAAATAGAAATGTGCAGAAGAGCATATGCACCAAAAGTATTCTCAGGTTATATTAACATGTTATCTATAACATTAAAAACATCAATAACAAAATATTCTTTGAATAATATTATATTTGTAGAGCAGAGAAATTTGAAAGCAATTTTATTATAATTCTTGGACTTTTAAACTGTTTTAAAGACAATTTGTTCTACATAAGATAAATACAAAGGTGATAAGGTACACAACATAAACTAAAAATATATACACATAAGTGCAAACTCACACATACAATCCTGAGTGCTCATTGGCATAACAGACCAAAATTATTTGCTTTTTAGACTGAGAGAAAGGTCCAGGCTTGACTGTAAGCATATAATTTCTCTGTAGATCACTTCTCCTATTGCTGGCTGAAATTTTGGAGAACTCTGCAACACTGCACAAGTCAACTGTGATTTGTCTCCACATAGCCTGCTCGAATGCTGCAGAAATAGGTCCAAATCATCTTTCCAATTCTGGCATATATCTCTGTCCTGTGCTTGATCAAACTATACTAAGCAATCATCTTCCCTGCTATTTCAATTTTATACCTTTTTTGCTCAGATTCTGAAATGGACACTCTGTCTTTTAGGATACATCTAGAGTTTAGGTAATGCCAACTGTGGCAAATCTCCCTTCAGAGAATTATCACAACATCTAGGGATACAGTTGAAAAATTCAGAGAATTAATTGGCCACTCTCTAAATGATTCAATGGGGTCGCTATGCAAATGTTTATTTCTGTATTTAGATTTTCAGACATTTGAAACAATATTCTTCTACCTGCATTATGCTGCCTGTAACTAAATCTTCAGTTGCAACCTCAAATAACTGTTTTTACCCTAATATTTACTTAGTGAGAAAATTATCAAAAGCATTAGACAAGGATTACTGTCACAAAATTAGATGAAAGTTTTAATTAAAACATGGTAGATTCACAATAATTTTGTCATAGTGAATTGTTTGTACAATTTACACATGTTGGGTAAATTCTTTAAAAAAAAAGATTTATTTATTTGAAAGTCAGAGTTCCACAGAGAGAGAAGGAGAGGCAGAGAGAGAGGTCTTCCATCTCCTGGTTCACTCTCCAATTAGCTGTAATGGCAGGAGCTGCGTCAATTCAAAGCCAGGAGCCAGGAGCATCTTCTAGATATCCCATGCAGGTACAGGGGCCCAAGGAGTTGGGCCATCTTCTACTGCTTTCCTAGGCCATAGCAGAGAGAGCTAGATCGGAAGTGGAGCAGTCGGGACTCAAACCTGAGCCCATATGGGATACCATAACTGCAGACAGCGGCTTTACCCACTATGCCACAGCGCTGGCTGCTGGGTAAATTCAATGGTTTTATGTCATCAACAAAATGCCGTGCTTTTCCTAACTAGTAGACTATATCAATTAAAGAAAATAAAGCCAATTTAGTGGAAATGCATTGTACAATGGTGAGGACACATTGTAAATATTCATCTTTAGAAATATAGTTCAATAAGACAGTTTGTCGAAAATTTTTTTTTTTTTTTTGACAGGCAGAGTGGACAATGAGAGAGAGAGACAGAGAGAAAGGTCTTCCTTTGCCATTGGTTCACCCTCCAATGGCTGCCGTGACCAGTGTGCTGTGGCCGGCGCACCACACTGATCCGATGGCAGGAGCCAGGTACTTAGCCTGGTCTCCCATGGGGTGCAGGGCCCAAGTACTTGGGCTATCCTCCACTGCACTCCCTAGCCACAGCAGAGAGCTGGCCTGGAAGAGGGTCAACCGGGACAGAATCCGGCGCCCCAACAGGGATTAGAACCCAGTGTGCTGGCGCCACAAGGCGGAGGATTAGCCTAGTGAGCCACAGCACCGGCCGAAATTTCTTTTTTAATGAGTATGATTCCATCAGTGATCATTTTATTAAAAAAAAGTTACAAATGTGAATGTTTTGTTTTTCTTCCTTTTCAGTTAGCAAGGTAAAACTACAAGATGTGAAGAATAATAATGATTGAGTAATTATAATATTATTAAGGGTTTGTTAAAAATGACATAGGCTGCTGCTCTCTGTAGTTGAAGCTTTACTTTTGACTTTAAGAAAAGTCATACAAATAGTTTTACAGTACAATTAGGGTGTTTTGGGTTACAGTGTTTAAAAATATACTATATACTATAAACAATAAAATAAACTGTTGAGTCATGTAACTGAAATATTATTATAGGATGCTGTTTCCAAATTCAAACCTTACAGAAAAAAATGACTTTTCAACAACAGTTTATTCCAAAGTTAGTAATTGTATTGCATTAGTTAGAATATGTCTGACTTAGGATAAAGAGCAGTACATTATGGACACACTGATTGGTTTATGTTATTTCAGGTCTATTCTATGAGATATGGAGTGACCCCTTTCACTGAATCCAAGAACCAAAGAATACCGTTGAAAGAAAGTCATCCACAATCTACTGTATTTGCCACTGAAAATCAATTTGGTATTTTATAGCTGATCAACATCTATGACACATTTCTTAAGATATTCTCTATATTATAAATTATTTTTTAAAATTTAATTATTTATTTAAAAGGCCGAAAGATTAAGAAAAATGCACAGAACAGACAAAGAGTGCTCCTATCATCTGGTTCAGTCCCTCGAATGCCTTTAGCCTCTGCCAAAGCTGAGAGCCAAAAACTGAATTAATTCTCCCTTGTGGGTGATAGGGACCCAATGTGCATTACTGCTGACTCCCTAGGATGTAAATTAATAGGAAGCAGGAATCCAGAACAGACCAGAATCCAAATCCAGACACTTTGATATGGGATGCAGGCATCTCAACAGGAGTTTTAACCATTAGGGCAAGTGCTTGTGTCTATAAAGTAAAATTTAAATTTTAAGCTAAGCTTCATTCTAAAAATTGTCCCAGACAATGAGGTAAGATTTTGTGTTGTCAGGAAAACCTTGAATGTTAAAAGTGCACATAACCTGTGGGTACCAAGTAAGCTCATGACATGGGTTGATGTTATGTTATAGTGTTAGCTTTAGCTCCATGGGACACTTGACATAAGTTCTACTGGACAATGTATTGAAAATCACAATATCTGGCTGGTGCCTTGGCTCACTTAGCTAATCCTCCACCTCTGGCGCCAGCACCCTGGGTTTTAGTCCCAGTTGGGGCACCAGGTACTAGTCCTGGTTGCTCCTCTTCCAGTCCAGCTCTCTGCTGTGGCCAGGGAGGGCAGTGGAGGATGGCCCAAGTGCTTGGATCCCTGCACCCGCATGGGGGACCCTGAGGTAGTACCCACCTCCTGGCTTGGGATTAGTGCAGCTCTGGCCTTAGCGGCCATTAGGGGAGTGAACCAACAGAAGGAAGACCTTTCTCTCTGTCTCTCACTGTCTATAACTCTCTCTCTGTCTCCCTTTCTCTCACTAACTCTGCCTGGCAAAAAAAAAAAAAAAAAGGAAAGAAAATCACAATATCCAAAGTCAAGATTTTAGTTTCAACTCTCCAGGTTTTGCAACAATCTCTTTGTGATGCAAAAATTATATCCATGAAATAATTTGTTCTAAGAGATCTATCAAAATTAAATGAAACTATTAATATTTAGAAACTCCAAAGTTCTACAAATAAATAAATATTAAACTTATTGAGTACAAAGTTTAAGTGTCATTGACCTCATTAGTATACTATTAGCTAACAAAATAATTTCATAAAATAAAAATTGCAAGAAATAGTTAATTGGGCCGGCTCACTTGGCTAATCCTCAGCCTGCGGCGCCGACACCCTGGGTTCTAGTTCTGGTTGGGGCGCCGGATTCTGTCCCGGTTGCTCCTCTTCCAGTCCAGCTCTCTGCTGTGGCTTGGGAAGGCAGTGGAGAATGGCCCAAGTGCTTGGGCCCTGCACCCGCATGGGAGACCAGGAGAAGGCACCTGGCTCCTGGCTTCGGATCCGCACAGTGTGCCGGCCGAGGGGCCATTTTAGGGGTGAACCAACGGAAGGAAGACCTTTCTCTCTGTCTCTCTCTCTCTCACTGTCTAACTCTGCCTGTTAAAAAAATGTAGTTAATCAGCAGTTTGACTTTTTAGGGTGTATTTACTAAAATTCTGGTTCTGTGCTTGTAATCAGCTTTTGATAAATATATCAATAAAAGCAGAAAAATCCAGTGTGTGCAATATTGGCTCCAACCAAGCACTTAAACAACTCTTCTTTTAACTTTATTACTTTTTCCTACTTCCTTTCTCATGCTCCATCTGCAAGTTACTAATCCACGAACTGTCTCCCCTGAGTGTATTGTTTTCCCACAGAGATAGTTTCTGGAACTGAAAGGAGTTAAAAGACAGATTAATGCCTGGTAGAGACTCTCCTCCTGCAACAAAAAGTGGACCCAATGGGACAATCAGGAGAAAGAAAGAATAATGTGGAGATTTGAGACAAAGCAGGTTTCAGATGATAGACTCAGGAAGAGAGGACCCAGAAAACTCACGTAACCGCCTAAGAATTTTCATTTAGCAAAGATAAGCTTATTTGTAAAAGCATCCATCCTTTCTATCATTTTCAAAGCTGTTTACTAATTCTATTAAAATTTCTACAGTAACTATTCTTTTGGAAGAACAGCCCGACCAAAACAAATCTTGACCCATTTATTAGTTAAAATCCGTATCATAAAGGATTTAATGGACTACATGACAAATAACAGAAGCTGGATTAATCAATCAATAATTATAACAAATTTGGTGACATAGACCAATTTTCCCAGGGGCTGTAAAATAAAATTTTTGTGATAAACATATATAGTTATGAACAAATGTAATATACAGAATAACTAACAGTCTTCACTGTTTCTTGTCACAACACTTTCACTAATGTTCTAATGTTATTACCCTTTTGATGAACTTTTACATGATTCTTTTCAAATGATGGCCCATCATTTTAAAAGTCACCTTCATTTTTAGAACAAGTTGTAGTATTTAACATTTTTATTTATTATTTTTTCAGCTCCTCAGTAGGCTAACCAGATATTAAATTTCTGTAGGATAGCTTCCTGCACAAAGCCAACATGCATGAAAGATCCTCCATTCAGGGACCACTGTTGTGACACAGCAGGTCTTGTCTGTTAACAAGGTCTTGTCTTGGTGCTTGAGACACCAGCATCCCATATTGAGTGCTACTTCTGAGTCCTGGTTGCGTGCTTCTGGCACAGCTACTTGCTAATGCATCCTGGGTGGTGGTGAATAACAGCCCAAGTGCTTGGGTCCTGCCACCCATGTGAGAGATTCAGATGGAGTTCCTGGATCCCGGCTTTGGCCTGGCCTAAACAGTCCTGGCTGTTGTAACCATTTGGGGAGTGACACCCATATAACATATTTTATTCTAAAATTTACTCAAAAGATAATTTGACCAAATAGAGGAGATTTCTGAGGTTTTTGATAAATAAATTCTTATTTTAAATTAAAAACCATTTTTCCTCTGGTATTTTTAAAATATTGATTTATTAGCTTTGATTTGAAAGGCAAAATAACAGAGAAAGATCTCCCATCTGCTGGTTCACTCACCCAAATTCTTGGAACAACTGATGCTGGGCCAAGCTGGAGCCATGAGCTGAGAATTCAGTGTTGCTCTACAACATGGGTGGCATGGACCCAAGCACTTGGGTCATCACCTGTTGCCTCCCAGAGCACTCTTGATTAGAAAGCTGGAATTGGAAACTGAGTCATACTCAAACTTCTGAAGCGGGATGTAAACTTCTTAAGCACTGCCTTAACCACTGCATCAAATGTCTACCCCTAGCTTTATTTCTTAATTTTTTTTTTTAGATTCAGCAATTTCAGAGTAATTTCAGTTGCATGCTGCCATTATGGAGATCTTCCTTCTTATCTTTTAGGTGGTACTACAATTTTAGTTTTCAATAAATATCATTATAGTAATAAAGTTTAAAAATTACAAAAATTAGGAATGTTAAAGGCTTTTTTTCATTTCCAAAATGTAGGGATATCTCCTGTACAAGACAATCTTTCTTTGCAAAAATTTCACCATTTACTTTACAGTCTAAGAGTCTACAATGTATTATGCTTAACCACATTAAAATCTCAGAGTCCATTTAAATTTGGCTTGAAGCAGGAAAGAGAATAGCACAAGAAAAATGGAAATAAGAAAATTGTTGTTATTTCTTGCCTCCAGTTCTCTACAAATTTCTTATTCTCTCAAGTTGCCTACTAATTTGAATCTCAAGAAAGAATACTTGGATATAGTTCCCTCTTTTCCAACTTTTAAAATAGTATAGTCACTGATACTAAATTCTCAAAACTCTGTGTAATAGAAGGCTAGGGTAAAAAGCAGGAGGTGAACAAAAATCGAAAGTCCCAGTTTTACACAGAAAATGAAAAATTATGTAAAATGAATAGTGATAATTCAATAACTTCCCAGACTGGTTTAGCAACAAGCTTTGTCCATAAAAATGTAAAATTCCATAAATTTTTGGATTAGTGATAATTACATGGCAGTCAATAGACCCCCAGGGATCCAAAAGAAATGAGATTTCTTAAAATAAATTATACTTATTATGATTAGTTTAATTTGGTTTCTACTGCAAGTGCTTTTCCATTGCCATAAAAAAAATCTTGGATTCCAGCACTGACTCTCAACCACCCTTTAAAAATACTGCAGTAAATGGTCAGACAGATTGATCTTGCATGAAGTTCAGAAAAGGAATGGTTTGAAATATTTTTTAAATGAATCAATTTTGCTAAACCAAGATTTCCTAAATTGTGCCTTAGAATGAGTGCTAAGGATTTCCTAAGATTAATAAGTTTGGGAATTAATTTATATTACATTCCTCCTCCATCCTCCCCATATATTAACAGGTTGAATGTTCTAAAAAAGCAACAGTAACAAGTTTTTAAATTTCCCAAACTTATCTGTGTACAAAATTCTTCTGACAATTAACACCAATTAACCCAGAGACTAAGATTTGATAACAATGATTTAAACATGTCAATCTCTTTTCTAGTTTCTTATAACTCGTTTATTAGACATCATTATAAAGTTGACTGGATCACATAAATTAACTCTCACCCATTTCCTGATTCTTATTTATTTATTTATTTATTTGAAAGGCCAAGTTACAGAGATAGAAAAAGAGACAGAGATGAAGAGAAAGAGCGAAAGATTTCCCATCCTCTGGTTCACTACCCAGATGGCCCCAATAGCCAGGAAGCCAGGAAATTCATCCACGTCTCCCATGTTAGTGTAGGGGCCCAAGTACCGGCATCATCCACTTATTTTTCAAGGTGCATTAGCAGAAAGGTGTATTGGAAGTAGAGCATCCAGGACTTGAACCTGTGCCCATATGGGATTCTGGTGTTGCAGGCAACAGCTTAACCCTCTGCACAACAGTGTTGGCACCATCTCCTTATTCTTAAAGTATTTATTGCATGACCACTCTGAACAAGAAGGTACACATGTGAGAATATGTTACTCAAAAAGCTGACAATCTAGGACAGGAAAGTATGAAAAGATTTGTCATGGAGTTTAATAGTTGATAAATAAGCTGTACATTGACAGATTTTTTAATCCTTCAAATACTTGAATTTATTTTTTAGTTTAGTTTTGTAAAAGCTTTATCTTTATATTTTGTTTTATTACATAAGCTTGCAATTTGCATTTAAACTCCATGTAATGAAACTATACTCTCAAAGAATATAGATAAAGAACTATTTGCATCTATATTTAATAGCAGCAAGTATACTCTCTTTGTTAATGTTTGTTCTTTTGCTTCCTTCTGTTAACCCACTTTGCTTTGTGGTTTCACTGTACTGCATTTGTGCAAACTTGACCGAGGCTTCCATTCTGCTGCCCACAGCAGAACTAATGATGGGAAGAGGATATGGAACAATCCAGGTTAACCACAGAGCTGACATTTACCCTTATAAAGAAAAGTCTCTGTTCATCGATATCATCAGCTTTTCCTTCCTCTCTGACATATGAACACGAAGCGTTCTGCAGCGAATTTCTTACTTTTCTTATGTCCTTGTGCAAATGAATGCCATTTAAGTCCATTATGAAAGAGATTTTTATAAGTTACCTTACCCACCATGTTACAATTAATTCCTTATGTAAATTTGAGCACCCACTCTATCCTTTTTTTACCTTCAGGTTAAAGAGAAACCAATATAGGTGGGGAAACAAAACCTGCCTATTCACCTACAGGAAAATGATATAAATAGCTTATAAATTAGAATAGAATGAACAAAATAAAAGATGGAGTTCATGTTCTCAAGATAAGTTTTGTGAATCTTTAGGAAAAGGAAGGGAAATGTTAGGTGCTGAATAATAAAAAGGACCACATTACCCAATCACCCTTAACACAGATGATAGGTCTTACACAGAATCACTTTTGCTAATGATTCAGAAGCAGAGATAATAGCAACATAGAGGCCAAGCATTTTTCCCCTGGATAGATTTGACACTGTCAATATAATTTCCCAAATATAGTTTCTCTCCCACACTAGGGAATGCTTTGCTACAGATGTTGTATGTGGGGTATAAGCAACACACACGGGTAATTGAACAGTTTTGGAGCATCCACTTTTTATGTTTCTTTTTATCCAGGCCCCTTAAATGCATATTAAGTACCTTTACATCCCAGTAAAGCCAATTATTTGTTGACAAAAGCCATTTTCTTTCTCTGGTAAACATTACCCTTGGTTTTATCAGAAGGTTTCCCTACAAAGAAATGTGACCAGGTCACATCTTTCCTTTCTAGGTACAACTGAAAAGGGGAAAAAAGAGGTGACAGACTGATGGTTAATCTTGTATTTCCAACTGTTATTATTGGGTTACTGTTCAGAGAGGAAAGTGTTGCGCTTCATGTCACTTAAGTGTGGCCAGTATGAGAAAGCTCAAGCTGTTGATCTTCAAAATGGTTGTGCCTCTAACTGTCTTTCAGATCAATTAAAAAGTCCAGCACACTTCTAGATTTGTCTTTCTCTGTTCTTAAATCTTTTTTATGTCTTTTCTTTGAAAGACATAGTGTCAAAGGAAAAGGGAGACATGTAGCACATACACACACACACACACGCACACACACACGCACACCTTCCATCTGTTGGTATACTCTTCAAATGCCTGCAGCAGACAGGGCTGCGCCGAGAACTTCGTTCAGGTCTCCCATTGTGGATGGCTGGAACTCAAGTCCTTGAGCCATTATCTGCTCCTGCCCAGGACCATTAGAAGGAAGCTGGGAATGGAAGATAGGCAACTTAATGCCAGGCACTCAGCAAGGCGATGCAATTGTCCCCATAGATGCTTTAAACTGCTGTGCCAGATGCTCCTTCCGTCTCTCCTCCTGTTCTTTTCTCATACGATAATATCATTTTATCTGGTAATAAAAAAAATTAAGTAAAGAAAAATAGCATGCAAAATAAGCAATGCCAAAAACTGAGTTCAAAACAAGCAACACTAGTTTTGTGTTTCAGAGGGATCATTCTTCCCTCTAATGGGATGAATTCATAAACAAAAACTCATACAAAGAAAAAACACTTAAATGTTTTATCTTATGTTTTACCAACACGGAGTCTCATTGCTAATAGCCTAAAAGATTTCCTTTAAACATGAGAAAACTTCCTGCTCTGAATACACTATATGTCTGCAGTCTGTAGAACCAAAACTACCAAACCTTGATATTAAATATTTGTCAGCCATTTGTAATTAAATCAATAACACTCTTTTTGGAAGCAAATCTTTGTCAATCACATTCCTAGGACAAGCTCCCTTAATGTTCATCTATTCCTGATTGCTGACACTTGAAATGTATAGAAATAATGCATTGAATCATGAGTTACTTTGAAATCATGTTAGGTGTATTACCATTAAATCACCAATTACCTACCGACAGTAAAAACTCATCCAGTTTTGCCAATGTTTTTTTCATGAGTCAGCGTTTCAGTGATGTAGCAATTTTTGATCTATTTGTACTTGTTTATTTTTTTTTACCAGAAGCCACTAATATATGTATCTAGTGAAAAATGCTGTTCCAATTGAAGGATTATATGTCCATTCATAAAACACAACCATCATCAAACTGCATAGATAAATATATATGTAAAATAATTTTGGGAAAAACATGTATAAAGACTGTTTTGAGATCATTTTTTAAAATCCACCCAAATCTGCATATAAAAATTGTCTCTAGAACATCTTACTTAATGATCATTTTATTATTTTTTCTATGTATCAGTGTTTAAAAATTAATTTTTGGAAAACTTTAATACTAGATTATTATATTCTAGATGATTAGACACTAGATGATTAGATGCTAATACTAGATATAAAACCTTAATACTAGATGATTGGTAACCATGTTGGGATGTTCACATGCCTGAGATACATTGAATAATTGAGGAAGATTATTAAAATTTCTATTTGTATTTGATTTTTATATTTTTATGTATTTTTCATTTGAGAGGCAGAGAAATGAGACACCAACAAAGACATCTATTTGCTGCTTTACTTCCAATGGACCTGCAATAGTCAGGGCTGGAGTAGACTAAAGCTAGGAATCAGGAAATCTGGGGCTTCTGCATGAGTGGCTTCCAACTCAAATATTTGAGCCCACACGGTTGCCTCCTAGAGCACATATTAGCAGAAACCTGGAATGGGAAGTGAAGTCACTCCAAGTCAGGCACTATGTGACAAAAACATATTAACCAGTATCCTAACCACCAGGCCATAACATTTTTGGTTGCTATTATTTTACATTTTTAACAAAAACTATAGGTCCATGCAATAGTAATGCATATATATATAAATTATTAATAAATAATAAATGTAAATATTTTGGGAACCCAGCTTGCTTTTTATTAACAAAACTATGAACGATTACAAATTGTATAGGTACATGGTTAAAAAACATGATTCCTTGGGAAAAACACTGAGACACAGTAGGTTAAGCTACCATTTGGGACACCCACATCTATAATAAAGTCCGACCTCTTCTTCCTATACAGCTTCCTGCTAATGTACCTTGAAAGCAGCAAAAGAAGGCTTAAGTAGTTGGGTTTTTACATTTCCATGATAAACCAGGACAGAATTCCTGGCTCCTGGCTTTGGTCTGGTCCAGCACCCATTTAGGGAATGAAACAGCATCTGGAAGATCTTTCTCTCTCTGCCTTTCAAAATAAATAAAAATAAACATTTTAAAAAGGAAATAGTTCTATAGTACTGAAACAAATGAATTGTATCATTTTTTATCTATGTATATTCTAAAATAGCATAGGAATTTTTCTATAGGAAATTTGATTTGGAGTTGGCATTGTGGAACAGTGGGTTAAGCCATCACTTGCAATGCTGATATCCCATAATGAACAACTGGTTTGAGTCACAGTTGTTCCACTTCAAATCCTGCTCCCTGAGCTATTTCTACAAAAACAGCAGATGTTGACTCAAATGTTTGGGCCTCTGACACCCACATGGAAGACCAGATGGAATTTCAAGGTCCTGCTTTTGGCTCAGTCCTGGTCCTTGAGTCCATTTGAGGAGTATACCAGCAGAGCGAATCTTTCTCTCTCTCTTTCTCTCTCTCTCTCTCTCTTTAAAATAAATACAAATTTTGAAATCTGAAAACACCTGACTTATCTGTCAGTTCTTGTTTTCTTTTCTTTTCTTTTCTTTTCTTTTCTTTTCTTTTCTTTTCTTTTCTTTTCTTTTCTTTTCTTTCTTTCTTTCTTTCTTTCTTTCTTTCTTTCTTTCTTTCTTTCTTTCTTTCTTTCTTTTTTTTGACAGACAGAGTGGATAGTGAGAGAGAGAGAGAGAGAGAGAGAAAGGTCTTCCTTTTTCCATCGGTTCACCTCCCAATGGCCACTGTGTGCAGCGCACCGCACTAATCCGAAGCCAGGAGTCAGGTGCTTCTCCTGGTCTCCCATGTGGGTGCAGGGCCCAAAAACTTGGGCCATCCTCCACTGCACTCCTGGGCCACAGCAGACAGCTGGACAGGAAAAGGAGCAACCGGGACAGAATCTGGCGCCCCAACTGGGACTAGAACCCCGTGTGCCGGCGCCACAGGCAGAGGATTAGCCTATTGAGCCACAGCACCGGCTGTTCTTGTTTTCTAATCCTGTCTCTTGACTACTTATTATAGCAATATGGTCTGTCATGTGCTGATTAGCAGAAGAATTGGTAACTATATTTGATGATTTTTTTGCCTCATATATAAAACAGTATAGGGACCAGGGTTGTGGCATAGTAGGTAAAGCCCCCATCTGTGATGCTGGCATTCCATATGGTCACTGGTTCATGTCCAGCTGCTCCTCTCTGACATGTTCCCTGCTACTGGACTGGGAAAAACAATGGAAGATGGCCCAAGTGTTTGGGCCCTTCTACCCATGTGGGAAACTCAGATAAAGCTCCAGGCCTGGCACAGCTCTGGCCATTTTGGCCATCTGGGAAGTAAACCAATGGATGGAATATCTTTTTCTCACATTCTCTTTCTATCACCCTGAATTTCAAATAAATAAATAAATATTTAAAAATAAATATATAAATATAAAAATGTAAATGCTGTAAAGCAAAAGATTTAGAATATAAAATTTTAATCTTTCAATTTTCATAATTCAAGTATAATGAATATTTGAAATAAATCATGAGCTCTCAAATAAAGGTAATGTTACTATTTTCATATAAGAGACAGAGATACAGAGAGGTTAAGTTAGTGTATATAATATTTATCAGGCAAACAACAAGGAAACTTCAACTTTTAAGTGTCTGAGTTCTATGTTTTACTTGAGTGGAGGTAATTTAACAAAAATGATATGGGATATATGACTCTAATCATATTTTATCAGGTTAAATTTTATACTTACAATTTTAAACAAAATTGTGCTACAGAGATAAACAAATTGCACATTTCTCAGGTTTTGCTATTATAACTGTTTCTTATAAGAGCTGGAGAGTGAGGTTGCTTATTTAATACAATACTTCTTCAACCTTAGCCTTGTAAGTCATCTAATATGTATTATTAGATACAGAGCAACGAGGAAAACAATGACACCATGCTTTACACATTCTTCTCTTTAGCTTATAACTTATAGTTTTTCTAAAATATATTTCCAATGTGATACGTATTACCTTTTGCATATAATATTTCACTTCCTCTTCTTAACAAATTCATGAGTTGGAATAATTTTCTCCACCATGCAGTTTAGGAAAGTATGAATTTGGGGAAGTAAGTTATTTGCCCCAGGTTACACAGCTTTTAAATGACTAGGCAGAAGAGCATATTTAGAGGGCTGGCGCTGTAGCACAGTAGGTTAAATCCCTGGCCTGAGGCACCAGCATCCTATATGGGCACCAGTTCTAGTCCTGGCTGCTGCTCTTCTGATCCAGCTCTCTGCTATGGCCTGGGAAAGCAGTAGAAGATGGCCCAAGTCCTTGGGTTCCTGCACCCACGTGGGAGATCCGGAAGAAGCTCCTGGCTCCTGGCTTCAGATCGGTGCAGCCATGGCCATTGCGTTATTTGAAAGACAGAGTTACAGAGAGAGGTAGAGACAGAGAGAGAGGTCTTCCATCTGCTTGTTCACTCCCCAAATGCCTGTAACTCTGAAGCCAGGAGCCCAGAAGCCTCTAACTCAATCTAGATCTCCCACATGGGTGGCAGGGAATGAGCTTCCTTGGGTCTGCATTAGCAGGAAGCTGGAATGGGCTTGAATCCAAGCAATCTGATATGGGATGTCGGAGTCCCAAGCAGTGTCTTGACCATTACAACAAAAGCCCACTCCCATCTATTTTTTTAACAATTAATTAATTGTTTTAAATTGACAGATAAAGCTGTGTGTGTTTATTGTGCACATCATGATGTTGTGAAGCATGTATACAGTATGTAATGGTTAAATCTCGCTAATTAACATACATGCATTGCTTCACATATTTATTTTTAAGGTAGAAATATTTTGCAACCACTACCTGAGCATTCTTCACAAATACAATATAGCCTTCACATTGTACAATAGATATCTTGAACTTACACCTCCTATCTAACTGAAATTTCCCATCCTATGACCAAAATCTCCCCAATACCTCACCCTTCCACCCCCAGCGCTGGTAATCACTATTTTACTCTCAGTTTCCACGTGTTTGACATTTGCAGATTTCACATATAAGTAAAAAAAAAATGCAGTATTTATCCTTCTGTGCCTGGCTTATCCCATTTCATGTACATTCCTTCAGTTTGTCCATGTTGTTGCAAATGACATTGTTTCTTTAGTTGTTACTGCTGAATAGTATCCATGGTGTACATGTTTCACATCTTCATTATCTATTCATCTAATTCTCTATTCATCTAATTCTCTATCTTGGCCATTATGCATAATGCTGCAATGGACACAGAAGTACAGACATTTATTTGACATACTGATTCATTTTCTTTGGCTATCTAGAAATGGAGTTGCTGATTGAGTTTCTATCTTGTTTCCTACTCTGATGAGAAAGTCAAACAAAATATAAATCTCAAGATCTATCCCAAGAGGTGTAGTACTCATCCTTTTTCTTTTCTGACACCCTACTATTTCTACCATTATTAATCCTGCTTCTTGGGCTGCCTCCCAAGCACATGATGTTCTCAACCAGCCTTTAAAAGAAGACCGATAACTGCATATGAAAAGAGAAATTCAAACATCTCTTATATGACAAAAATCTCTGCGTCTGACCTTTACCATCATTGTATCATTCCTGTGTCCTCCATTTGAATTTGAAGTCTCTACTGTGCCTTGTAGATTGAGACTAAAGGTGAGGGAAAGTCTTCTTTGACCATTTGTGATAGTCTCCTTTGAAAGTAAAATCTCTTAGTAAAGTCCAAATCTGTGCAGACACTCTTCTGTGGGTTCTTCCTGAAACTTCCAACACTGACAGTACCAATCTGAACTCTGAAATTTATAGTTAGGAGAGTAGGCATCCCATTGTTAGTATAGTGTGTGCAATTTTTTTTTATTTAATGAGTGAATTTTTTCATAGATACAACTTTAGGAATACACTGGTTCTTTTCTCCATTCCCACCCCCTCTCCCAGCTTCCGTCCCACCTCCTCTCCCTCTCCCATCTCCTTCTTCATTATGGTTCATTTTTAGTTTGACTTTATATACAGAGGATCAACTCCATACTAAACATATACTTCAACAATTTGCACCCACACACACACACAACATATAGAGTACAGTTTGGGAACAAAATTTTTAGTCGATTCTCATAGTATAACTCATTATGGACGGAAGTCTTATATGGGGAGTAAGCGCACAGTGACTTCTGTTGTTTCTTTGCAATTGACACTCTTATTTGCGATGTTAGTGATCACCTGAGGCACTTGTCATGGGTTTCTAAGGATATGGAAGCCTTCTGTGACCATAGACTCCATCGGTATTTGGACATGGCTATAAGCAAAATGCATGTTCTCTCCTCCCTTCAGAGAAGAGTACATCCTTCTTTGGTGACCCTTTCTTTCCACTGAGGTCTCACAGGGATCCACCATGTAAGATATTTTTGCCACAGAGTCTTAGCTTTCCATGCCTGAAAGTGCAAATTAATATAAATATGTCAGAGAGGATGTCAAACTTCATATAATGTTTATAATAATGATGAAATGGTGCAGTTTTCTTATTGACAATGTTAGTTCTGGTTGTTGTAAATAGAAACCATCATTTGATAAATTTAGAATAATACCTATGAATAATGTCAAATTCACATTCCAGAAATTTTTGATGCTCATTTCTTCCACCTAGTGGAAGCAAAGGTAAAGGCAGCTTACATTTCCTACTCAGTGCCCTTTAACCTCAACATGCAGCTAGTGCCTTGCATAGATTCTGTGTATGATGGCCATTTGTCTCCTTGCTGTGACTGCCAAAAGACTTGCCAATTAGTGTCAATCGTAAAGGTAGTTTGGGAATGTGGGCAACTAACCAGCAAAATAAGTACCAACATCATTAACACATTTTTATGATAATAAGAGTGATGAAGTTATCATTAATAAATTTATCATAGCACATAACCTCATAACATTTACTAGTACCCCAAAAATTTGGTTGCTTTAGTTTATTTCAGCAAAATGAAAATCAGTTATGATCACATATCTTAAAAATGTTGCTGGATCTATAATTTAGGCATTGTGTTTCTTTTCAGTATTTCCTAAATTATCACATGTATCTACAGCACTAATACCTGGAGAAAATCAGTAACCATAAGACAGCCTCTGCACAGCATGTTTTCATAATTTTTTTACATACACTGAAAATTTCACTTGGGAAGGATTAAAAATGAATATAAGGGAAGGAAACACTTTCACACTTAATCTAAAGGGAGATAATCCTTCCTCAAGAGACGTGCAGGTAATTTATAGTTAAACATTTTCCTTTGATCTCTATATCACTTTTTCTATTTTGGTTAGTTTGATTAAGGGCAGACCAAGAGGGAATCCATAAAAAAAGAGGAAAAAGATTTCTTTGGGCAGACATCCAGGATCATAGCAGAAGAAACTTTTTTTTTTTCCAATTGATTGAGCCACTTGTTACATACATAATGGATTCGAAACTAGATAAATTATCACTTAAGTTTTTAGTGAAAATTCTGTTTCTCTGTACACCAAAAAGAGAAAGACATAGAAAATATTTAGTCATGAGATTTTTTTGTGTATATGCTTTTTAATGTCTGAGGTCATTTCAATGTTGGTCTACTGAGAAATGCATTCCCTTTGTCTTACTAGCTCCAAGCAGATTTCTCAAACAATTATAAATGTGGAAGTAACACTCTAATTCTGCTACTTTTTGTTCCCCAGTCTTTTATGGCACCCATACCTATTTATCAAAGGAATTAACTTTAATTTATGTATATTCTATTATCTGAACCATTTGTTTATATCCTTTGTGTGTCTTCCTAACAATCTCTGTACAACTTCACTGGACACCTGATTTACAATTACATAGAGAAAAATACAGAATGAACATAAAATATTCTAAATAATTCTAACATGAATTTTGGGGACAATACTAAAGGTGATGCTATATTTTAGGTTTATACCCCTACATGCGACTTAAAGACATGGGCAGGAACTAAGTCAGTTCAACATATTTGCTAGCATGTGCTGATGTGTATTGAAGCTTTAATGTCAGTTAAATATAATTTTGATATTTAATTTCTTTAGCCCAGGGAGATTGGGAATAAAGCTAAAAAATGCATGGTATTTACTTATGAGGTAAGATTAGGTTTTGTAAAGCCATCTTACTACTTCTAGGAAAATCAAGATTCTTTCTCAAAATAAATTTGAGTCAGTATACTCTTGAGTCTGAGCATATCAGGGACTTATTTACACTGTGTGAAAACTGTTAAGACCTTCGAAGGTTAAACATAGAAGAAACCTTTGGGAAACTTGCAGTAGGCTAGTTAGGGCTAGGTTACCAAACAAATGATGTCTGTGCCATAGAGCATTCTTGAGGAAAAATCCTACCAGAAATCCCATCAGTCATGCCACAAATAACACAAAAGTGTTGGTATGGCCAGCACCGTGGCTCACTTGACTAATCCTCTGCCTGTGGCACTGGCACCCTGAATTCTAGTCCTGGTTGGGGCGCCGGATTCTGTCCCAGTTGCTCCTCTTCCAGACCAGCTCTCTGCTGTGGCTTGGGAAGGCAGTGGAGGATGGCCCAAGTGCTTGGGCCCCTGAACCCTCATGGGAGACCAGGAGGAAGTACCTGCCTCCTGGCTTCGGATCAGTGCGGTGTGCCGGCCACAGCATGTTGGCTGTAGCGGCCATTTTGGGGGTGAACCAATGGAAAAGGAAGACCTTTCTCTCTGTCTCTCCTTCTCTCACTGTCTAACTCTGCCTGTCAAAAAAAAAAAAAGTGTTGGTATTCAGCTTTTTTTTTTTTTAACTTTTATTTAATGAATATAAATTTGCAAAGTATGGCTTATGGATTACAATGGCTTCCCCCCCATATCGTTTCTCCCACCCGCATCCCTCCCCTTTCCCACTCCCTCTCCCCTTCCATTAACATGAGGATTCATTTTCAATTCTCTTTATATACAGGAGATCAGTTTAGCATACATTAAGTAAAGATTTCAACAGTTTGCTCCCACACAAACATAAAGTGAAAAATAATAGATGATTTTTTAAATGATGATGAAATCAGATCAGACCTATTGTCATGTTTAATCCCAGTGAGAGTCAAGTTGGGAACTGATAATTTCTTCTTTTTTTTTTTTTTTTTCAGAAGATCAGTTTAGTATACATTAAGTAAAGATTTCAATCGTTTGCACCCCCATAGAAACACAAAGTGAAATATACTGTTTGAGTACTCGTTATAGCATTAAGCCTCAATGTACAGCACATTAAGGACAGAGATCCTACATGAGGAGTAAGTGCACAGTGACTCCTGTTGTCTTTAACAATTGACACTCCTGTTTTTGGCATCAGTAATCTCCCTATGCACCAGTCATGAGTTTCCAAGGCTATGGAAGCCTTTTGAGTTCACCGACTCTTATCTTGTTTAGACAAGGTCATATTCAAAGTGGAAGTTCTCTCCTCCCTTCAGAGAAAGGTACCTCCTTCTTTGAAGACCTGTTCTTTCCACTGGGATCTCACTCACAGAGATCTTTCATTTAGGGTGTGGGTTTTTTTTTTTTTTTTTTTTTTTTTCTTTTGCCAGAGTGTCTTGGCTTTCCATGCCTGAAATACTCTCAGGGGCTTTTCAGCCAGATCGGAATGCCTTTAGGGCTGATTCTGGGGCCAGAGTGCTGTTTAGGACATCCACCATTCTATGAGTCTGCTGAGTATCTCACTTCCCATGTTGGATCACTCTCCCCTTTATTTATTCTATCAGTTAGTATTAGCAGGTACTAGACTTGTTTATGTGCTTCCTTTGACTCTTAGTGCTTTCATTATGATCAATTGTGAACTGAAATTGATCACTTGGACTGGTGAGATGGCATTGCTACATGCCACCTTGATGGGATTAAATTGGAGTCCCCTGGTATGTTTCTAACTCTACCATTTGGGGCAAGTCAGCTTGAGCATGTCCCAAATTGTATATCTCTTCCCTCTCTTATTCCTACTCTTATGTTTAACAGGGATCACATTTCAGTTAAATTTCAACACTTAAGAATAACTGTGTATTAATTACAGAATTAAACCAGTCATATTATGTAGAACAGACAAAAAAAACTACTAAGAGGGATAATGTATTAAGTTGTTCATTAACAGTCAGGGCTATGCTGATCAAGTCACCATTTCTCATAGTGTCCATTTCACTTCAACAGGTTTCCTTTTTGGTGTTCAGTCAGTTGTCACTGATCAGGGAGAACATATGGTATTTGTCCCTTTGGGACTGGCTTATTTGACTCAGCATGATGTGTTCCAGATTCCTCCATTTTGTTGCAAATGACTGGATTGCATTGTTTCTTCCTGCGGTATAGTATTCTAAAGAGTACACATTCCATAATTTCTTTATCCAGTCTACGGTTGATGGGCATTTAGGTTGATCCCAGGTCTTGGCTATTGTGAACTGAGCTGCAATAAACATTAGGGTACAGACCGCTTTTTTGTTTGCCAATTTAAATTCCTTTGGGTAAATTCCAAGGAGTGGGATGGCTGGGTCGAACAGTAGGGTTATCTTCAGGTTTCTGAGGAATCTCCAGACTGACTTCCATAGTGGCTTGACCAGTTTGCATTCCCACCAACAGTGGGTTAGTGTCCCTTTTTCCCCACATCCTCGCCAGCATCTGTTGTTGGTAGATTTCTGAATGTGAGCCATTCGAACTGGGGTGAGGTGAAACCTCATTGTGGTTTTGATTTCTTTACATTTTGTAAAAAAAGATTTATTTATCTGAAAGGCAGAGTTACAGAGAGGGAGTGACACAGGCAGACAGCAAAGTTTTCCATCCATGGGTTTTCTCCCCAAATGACCATACTGGCCAGGGCTGAGCCAAGCTGAAACTAGGAACCAGGAACTTCTTCGTGGTCTCCTAAGTGGGTGCAGGGGCCCATGAACTTGAACCATCTTCCCTTGCTTTTTTGGGCACATTAGCAGGGAGCTGGAAGGGAAATGGAGCAGCCAGGACACAAATCGGTGCTCATATGAGAAGTTGGTGGTTAGGCAGTGGCTTAACCTCTTAGGCCACAGCTCCAGCCCACTATTAATTTTTTTAAACTGCTTGTTTCAATAAGGTTGTGGATGGAGGTGTTTGGTGAAGCAGGAGGTACAGCTCCTCACCTTCCATTTGAGTGTATCTGCCAGGCACGTAACAACTGTGCCGTAATGACTACAGAAGGACTAAAGCAAACGCAATTGGCCTGGAGATTCCTGATTTAAGATACTTATTGTTATTCTTCACTACGGAATCTCATAAAATTACAGGGTGAAGTTTTACTTCTGGCCTAACTGATGAACATGCTACAATGTAGCTATTTGCACCTATTTCATAGAGCTGACAACTGAGACCCAGAAAGTTTAAACACGATCTTCAGGGATATCTAGCAAGTGGCTGATCCAGCCTGAAAACACAGATCAGTATCATTAAAAATACTTTTGTGTTTTCTACTCTATTGTAACATTAGTAGTCATTCCTTTAATGCTACAATTGTGCAGTAACTTCCATGTAGCAGGCACATCTAATCAATGAAGATAATTCATCAAAGAAAGTTCCATTTACATGAAATTCACTTTTTTTTCTTACACTGATTGATGCCCACAGTGTTAGCATTTCATTAACACATTTCTGTGATGATCTCAAATATGTTATTGCTTGCACTGACCACCTTGTCTTAAGGTCTAGTAGATAAATGGCTAATCTGTAAAAAAAATTACTTTCGTGGACAGTGAAAGGCGTACTCAGCTAGTCACATTTCTTCACAAGGTAGGGAAGGATATGTGAATTTTTGGTGGAAAGAAACCGAATTGAATGTTTTACTACCTTCTTCCACAAAGATTCTAATGCAACCCCGGGGGCAATATGGTTTGTCTTCCTATACTTAAGAATAATTGCTGTAGTAGAGCGCTGTTACTGATAGAAGACTGTCATATCCCCCAAGAGAAAATTAAGAGCAGGGCTGGATGAAATAGGTTACTTTACTTCACTGGATCTTGCCTTTCTGCAAGTCCACTTGGATTTGCGTCTTCAGCATAGTTCAAACCATAAACTCTTACTGAAGTACATTTTTAAGGGGGGAGGGAACCCAAGAATCAGATTTAGAATAATGCTTAATCAATATTTAATTCAGATACATATGCACACCATATATACATATATAACTATAGCTCTGATCCTCTCTTAGTGAATATGTAAATCAGAAGCAATTCTCATGCAATTTTACCAGTATCTTCCAACATTTCAAATATATATATAAACCTTGAATTAGCAATTTTATTTGTAGGTATTTGTTCTACAGATATATTCATTTTCACATGAAATCATGTAATATACTTTTATTCATGGTATTAATGTTTGCTGAAGCCAAAGAATTAAAAGAAACTAGAAATCCCAAAATAGAACATGATTTTATATGCATGCAAATACATAAAATTACCTTATATGTATATAATACACACAGAAATATTTAAATTACATTATGTATCTATTGGAATAGTACATAGCTACGAAAAGCCATGAAAGGCACTCCTTTACATATGGAAAAATGATCAAGATATACTGTTTGATAACAAAAAAGGGAGTAGATGATACAGAGATGATTGAGGAGGCCCTTTATTATTGAGTAAGAGGCAGAAATATTATATATATATATTTGTTACTATATAAATGTTCAAAAAATCTTTAGAAACCTAAAGAGTATGGTAATTGTTGAGGCGATTATTAAGGTGTATTGGGCAAGAGTGCAAAGGAGAATTTTCATTTATATTCATCTTTATAATTTCATATATTTAATCCATATGTTTACACAATCTGATAAATACATTAATATATTTTAAAAATATATAAACAAAATCAAGCAAAACACCTTGTTTGCAATGTTATTTATTTCTTCAATCTGTCCAGTGAGAAACAGCAATATCAATACTGGACATTTTTCATTTTTCTTGTGTGAGTATCATAAACACTACTTCAAACTGCATCTAAAATTATGTTATAGATATCAGTGTGATTAAAAAATTCCAATTCATTATAACTCCTAAGGAATAAGATTACAACTGACATTGAGTGCAATTTTGGAAGAAAGCTGAGTGGTCATTACAATGATTAAACTGACATTATTTCAAATTTATTTCAGATTCATCCCAAGATAAAATAAAAATATATGGTATTAACAGTTTGCTTTTATGGTTTTTGAAAAATTCTAAATTATATTAAAGTACACAGTATCAATAGCAAAGGCAGTCAGTACTTGTTTCTTTGTTTTTTGTTTTATTTTTACTTATTTTTTTAAGAAAATATACTCAATAGCATAAAAACATAGACTTGAACTCTCAAAAATATACAATATTTCATTTAGGATACAAACAGAAAAAAGGTTATATATGCTTTATGGACTTTTAAACTGATGGCACAATAGCCTGGTTTCATGGAACACTAATACAATGAATTTCATGTTCTAATTTTGTAGGTATGAAAAGCTCTGCTTCTGATAAGAACATCTGGCTTGAGTGTCTCTGAAAACTAGTTCCACAAATTTCTAGTGCTCTTCAGAACATGGGAACTGATTGTGATTAATCAGGGAAAAGCCCTTCTCTAATAAGGCTCTGTCCAGTCCAATTGCTGAACATGACAGTCTTTAGAATTACATCGCCAAATGGTCTACTGGAGATGGAAGGTTGAAAGATTGGCTGAATTAAATAGCTCACCTTATTTGACCTTAGGAGTGGGCATTTTGACTGATGGTGAAGAAAAATCCATACATTAATCATCCTGCATATTATATATGTATTTTGGAAAAAAATAGGTTCCTTTTTTTATCCTCTCTACTCTCAAGTATTACTATCCTGTCTAAATGCTGCAATCACTCAGGTGACAGCCTGCAGTGTGCATCCATCCCTTCACTACTGATTACAGCTAACATTTGTAGCTTGAGGATTAGAGAGAGAAGTGTGAGACTGAAAATGGAGAAAAGTCATCAGGAATCATAGAGAATAGAAGCTCATTTTTATGACTTTGCAACCCTCCAGTCAATTGCCTGCTGCAGGCATTTATTGTTATTAGAAATTGGGCTTCAAAGACAAGTGAATCATTTCCCAGAGTATGCTAGCCTCCAACATAATTAATAGCCAGAAGAGTCTGAAGGTATATTTTGTCAACTCAGCAGCAAAAGGTCTTTCAAGTGGTGTGTAGAGTTATTGAACAATTCAATCACCATGCCATCAAAAGGCTGTTTTGACTGCATGCAAATATGTCACTGGTCTCACCAACAAAAGGCCATACTCCATTAAAAAATACTTGTATTTTTTGAAATACAAAAGCAAGTTTCTTCAATCTTCAATCAAATAAAAGTAGATTTTTTTTCAGAAATCTCAGTTTAGTAACATCCATTAAACCCTAAATTTGGCATTATTTTGTTCCACAGAATAAAACAAGGAAGAGTAACAAATGTTTGATCTACCAAAAATAAAAGCTTTCTGATTTGTGATTTTTCATTTCACCAAGTAACATAGCTTAAGTAAAATTTAGAAAGCAGTGATATGCAAAAGCAAAAACTTCTAAGAACAATCCCATTCACAATAGCTACAAAAACAATCAAATACCTTGGAATAAACTTAACCAAGGATGTTAAAGATCTCTACGATGAGAATTACAAAATCTTAAAGAAAGAAATAGAAGAGGATACCAAAAATGGAAAAATCTTCCATGCACATGGATTGGAAGAATCAATATCATCAAAATGTCCCTTCTCCCAAAAGCAATTTATAGATCCAATGCAATACCAATCAAAATAACAAAGACATTCTTCTCAGATCTGGAAAAAAGGATGCTGAAATTCACATGAGAACACAGGACACCTCAAATAGCTAAAGCAATCTTGTACAACAAAAACAAAGCCAGAGGCATCACAAAACCAGATTTCAGGACATACTACAGGGCAGTTGTTATCAAAACAGCATGGTACTGGTACAGAAACAGAGGGATAGACCAGTGGAACAGAATAGAAACACCAGAAATCAATCCAAACATCTACAGCCAACTTATATTTGATCAAGGATCCAAAGCCAATCCCTGGAGTAAGGACAGTCTATTCCATAAATGGTGCTGGGAAAACTGGATTTCCACATGCAGAAGCATGAAGCAAGACCCCCACCTTTCACCTTACATAAAAATCCACTCAACATGGATTAAAGAACTAAATCTACAACTTGACACAATCAACTTATTAGAGAACATTGGAGAAACCATGCAAGATATAGGTACCAGCAAAGACTTCTTGGAACCCCAGAAGCACAGGCAGTCAGAGCCAAAATTAACTATTGGGATTGCATCAAATTGAGAAGTTTCTGTACTTCAAAAGAAACAGTCAGGAAAGTGAAGAGGCAACTGACAGAATGGGAAAATATATTTGCAAACTATGCAACAGATAAAGGATTGATAACCAGAATCTACAAAGAGATCAAGAAAATCCACAACAACAAAACAAAATCTTAAGAGATGGGCCAAGGACCTCAATAGACATTTTTCAAAAGAGGAAATCCAAATGGCCAACAGGCACATGAAAAAATGTTCAAGGTCACTAGCAATCAGGGAAATGCAAATCAAAACCACAATGAGGTTCCACCTCACTCCAGTTAGACTGGCTCTCATTCAGAAATCTACCAACAACAGATGCTGGTGAGGATGTGGGAAAAAAGGGACACTAACCCACTGTTGGTGGGAATGCAAATTGGTTAAGCCACTATGGAAGTCAGTCTGGAGATTCCTCAGAAACCTGAATATAACCCTACCATTCAACCCAGCCATCCCACTCCTTGGAATTTCCCAAAGGAAACTCAATTGGCAAATAAAAAAGCTGTTTGCACCTTAATGTTTATTGTAGCTCAATTCACAATAGCTAAGATCTGCAATCAACCTAAATGCCCATCAACAGTAGACTGGATAAAGAAATTTGGGACATGTACTCTATAGAATACTATACAGCAGTAAAAAAAAAAAAAAAAAAAAAAAAAAAAAAAAAAAAAAAAAAAAAGAAATCCAGTTATTTGCAACAAAATGGAGGAATCTGGAAACTATCATGCTGAGTGAAATAAGCCAGTCCCAAAGGGACAAATATCATATGTTCTCCCTGATTAGGGACAACTAACCGAGCACCAAAAAGGAAACCTGTTGAAGTGAAATGGACACTATGAGAAAAAGTTGCTTGATCAGCCCTTGTCCTTACTGTTGATGTACAACTTAATACTTTATCCCTTTTAGTATTTTTTTTTGTTCTAGTTAATACTATTGGTTGAACTCTGTAATTAACACATATTTATTCTTAGGTGTTTAACTGAAAAGTGATCTCTGTTAAATATAAGAGTAGGAATAAGAGAGGGAGGAGATGTACAGTTTGGGACATGCTCAATCAGACTTGCCCCAAATGGTGGAGTTAGAAACGTGCCAGGGCATTCCAATTCAATTCCATCAAGGTTGCATGTACCAATTCCATCTCACTAGTCCACGTGATCAATTTCAGTTCACAATTGATCATAATGATAGGACTAAGAGTCAAAGGGATCACATAAACAAGACTAGTGTCTGCTGATACTAACTGATAGAATAGAGAAGGAGAGAACGATCCAACATGAAGTAGGATGCAGTGCAGACTCATAGAATGGCAGATGTCCTAAAAGCACCCTGGCCTCAGAATCAGCCCTTAAGGCATTTGGATCTGGCTGAAGAACCCATGAGAATATTTTAGGCATGGAAAGCCAAGACACTCTGGCAAAAAAAAAAAAAAAAAAAAAAAAAAAACCACACATAAAACCAACCCTACCTTTCACCTTACACAAAAATTCACTCAATATGGATTAAAGACTTAAATCTACGACCTGACACCATCAAATTATTAGAGAGCATTGGAAAAACCCTGCAAGATATAGGTACCGGCAATGACTTCATGGAAAACACCCCAGAAGCACAGGCAGTCAAAGCCAAAATCAGCTATTGGGATTGGATCAAACTGGGAAGTTTCTGTACTGCAAAAGAAACAGTCAGGAGAGTGAAGAGACAACCGACAGAATGGGAAAAAATATTTGCAAACTATGCAACTGATAAAGGGTTGATAACCAGAATCTACAAAGAGATCAAGAAAATCCACAACAACAAAACAAACAACCCACTTAAGAGATGGGCCAAGGACCTCAATAGACATTTTTCAAAAGAGGAAATCCAAATGGCCAACAGGCACATGAAAAAATGTTCAAGGTCACTAGCAATCAGGGAAATGCAAAGCAAAACCACAATGAGGTTTCACCTCACCCCAGTTAGAATGGCTCACATTCAGAAATCTACCAACAATAGATGCTGGAGAGGATGTGGGGAAAAAGGGACACTAACCCACTGTTGGTGGGAATGCAAATTGGTTAAGCCACTATGGAAGTCAGTCTGGAGATTCCTCAGAAACCTGAATATAACCCTACCATTCAACCCAGCCAACACACTCCTTGGAATTTCCCCAAAGAAATTCAATTGGCAATCAAACAAGCTGTCTGAACATTAATGTTTTTTGTAGCTCAATTCACAATAGCTAAGACCTGGAACCAACCCAAATGCCCATCAACAGTAGACTGGATAAAGAAATTATGGGACATGTACTCTATAGAATACTATACAGCAGTCAAAAACAATGAAACCCAGTCATTTGCAACAAGATGGAGGAATTTGGAAAACATCAGGCTGAGTGAATTGAGCCAGTCTGAAAGGGACAAATATCATATGTTCTCTCTGATCGGCGACTACTAACTGAGCACCAAGGGGGAAACTTGTTGAAATGAAATGGACACTATGAGAAACAGTCACTTGACCAGCTCTTTCCTGACGGTTGATGTACAATGTAATACTTTATCCATTTTAGTATTTTTTTGTTCTATTACCTTTGGTTGAACTCTGTAATTAACACACAATTATTCTTAGGTGTTTAAATTTTAACTGAAAAGTGATCCCTGTTAGGAATTTGGAAAACATTATGCTGAGTGTAATAAGCCAATGCCAAAGGGACAAATACCACTTGTTCTCCTTGATAGGTGACACCTAACTGAGCACCAAAAAGGAAACCTGTTAAAGTGAAATGAACACTATGAGAAATGGTGACTTGATCAGCCCTCACCCTGACTGTTGATGGGCAACTAAATATGATATCCCTCTTAGTACTTTTTTTGTTTGTTCTACTTAATACTTTTGGTTGAATACTGTAATCAATACACAATTCTTCTTAAGTGCTGAAACTTAACTGAAAAGTGATTGCTGTTAAATGTAAGAGTGGGAATAAGAGAGGGAAGAGATGTGCAATTCGGGACATGCTCAAGCTGACTTACCTCAAACGGTAGAGTTAGAAACATACCAGCGGATTCCAATTCAATCCCATCAAGGTGGCATGTACCAATGTCATCTCACTAGTCCCAGTGATCAATTTCTGTTCACAATTGATCATAATGATAGGACTAAGAACCAAAGGGATCACATAAACAAAAATAGTGTCTGCAAATACTAGCTGATAGAATCAAAATGGGAGAGAATGGTCCAACATGGGAAGTGAGATACACAGCCGACCCATAGAATGGCAGATGTCCTAAACAGCACTCTGGCCTCAGAATCAGTCCTTAAGGCATGCGGATCCGGCTGAAAAGCCCATGAGAGTATTTCAGGCATGGAAAGCCAAAACACTATGGGAAAAAAAAAAAAAACTAAATGAAAGATCTCTGCGAGTGAGATCCCAGTGGAAAGAACAGGTCATCAAAGAAGGAGGTACCTTTATCTGAAGGGAGGAGAGAACTTCCACTTTGACCACGGCCTTGTCTAAATATAATCACAGTCAGTAAACTCAGAGGGCTTCCATAGCCTTGGCAGCTCATGACAAGAGCCTAGGGTGATTACTGATGCCATAAACAAGAGTGTCAATTTGTTAAGTCAACAACAGGAGTCACTGTGCACTTACACCTCATGTAGGATCTCTGTCCTTAGTGTGCTGTACATTGAGATTTAATGCTATAACTAGTACTCAAGCAGTATTTTTCACTTTATGTTTCTGTGTGGGAGCAAACTGTTGAAATCTTTACTTAATGTATGCTAAACTGATCTTCTGTATATAAGGAGAATCGAAAATGAATCTTGATGTGAATGGAAGGGGAGAGGGAGTGGGAAAGGGGAGGATTGCGGGTGGGAGGGACGTTATGGGGGGGAAGCCATTGTAATCCATAAGCTGTACTTTGGAAATTTATATTCATTAAATAAAAGTTTGAAAAAAAAACACTAAATGAACGATCTCTCTGAGTGAGATCCCAGTGGAAAGAACAGGCCATGAAAGAAGCAGGTACCTTTCTCTGAAATGAGGAGAGAACTTCCATTTTGACTATGACCTTGTCTAAACAAGATCAAAGTCGGTGAACTCAAAAGGCTTCCATAGCCTTGGCAACTCATCACAAGAGCCTAGGGAGATTACTGATGCCATAAACAAGAGTGTCAAATTGTTAAGTCAACAACAGGAGTCATTGTGCACTTACTCCCCAGGTAGGATCTCTGTCCTTAATGTGTTGTTCAATGTGAATTAATCCAATAACTAGTTCTCAAACAGTATTTTACACTTTATGTTTCTGTGTGGGTACAATCTTTTGAAATCTTTACATAAATGCTAAATTGATCTTCTGTATATAAAGATAACTGAAAATGAATCTTGATGTGAATGGAAGGGGGGAGGGAGAGGGAAAAGGGAGGGTTGCAGGTGGGAGGGATGTTATGGGGGAGAAGCCATTGTAATCCATAAGCTGTACTTTGGAAATTCATATTTATTAAATAAAAGTTAAAAAAATTGAAATTATCCACATTTTTCAAATTTACATAACTATTATCAGGGATATTGGTGTACAATTCTAGCCATTTTTATCTCTTCATATTGGTCTGTTGTGATATATGTAGTCAATCTCTTCAGTTCGAATGTCTGACTTCTTTGTCCAATACTTGTCAATAAATGGCAATGGGATAAAAATATTTTAGATAAGTTTTATATAATCTCATGATTATTTCTTGATAAGCTTTCCTACAAAAATAATAGTAATAACAATTCCTTTAATTTATTTTCTTGTTAATCTCCAATTGCTAGTGCCAATTTAAACATCCACCATGAATGTCAGTTAATGCTTGCTTTAAGAAACTGAAAACCATTCTGTCAGTTGCCTCTTCACTTTCCTGACTGTTTCTTTGCAGTAAAGAAACTTCTCAATTTGATGCAATCCCAATAGTTAATTTTGGCTCTGACTGCCTGTGCTTCTGGGGTTCCAAGAAGTCTTTGCTGGTACCTATATCTTGCAGAGTTTCTCCAATGTTCTCTAATAAGTTGATGGTGTCAGGTCATATTTAGTTCTTTAATCCATGTTGAGTGGATTTTTATGTAAGGTGAAAGGTGGGGGTCTTGCTTCATGCTTCTGCATGTGGAAATCCAGTTTTCCCAGCACCATTTATGGAATAGACTGTCCTTACTCCAGGGATTGGCTTTGGATCCTTGATCAAATATAAGTTGGCTGTAGATGTTTGGATTGATTTCTGGTGTTTCTATTCTGTTCCACTGGTCTATCCCTCTGTTTCTGTACCAGTACCATGCTGTTTTGATAACAACTGCCCTGTAGTATGTCCTGAAATCTGGTTTTGTGATGCCTCTGGCTTTGTTTTTGTTGTACAAGATTGCTTTAGCTATTTGAGGTCTCCTGTGTCTCCATGTGAATTTCACTCCTCATGTATGTTCTCTGTCCTTAATGTGTTGTTCAAGGTGAGTTAATGTTATAACTAATACTGAAACAGTATTTTTCACTTTATGTTCTGTGTGGGTTCAAACTGATGAATCTTTACTTAATATATACTAAATTGATCTTTTGTATATAAAGATAATTGAAAATAAATCTTGATGTGAATGGAATCCAAGAGGGAGTGGGAGATGGGAGGGGTGTGGGTGGGAGGGAAGTTATGGGGGGGAAAAGCCATTGCAATCCATAAACTGTACTTTGGAAATTTATATTTACTAAATAAAAGTTTTTAAAAATTCACAAAAAAGAAACTGAAAACCTAAATTATTGTCTTCCTAAAATATTTTCCATAATACCTGTTAAAAGTTACATTACATATTTTCCTAAATATGAACTTCCTGTATTATAAAAATTGACAGTTTATCACTGTATTACCTGTTAATTTTGGATTGATGATGATTTGATGTATTTTTTACGTTTTTTCAGTCTAAGTATCATTTAATTGGTAAGATGTGTATTAAAGTTACTAATGGTATTTTTTTCATTTAATGATTTCTTGCTTGAAGATATAATTATTTATATTATTTATATATTGAAAGGCATAGAGAAAGCAACAGACAGAGAGAAGTCTCCCAATCATTGGTTTATTCTTCAAAAGCACACAACAGCAAGAATGGACCAGGACAATACCAGGAGCCTGGAAGTCCATTCAGGTTTTCCAGTACTTGAGCTGTCACCAGTGCCTCTTGGGGTGTACATTGACAGGAAGCAGAATTCAGGAGCAGAGCCAGGAGTCAAACCAAGATACTCTGATATGGAAGACGGACATCCCAATCAGCATATTAACTGATTTGCTGCACCAAATCCCCAACCCTATTTAACTACTTTTTAATCAATTATTCAGCTTGAATACTTTTGTTTAACACTTTCTTAAATTGTGGAAAACTGTTATGCTCATCTAGCCAATTCTATCAGTCTGAGAGTAGCCAACTTGAAGGAAATGCTAATGGCTAAAGCTGGGA
The DNA here is from genome assembly GCF_964237555.1 of Oryctolagus cuniculus. Classification (NCBI taxonomy): domain Eukaryota; kingdom Metazoa; phylum Chordata; class Mammalia; order Lagomorpha; family Leporidae; genus Oryctolagus; species Oryctolagus cuniculus. The sequence continues at coordinate 54,261,823 of NC_091440.1, read as the reverse complement.
CTATTTGAGTGTCAAAATAAAGAGCAAATGGATTGTAATACAAAGAATACATTAAGGTGCATGAGTCCTGGGGCTGGCACCGTGGCTCACTTGGTTAATCCTCTGCCAGCGGCACCAGTATCCCATATGGGCACCGGTTCTAGTCCTGGTTGCTCCTCTTCCAGTCCAGCTCTCTTCTGTGGCCCAGGAAGGCAGTGGAGGATGGCCCAAGTGCTTGGGCTCCTGCACTCGCATGGGAGACCAGGAAAAAAGCACCTGGCTCCTGGCTTCGAATCAGCGCAGTGCACTGGCTGTGGCGGCCATTTGGGGGGTGAACCAATGGAAGGAAGACCTTTCTCTCTGTCTCTCTCTCTCACTGTCTAACTCTGCCTTTCCAATAAAAAAAAAAAAAAGAAAAAAATGAAAAGTAAGCTGCATGAGTCCGAAGTGTTATAAAGAAATGATTCAATAAGTAAATTAATGGAAAAAATGAACAGGTCTTCATTACAGCAGCAATTTTAATCAATAAATGTAGAATGAATGAAGAAAATGAAAAATTATCATTTAATGAAAAACCTAAAGTAAAAATTGTACCTGGCAAGAATCATCAGTTAATACTAAAATTGGTAGGCAGTAGTTTGAAAACAAACAGAGTATTTTTGGTGTAAAAAGTACCTTCCCATATTATGCTTTATTAAAAACAGAATTATAATAAATTTGCAATCAGTATATCTGGAATACACTACTTTAACCAACTACCCAAGTAAATTCTTCAGTAGTATTGAAGCTCTTTCATATCACTCACCTCCTGATATCATGAATGGAGAACACATCATTCCTGTAATACTATTGCCAGAAGAATATAATTTGATCTAATCATGATATAGCACAAAACACATCCAAATTGAGAGTCTACAAAATATCTGGCCAGTACTTTTCAAAAGTACCATGTTCGGCCAGCGCTGCGGCTCACTAGTCTAATCCTCCGCCTTGCGGCGCCGGCACACCAGGTTCTAGTCCCAGTCGGGGCGCCGGATTCTGTCCCTGGCCCTCTTCCAGGCCAGCTTTCTGCTGTGGCCAGGGAGTGCAGTGGAGGATGGCCCAAGTGCTTGGGCCCTGCACCCCATGGGAGACCAGGAGAAGCACCTGGCTCCTGCCTTCAGATCAGCGTGGTGCGCCGGCTGCAGCGTGCTGGCCGTGGCAGCCATTGGAGGGTGAACCAACGGCAAGGGAAGACCTTTCTCTCTGTCTCTCTCTCACACTGTCCATTCTGCCTGTCAAAAAATTAAAAAAATTTTAAAAAGTACCATGTTCATGAAAGAAAACAAAAGAGTGACAAACTATTCCAGATTGAGAAGAACGCACAAGAATTAAATAAAAAAATGAGTAGTTGGACTGGATGTAGAAACTTATTGGGTATTAGGGAAAAAAACTGACAAGATTTCAGTAAGGTAAGTAGACTTGTCATTGGTAGTATGCCTATGTTAATTTTTTAGTTTTTATATCATCTTACATTTGTGTAAAATACTATCATTTGAGTATGCTAAAAACAGAGGATAAGGAAATGTAAGTACTGTTTTTACAACTTGATAGATGGAAATTAATTTCAAAACAAAAAGATTTAAAAAAATACATCAATCAGAGGCTAGCACTGTGGCATAGTGGGGAAAGACACCACCTGTAGTGCCATTATCCCTTATGAGCAGTAGTTCGAGTGTTGGCTGCTCCACTTCTAAGCTAGCTCTCTGGCATGGCCTGGGAAAACAGTAGAAAATGGCTCAGGTCCTTGGGCCCTTGCACCACATAGGAGATTCAGAGGAAGCTCTTGGCTCCCAGCTTCAAATTGGCACATCTCTTTTGGCAATTTGGATGTGTTTTGTGCTATATCATGATTAGATCAAATTATATTCTTCTGGCAAAAGATGATGGAAAACCTCTCTTTCTCCTCTATCTCTCTACCTCTGCCTCTCTGTAACTCTGACTTTCAAGTATAAAAATAAAATCTTTTTTAAAAAATACATCAATCAGCTCTCTTGAGTTCTCTGGATTATGTACCCTTTCTACAATACCATCCTTTTTATAGGGTTACATGGAGAATCCTTTATATTAAAATGCATTTATGATTTCACTAATTCTTAACAAAAATCAATTTGATGTAGAATTTATTTTAGTATGAGATATAGGATATAAATATACATTCCTTCTTTTCCTTTTTTTAACTCTTATTATATTTATTTGAAAGGCAGTATTACATAGAAAGATGAAGAAAGAGTGAGAAAGAGGTCTTCCATCTGCTGGTTCATTCCCCAAATGGCCATAATGGCCAGGGCTGAGCCAAGTTGAAACCAGGAGCCAGGAGCTTCATGTTGTTCTCCCAAATGCATACAGGGCCAAAATACTTAGACTTTTATCTGCTGCCCTTCCAGGCGCTTGAACAGGGAGCTTCACTGGAAGCTGAGCGGCTGGGACTCAAACCAGTGTTCACTATGGGATGCTGGCATTGCACGAGGGGGCATTACCTGCGAGGTCACCATGCCATCCCCATGCATATTTATTCTTTAAAATTTTAGTGAGTTGCCTCAACACCAGTTATTGGTTAATCAGTTTGTTATGTACTTATTAGAATTCTATTCTTGATGTATGTTAGTAATTATTAAATATCATTTGGGTTACTTTTTCATTTTCATCTTTGTTTTATTATCTCACCATTCTTGTGCCAGTATCATAATGCTTTTATTGTTATGATTTGATAACGTGATACTATATGGTAAGTCAAATATCTCTTCATTAGGCTTTAAATTTTTTAATTGAATAGTTATTTCTACAGGTACTTTCTTTTATTATAATAAAAGAATAAAATTTTATGAGATTCCTAAAAGTGTTATTAGGATTGTAATTATAATTGCATTATAATATTTTTTGTATATATATTCATTATTTCGTGCATGAATTTCTCCAAGAATTGAGTGAAATATTGTACAGTTTCATTGGAAAGTGATTAGAAAATTATTTGAACTCTGAGCAAGGTCAAGAAAAAAACTCCAGGGGCTGGCATTGTGGTGCAGCAGGTTAAGCCACCTCCTGTCATAACAACTTTCCATGTAAGCACCAGTTCCAGATGTGGCTGCTCCACTTCTGATCCAGATCCTTGCTAATGCACATGGGAAAGCAGCAGAAGATAAACCTTAGGCCCCTGCATCCATGTGGTAGACCCAGATGAAGCTCCAGGCTCCCGGCTTCAGCCTGGAGCATTCCTGGCTATTGTGACCATATGGGGAGTGAACAGTGGCTGGATCTCTCTGTCTTTCTCTCTCTCTTGCTCTGATTTTCAAGTAAATAGGTAAGTCTTAAAAAAGAAGAAAATGAAGAAGAAGAAGACAACTCCACATGCCATATATCATAGGACATATTTCTAAATTTGAGGAAATTCAGGTAAGAGATATTTTAAAATAGATATTCTATGATTCTTTTGGGACTATGGTAGAATCACATAAAAACCTTATCTTTAAGATGTAATTTCAGACTGGAAACACAAAATTTCTTCACAAAAAGAAGCTAAATCAAAGATGGTCTCAAGAATGGCAATTACTGATTATATAATGACCACCAAGTGAAAAAGCCACATCTGATAATTGAAGACAAAAACAATTAGATGTAAATAACATCATATAAACAAAGGATTAACCCGATATTCCTTAAAGAAGTAATCTTTAACTAAAAATGTTTCTGACAAATATGGCCATCAAAATTTGAAGAATCTCAATTAATGTGTTCAAAACTCATTATAGTTAGGTGAAGCAATAGTAAATTGCAAGATAGACCTGAGGAAATTATACAGAATCAGGTATAAAAAAGATAATATACAGCAAATATGAGAGGTCAAAATATTGAAAAGAGAATGATAATGCCTACAATATAATTGTATTTCTGAAAATGTAGAAGGCACAATGAAAAAGCAATACCTGACAAATGTTGATATATAGTTTTCCAAATATTCTGTAATGCAAGAATTTGTTGTTTCAGGAAGCAAATCAATATTCATACTTGATTCTTAAAAATTTTCCTCTTTGTAGTAGATTAATATAATCTAAAGAATTTGTGAAGGGAGAGAGAATGGGTAGAGACTAAGAAAGTGTATGAAAATGCTAAAGAGAAAGAAAATAGATCAACTATAAATGAAGTATAAATTATTAAGTCAGACAATAAACAACAAATACAGAATGTAATTGGTGGAGTAATTAAAGAAGGATCAAGAGGGATGAATGAAATTAATTACTGTAATTGAGTTATATTTTTTATAAGGTAGAAACAAACACCAAATATCTCCATGATTATTTTTCGTTCCAAGACGTCTAGTCTTTTAGTTTTCTGATTTTTGCAAGTGGCAATTGTTCTACCAGTAAATAGTAAAGTGTGTTTCTAGTGTTTAAACCACATAGTCTATAGTAAGTTGTTACAGCAACCCTAGCAAACTGATACAGAAACACACACACACACACACACACACACACACAAAGAGAGATCAAAGATGACTGAATAGTGAGAAACCACATTGACCTCAGCTGCAGAAAGATACCAGAAAACAGAAAGGACCCCATTCTCAGCAGAATAACAGAAATTTTCAGTGGAGAAGTGACAGAGCAGAACAGCAGCTCTGGGGATAGTAAAGAAAGGGGCAGATATGCTACCGTGGATGAGCTACAAGGTGGAAAATGCCATCTTCACAGGACGAGGTAGGACCAAGTTGCCATGTGCATCACCACAGGCAGCTTTAACTAAGGGAGAAATTCACAGTCTAATCATTTACTTCAACTTCAGTCTGGAGAGCTGACTGGTATTTGAGTGACTACTTGTCTCTGAAAAGAGAAGCCGCATTGCTTCCATTTCCCTCTCCCACCCATCCCACCCCCATCCCAAAGTGCCAGACACACTTGGCTGTGTAGAGTCACAGCTGATCACTGTTCTTACTCAGGAAACAGCAAGCAGTTTCTTCTACTAGAAGTGACCATAGACAGAGTCAGGACAAATTACAGAGCAGAGGGCAGACACCCTGCATTTTGTAACTTGGGAGTTTGGGGCATAAACCTGGGAGATGCTCTCATTCTATGTGATCCACAGCAGGAGAAGGGAGGAGGAAGAGTAACCTTCCGTTTCTTGGGGTAGCACCAGCAGCGGTCATAAAAAAATCAAGACTTAACTTCAGGAACTTGCCTTTGCACCTAAAAATTCAACGGTGCTGGGAGTTCCATGTACAAACCCCTGTATCATCCCTGAATTCTCCATGAGAACTGGGGGAGCTCCATCTGTGCCTTGTGGAACTGGTCCTGATGATGTTGATATAACAATTTTTGCAGAAATCACACGCACTTGTGTTATCTGGAGGGCTCTATCCGTGAAACTCTGCTTTAGGCTGGTGACTACCACCATCCCCCCAAAAATCGGCTCCCACCCTGGGACATCTGTGGAAAGACCCCACTATATTCTATAACATCAGGACTGTAATATTTGGTACTTATTTCCTCAAAAACACTATAATCTACCCAGTGAGATCTTGGAATGAACCTACCTGCATTCCATCTCTCTGGTTCCACACCTTCCAGTATATAATCTTTTGTATAACTTGTGGTCACCCTGTTGGTCTAGAGCAGGGTCCAGTTCACACTCTCAGTCCTGAGACTAGAGATTTTGGTAGTATAAGCCCCATTATGACTCACAGCCTCCTAGCAGGACCTGGGGAAGATCTATCCATATCACACAGTTGTAAGCCCACAGTGGTTAGTGCCACAAGTCCCAGCATCTTGCTTTCAAGTGAGACATAGGAACGGCCCCAATTGTGTTCCTAGGGATGAAGAATGAGATACTGCCTATCACAATCCCTAGTGTGCCTGGCACCCAACACTCTGGGGACTGAAGATGCATACCCTAAGAAGCTCACACAAAACAAAAAGAAAATGACAGACCTATATCCTTGATGAACATAAATGTAAAAATTCTTAACAAAATATTTGAAACCAAGTCCAAAACTATATTGAAAAGATCATATATCACAACCAAGTGGGATTATCTCAGAAATGCATGAGTAGTTCTGCATTTGCAAATCAATAGATGTCATAAATCACATCAACAGAATCAAGAACCAAAACTCTATGGTCACCTCCTTAGAGGTGAAAAAAGCACTTGATAAGATTTTGTACCCCTGTGTGAAAAAAACAAAAACCTCCACAAATTAGGTATAGAGGGAACATGCCTCAAAATTATAAAAGCTATGTATGGCACATCAACAGTCAATATCATACTGAATAGGAAAATGCTAAAAGCATGCCCTCTTAGAACTGGAAGAATGTTTACTCTCTCCTCTCTTATCAATTACAGTATTGGAAATGCTAGTAAGAGCAATTAGGGAGCCGGCGCTGCGGCTCACTAGGCTAATCCTCTGCCTTGCGGCGCGGGCACACTGGGTTCTAGTCCCGGTCGGGGCGCCGGATTCTGTCCCGGTTGCCCCTCTTCCAGGCCAGCTCTCTGCTGTGGCCAGGGAGTGCAGTGGAGGATGGCCCAAGTCCTTGGGCCCTGCACCCCATGGGAGACCAGGATAAGTACCTGGCTCCTGCCATCGGATCAGCGCGGTGCGCCGGCCACAGCGCGCTGGCCGCGGCGGCGATTGGAGGGTGAACCAATGGCAAAGGAAGACCTTTCTCTCTGTCTCTCTCTCTCACTGTCTACTCTGCCTGTCAAAAATAAAAAAAAAAAGCAATTAGGGAATAGAAAGAAAAAAAGAACATCAAATATTGGGAAGGAAAAATCAAAATATCTATTTTTACAGATGACATGATGTTGTATATGGAAAAATCTAAACACTCTACCATAAAGCTGTTAGAATGGATACCAATTCAATGAAGTTGCAAGTTACAAAATAAACATACAAAGAAAATCAGGGTAGCTTATTCATATGCTAGTGATGAACTTGTTGAAAAAGAAATCACATTCCCAATAGCCATAAAAAATCAAATATTTAAGAAAAAAATCTGACCTAAGAAGTGAAAGTTTTCTACAATAAAATTTATAAAGCATTGATGAAAGAAATCATCAGAGACACAAAATGGAAAGATATTCCTTGTTCATGGATTGGAAAAATTAATATAATTAAAATGTCTGTACAACCGAGAGTAATCTACAGATTCAAGGCAATCCATATCAAAGTACCAATGACATTCTTCAAAGGATTGATATCCAAAATATATTAATAACAAAAAGATCTCAACAATAAAAAAAATCCAGTTAAGAAATGAACAAAGCAGTTCTCAACAGAAGAAATACAAATGGGCAACAAGTATATAATAAAATGCTCATTATCCATTATGAAAATGTAAATCAAAACCACAATGAGTTATCACACTGAATCAGCTGTCAGAATGGTTATTATCCAAAAGACATAAAGTAAAAAAATGTTGGCAAGATTTGGAGAAAAGGGAATAGTAATACACTCTTGGTGGGACTGGAAATTAGTATAGTGACTGTGGAAAACAAATTAGAAATAGATCTGTCATATGATCAAGCAATCCCACTGCTAGGGATATACCCAATAGGCATAGACATATTGGATCAAATGGATACCTGCACCCAGTATGTGTATAGCAGTACTGTCAATGATAACCAAAATATTGAATGAACCAAAAGTCCATCATCAGATGAATAGATTGAGAAAATATGATATATACATCACATCACACATATGCATATATACACAATGGAATATTGTTCAGCTATGTAAAAATGAAATTCTATCATTTGCATCAAAATAGTTGCATCTGGAGGACATTATGTTGAATGAAATAAAGAAAAATGCTCTATAGTCTCCCTTATATTTTTTTTAAAAAAATCACAAGACAAAAACAAAAAATAGAGAAATTCCTGTGTGTCTTATATTGCTGCAAGTATTATTTTGTCAAGCTATGTTTTATATCTTTGTCAAACCAATGGTTAAAAATGATATACTGTTATCATTTTAATGATCTGTTATTATTTTAAAATTTACTGTATATGAGTGAAACTTACATCTTTTCATTTGATTATTATTTATACCCTTTGACCATATTCCTGCTGAACTGTGGCCTCTTTGCTTTTTTTTTTTTTTAAGATTTATTTATTTATTTGAAAGTCAGAGTTACACAGAGAGAGGAGAGGCTGAGAGAGAGCGGGGTCTTCCACCCGCTGGCTCACTCCCAGATGGCCGCAATGACCAAAGCTGTGCCGATCCAAAGCCAGGAGCCAGGAGCCTCCATCAGGTCTCCCATATGGGTGCAGGGGCCCAAGGACATGGGTCATCTTCTACTGCTTTCCCAGGCCATAGCAGAGAGCTGGATTGGAAGAGGAGCAGGTGGGACTAGAACTGGCGCCCATATGGGATTCCGACGCTTCAGGCCAGGGCGGTAACCTGCTGCGCCACAGCGCGGGCCTGGCCCCTCTTTGCTCTTGTTGAATTCTTTATTCAGTGGAGTTAAGACTTTGACTATTATGTAAATTAAAAGTATTATATCTTAAAAATAAAGAAAGAAGCATTGTAAACTATTGGATACTTTAAAGTCATTAGGCATCTTTCTTCACTAAAGTTTTATTATCTTTGCCTAATTAAATACACCACATTGCCAAAATGTATTTTTATACACCCATATGTTTGTCTTCAGAGTATCTTCAAAGAGTGAATTGTCATCCGTTGCATTTAGCATGTATCCTCTATTCTTTTGTATTCTTTTCAGTTACTGTTTTTGTATGTATCAATTTGAATCATATGAAACAGCTGATATTTGCTTTTTGACCTACAGAAGTTAAAATTAGCTGTGGTCCAAACTAAAAAGAAATATAGAAAAAACTGAAAATTATGAATGACTTTCTGAACATGTTACATAATATTTTCTCAAAAATTGCAGAATATAGTTTTCATTTCAGAAGTACATAGAACATGAATAAAAACATGATATTCTGTATCATAAAATGAATCTGCAAATTTTAAAGATTATAATTTGAAGGAATTATGTTCATAAAAATACTGTCAGTTAAAGATTAATAATTAATTTTAAATACTCCTAACATTTGAAAATTTAAAAAAATACACTTCTTAACAACTACCAGAATAAACACAAATTATAATGGAAAACATAAGATATTTCTAACTTAGTGGTAATGAAAATAGTATGAATAAAAAGCATGTAAGTGGATGGGCATTTAGTCTAGCGCTTAAAACATCCACATTCCAAATTGGATTGCCTGGTTTTATGCCTGGCTCCAGCTCTTCACATTAGTTTATTGATGAAGTAAGCTCTGAGAGGCAATCATAATGGGCCAAGTAATTGATAACCGGCACCCACATGGGAGACTTGGACTGAATCCCTTGCTTCTGGCTTTGACCCTGGTTCGGCCATGGCAATTGAAGGCATTTGGAGAGTAAATCAGTAGATGGTATGTCTCTCTCTCTCTCTCTCTCTCTCTCTCCCCCCACTCAAATAAAATAAGATAAAACAAAGCATGAGATACAAACTTGATCAACATTTAAAAGAAAGTTTACATTCTTAAGTTCATATGTTTTTAAAAGAGAATCAATACTTCATCATGGACCTGAAGTAACAAAGGGAGTAAATAAAGCCAATACAACAAACCAAATTTCAGCCCAAGTTTGATGCCTAGAAATTGCACTGTGTCTATATAATATCTAGATATTGTATAATTAGGATGACCAATCTTGGTAGTTGGCAGGACCCCATATTTGTTCCTTAGTGTGTGACACAATACATATAAATCATGGGAAAAGCCAAATTGAAACATTTCCAACTGTTTCTCCCACTACCATACAGTTGACAAGCACAATGCATGTAAAGTGAAGAATGGTGCCATCATTAAACAATTAAAGATTGTAGATATGGTGGTCCTCACCATTGTTCTATTTAATATATCGCCACAGGCAGAAAAATTTAGAAGGATGAAGGAAATTACTATAAGTTCAACTAAGAGTAACCTTCAATGACAGACGTTGTGCCAGGTGTGGCAACTCTGCAAGGGCAGATCAAGTTTTCATCAGATGCCTGGCATTGCTGCCATGGACTTAAAGATGTGTGTTCATTTCTACTCTTAGTATCAAGGAGAACAGAGACAGTCACGTTTACTTGGGAAGAGGAGGAATCTATCTTTGGTTCTTTTCCTCTGTCGTAGTATAGTATAGTATAGTATAGAGAGTCTTGAGCTATCTGGCCATTCCATTAAATAAATCACATTTTAAACCACTGTATGTATATATGACATCAAGCTCAAGAATTACTATGGCTGAAGTTATGTCATTTGAAAACCCCCAAATAAGAAACCTACAAGTCAAGATTATTTCACTGGAGAATTTACCAGACATTTAAAGTAATGACACCAAAACCAAATTATATCTCCCAGAAAACAGAAGAGGAAGGAACCATTCCCACTTCATTTTATAAAGTTAGTATAATCCTGACAACAAAACTGGATAAAGAGAAATTAGCAACACAATTTTAGACCCATATTCTGATTAATGTAAGTGGAAAATCCTTTTTTTTAAACAATTATCTTATTTATTTGAGCGTCAGAGTTACACAGAGAGAGGAGATGCAGAAAGAGAGAGGTCTTCCATTCTACTGGTTCACTCCCCAACTGGCTGCAACGGCCGTAGCTGAGCTGATCTTAAGCCAGGAGAAAGGAGCTTCTTCCAGGTCTCCCACGCAGGTGCAGGGGCCCAAGGAGTTGGGCCATCTTCTACTGCTTTCCCAGGCCAGAGCAGAGAGCTGGATGGGAAGAGGAGCAGCCGGTACTCAAACCGGCACCCATATGGGATGCTGGCATTTCAGGCTGGGGTTTTAACCCGCTGCACCACAGAACTGACCCCGTGGAAAATTCTTTTTTTTTTAACTTTTATTTAATGAATATAAATTTCCAAAGTATGTCTTATGGATTACAATGTCTTCACCCCCATAACGTCCCTCCCACCCGCAACCCTCCCCTTTCCCATTCCCTCTCCCCTTCCAGTCACATGAGGATTCATTTTCAATTCTCTTTATATACAGAAGATCAGTTTAGCATACATTAAGTAAAGATTTCAACAGTTTGCTCCCACACAGAAACATAAAGTGAAAAATAGTAGATGATTTTTTAAATGATGATGAAATCAAATCAGACCTATTGTCATGTTTAATCCCAGTGAGAGTCAAGTTGGGAATTGATAATTTCTTCTTCTTTTTTTTTTTTTAACAGAAGATCAGTTTAGTATACATTAAGTAAAGATTTAAAGATTTCAACAGTTTGCACCCCCATAAAAACACAAAGTGAAATATATTGTTTGAGTACTCGTTATAGCATTAAGCCTCAATGTACAGCACATTAAGGACAGAGATGTTACATGAGGAGTAAGTGCACAGTGACTCCTGTTGTTGACTTTACAAATTGACACTCCTGTTTTTGGCATCAGTAATCTCCCTATGCACCAGTCATGACTTTCCAAGGCTATGGAAGCCCCTTGAGTTCTCCGACTCTTATCTTGTTTAGACAAGGTCATAGTCAAAGTGGAGGTTCTCTCCTCCCTTCAGAGAAAGGTACCTCCTTCTTTGAAGACCTGTTCTTTCCACTGGGATCTCACTCACAGAGATCTTTCATCTTTCATTTAGGTTTTGTTTTTTTGTTTTTTTTTTTGTTTTTTTTCTTTTGCCAGAGTGTCTTGGCTTTCCATGCCTGAAATACTCTCATGGGCTTTTCAGCCAGATCGGAATGCCTTTAGGGCTGATTCTGAGGCCAGAGTGCTGTTTAGGACATCCGCCATTCTATGAGTCTGCTGAGTATCTCGCTTCCCATGTTGGATCACTCTCCCCTTTATTTATTCTATCGGTTAGTGTTAGCAGGTACTAGACTTGTTTATGTGCTCCCTTTGACTCTTAGTGCTTTCATTATGATCAATTGTGAACAGAAATTGATCACTGGGACTGGTGAGATGGCATTGGTACATGCCACCTTGATGGGATTAAATTGGAGTCCCCTGGTATGTTTCTAACTCTACCATTTGGGGCAAGTCAGCTTGAGCATGTCCCAAATTGTACATCTCTTCCCTCTCTTATCCCCACTCTTATGTTTAACAGGGATCACATTTCAGTTAAATTAAAACACTTAAGAATAATTGTGTATTAATTACAGAATTAAACCAGTCATATTAAGTAGAACAGACAAAAAAAAAAACTACTAAGAGGGATAATGTATTAAGTTGTTCATTAACAGTCAGGGCTATGCTGATCAAAATAAAATGTTAACTAATAAAAACTCAGTAATATATGAAAAGACTTGTATACCATCATTAACTCGTGTTTGTTCCTGGAATGCAAGTTGAGTTTGAAAATCCATGTAATCCATCAAGCTAAAACAAAAAATTAAATAATTATCTCAATTGACAGAAAAAGTATTTGATGAAATTTGAAACACACTCTTGATGAGATCAGGAATAGAGGGGAATTCTCTCAATTTGATAAAGAGCATCTATGATGATAAATGATTTTGCTAACATTACAATTAGCGGTGAGACTAGATTCTTTACCCCTGGGAACAGAAAAAGATATATTATTATATCTAAAGTGAGTTTATTTGTAGACACTATATAGTTAGATTATTCCTGCTCATTTTTATTCAGTCTACTTTGTCTACGTTGCTCAAGTGTGGTAATTTTTCATTTTTTCCTATCTGGTGGCTCCATACTTTTTTACTCCATTATGCTATTATATTAGTGTATAATATATGTTATGTCATTATGTTTCTGAACCCAAATTTGAGATTTTATTTCATTTAATATACTTTTCAATTCTAAAATTTCCATTTTATTCCTCATTGTATAATCTATTTATTTGCTGATTCTTTTTACTTATTGTTTTGCACTTTTAAAGTGTACTTATACTTGATCATAGAAGCTTTTCCTTTTATGAGTGCTTAAAATCTTTATCAGATAATCCTAATTTTTGTAGTTCTCTAGTATTTTATTATCTTTTAATGGTCCTATTAGATTCAGTTTTATTCCTTCTTAGTTTTTGGTCATCAAGTGATTTTCAATTGAAACATAAGTATTGTGTCATGAACTATGGATCTTATTTATACCTTAATTTTCAGCTGGATTAGAAAAAAAAGCAGGGGAGATGGTGCCTTCTTACTGCCAGGTACAATTAAAATCCAGGTATCCCATTTGGCCTCCCCTGACACACAAGGTGTGGGTTTTTCACATAACTGCAGGAAATGAAAAACATTTTATCAGATGCTCACTGATGTCTGCCAGGATACCTGGAACAGGTAGCAGTCCTTCATTACCACTCCTCACATGGCCTCCACTGAAAATATGTGGGGGTCTCTAGGGCAGGTGGTGAAGCCCTGACTCTGCATTGAATCATCTCTGATAACACTCCAGTGAGGATGTGGTTGACAACTAATACTTCCAAGTGAGAATACAAACTCAGCCTCTACGCTGGGTCTCCACTGACACTATTGAAGAAGGAGGTAGGAAAGTGGAATGGGGACTTAGCCTCTTGGCAGGGATAAAAGTCACAGTCTTAATTTTTTTTCTAATTAGTTTTATTATTTTATAAATTTTAAAAACATTTTGGTATAATGTCTTCAAATATAGATATTTTCTACAGACATGTAAACACCATAATTTCTTGAAAACACAAATATTAATATCATAGAGTGAGGGATTCATAACAACGATTACAATGTGGGGAACAAGTATGTTATAATTTAGATGGTCTGTAAGAATCAGTGAAGCAATAATTATAAGTAAATACCAATGATATTACATCTCCCAATTTTTATACTGTATGTATTAACTTCTATAAATAAAACAAATCACATAATACTTATTGTTCTGGGTCCGGTTTCTTTCAGTTAGTATAATGATCTCGAATTACATCCATTTTGCTGCAAATATCAGGATTTCATTCTTTTTTTATGAATCACTAAGATTCCATCATGTATGTATACTGTCATAGTTGTTCATAACCTAGTTTGATTCCATATCTTTGCCATTGTGAATACAGCTGCTAATTTCATTTCTTTTGGATATGTTATATCTAGGTCATGTGGTAGATCTATTTTAGTTTTCTGAGCAATCTCCGCTTTGTTTTCCCTAATGGTTGTACCAATTTGCATTCCTACCAAGAGTGTATTTGGGTACCTTACCAGCATTTGTTATTTTTTTTTAATTTATTTATTTTATTTAAAAGGCACAGTTACAGAGAAGCAGAGGCAGAAAGAGAGAGAGCTCTTCTATCTGCTGCTTCACTCTCCAGATGACCTAAACAGGTGGAGCTGTGCTGATCCGAAGCCAGGATCCAGGAGCTTCTTCCGGGTCTCCCACATGGGTGCAGGGGCCCAAGGACTTGGGCCATCTTCTCTGCTTTCCCAGGCCACAGCAGAGAGCTATGGATTGGAAGTGAAGCAGCCGGGAATATAAGCAGCACCCATGAGGGAAGCCAGCACTGTAGTGGGCACTTTACCTGCTACACCACAGGGCTGGCTTCAGCATTTGTTATTTTTTGCAGGGAATTTTCTCTAAAAGGGGATTAGAGGTGTCTTGTTACAGACTGTTGAGGGTTCACCATCCGGCCTTTGATGGCATGGAAGTATGAGAGACTTGAGTATTTTCTGTGATGTGTGAATGGAGTACAGAAATCATTATCTACAATTCTCTGCCCTGATAGACTGTCTCTTCCTGGTCTTTGGCTAGGGAAAGTAGGATTTTTTTCCTACACATTTTGGTATTTCTAAATTGTCGGCTTCTTTATTTATAAGTCTGGGATATTTGAGATGCAAATAAAACTCACCACTATGTCATTTTTTGGGTGTCAAAAATTATAGATCTCCTTTATTCTCTGTTCCTTTCAAAGTCTTTTATATATATAATATATATATTATTATATATAAATTATATATATATACATATATAATAACAGGATGTTTAGTTGTACCCAACAAGAGGAATATGGTAGAGTACATTTACTCTATCTTCTCATATGTGGAAGCTTACATTTCTGCTTTAAAATACTTTTCAAAAATTATCCATTAATTCCCTTTTCAAAGTTTGTGATTTAAATTTGGAAAGACATTAATTGAAATCTTTACTTAGTATATACTAAATTGATCTTCTGTATATAAAGATAATTTAAAATGAATCTTGATGAAGAATGGGATTTGAGAGGGAGTGGGAGATGGGATGCCTGAGGGTGGGAGGGAGGTTATGGGGGGAAAAAACTGCTATAATCCAAGAGTTGTACTTTGGAAATTTATATGCATTAAATAAAAGTTTAAAAAAATTTATAAAAACTGTGATTCCTGTGGTGTCTTCAAATTGACTGGGGCTGAAACATTTCAACCTCTGAAATGTCAGGTTCTATATTACCTAGTGAGACGCTTAGAAATATATAAATTAAAATTAGTTTTAGTGTGTTGAGTTAATTATTCCTCTTACTGCTATTATCTTGCTTTGTGGTTTTATGTGATTCTGAACTGCAGAAGAGAAATAAGATAGAACAAGCTAATTAAACTTGGGACTTGAAAAACTCACAAAAAGCCAACAACTTCAAAGTATAGACAAAAAATTGAGTCAAAATTTTGACAAAGCTATAAACAGATGTTTCTGTGCAAATCCTCATAAGGTATATATAGAGTTTTTAGTTACCTTTATGACACAGTTAGGAAAAAGACAATTTGAATGTGTTGGAAATAAGTCTCAGATCTCCAAGAACTCAAACAACTGTAAATAGAACTTTAATTTTAGGAGGATTTCCTCACCATTGTTTCCAAGTTACATTTTGGTGTTCATGTCTCTCCCAATCTCCCGATCCTCACTACTTTTGTCCCTCTCCTCTCTCCATTTCTCTTCTCCTTTCTTTCTCCCTCCTATTTTCCTTTCTTTCTCCTTTTATTTCCTCCCTCTGTCCTTCTCTTCTTTCTTTATTTTTCTCCTTTCTTCTGTCTTTTTTTTTCTTTTTCACTCTTCACACTTCCCCTTCAGTACCCCTCTCTTCCAAGTTCATATCCTTTATCTCTACACATCATTTGGGACTATTTTCTGATATTCTGGATATTTGTATATCACACTAAAATATATTTGTCACCATTATTCTGTATCCAGAAAAAAACTTTCAGAGAAAATTTTAATCTGTGACATAAATATGACATTAAAGAACAAAAATGTACTTAACTATATGGATCATGAAATAGCTACCATTGGCTCCTTTTGCTTTATGGACCTGTTAGCTTTCCATTTGGAAAAGAATATATGATAACAAAGTGTTCACAAGATTTTCACACTGCATTCTCAACTCTGTTTTGACCTTAATCAAGTTTAATGAAGACCTGACACCAATGTGCTTTGTGAGCTGAAGAGCTAGGGAATCATAAAAATTCAACAGAATTTTCTTTTTTATCTTGTCTTAAATGACTGATAAGCAGTGCTTAAAGATATCCTAAACATGGCTTCTCATATTGTGCCACTGACGCTTGTTCATTTCATTCTATGGTTAATTTGAGTCCTGTTGAATTGAAATGGTCTTCAAAAATGCTTCAAAAGATTAAAGTCTTCATCCAAGGATGTATGACATAAATTCAGTTTTAAGTGCAGACTATAACACTTGTACATAAATATCTGAAATCTCCCTACTGCTTGTGGCATTCTACCAATTTGTTTCAAACAGTGCTAAGGATATTAAGCAACACAACCCCCTCTGACAACAAAGGTGCTATTAAGGGCTGTTGCATCAATAATGGGTGAATGTAAACTCCCTAAATAATCATAGATTGGATATTGTGTAGCAGTTTCAAAAGCACAATTATAGCCCATTGTGTCAGTAATGCGTGCATTTAGGCCTCTTAATAGTACATGTTGGCATAATGACTGTGAGATAGTGGAACTAGTTACCAAAGAGTAGATTCTCATTTCCTGGGCATATTTTAGGAGAGGAAATAACTATCTGTTTGAAATTATTTAGCTTCTGTCTAACTGGAATCAGGGGGTTGGAAAATGTTGTCTCTAGCGGGCTTTTCCAGCCCTGTGTCGTTAGAAAAAAAAAAAAAAAAAAAAAAAAAAAACGCAGCTACTGAGCTCTTACTGAGTTTTTCCTAACCTTGCTTCTGAGATTATGTATGAGCTCCATTTAGGATACCTGGGTCCTGTTTGTTTCAATTCACCTCTCACCCTGAAATGTGAAAAAATGTATGGATAGATATCCTCAACTTTCTACTTTCTGTCTTAACTTGAAATCCCACTGTTTATAATGTAACTAAATTAGGGAAAATTAGGGACTTCATATCTCCTGCTCAGTTTCAGGAATCCAGTCCTGATTCCTTCCTGAGAAATCAAACAGTCTGCATGAGGATGCTAACCTGGAGCCTATTTTTCCAGTTTCATTCATGGAATAAAATATATAATTATTCATCAAATTTAATACTTGATGATTTCCTAAAATATAATTAAATACAATAAAATGTGGCTGTGTAAGTAACAAACTATCATGCTAGGATGTTGAATACTTACAGCATGATTTCTTGATAACCAAACAATTTTATTAGCTGTTTATCTCTGTTCAGCAGCCAACACAACTTGCAACAATATATTCATGACACAGTATAGTAAAAAAAATGTAAAAAGTAAAGCTGTAAGAAAGTTGAATGCAAAGGATTGCCTCTGTGTTTTATTTGTTTCTGGTTGCAAAAGATGTTGCTGCAGAGGATGTGGGTGATGGAGAGGCAATCAGGTGAACTATGATATTCAAAGGAACTGACAGAGATTCCCCAATTAGTGCTCCTGTAGGCACCAGTGAACAGGAAGGAAGTAATAAATACTCATGGTCAGTGATTGATGCTTACAAAACTAACCTTTGCTTACACTTTGCTTAATTTCATCTATTTTTGTTAAAGCATGCTAGCAGAATTCAACTAGATTCAGGTTTAGATGAAAAGACAATGTTAGCAGACACAGGGGTCCTTCACTCAGAGTGTTGCCAAATAATCAATCTCAAAATGGAGTTGCTCAAAGCAAGGCTTTATTTACTTGTGACAAGTAAAAGAGACAGTGGGGAAGTATAGCTCCCTAAAGAAATTGCCTCCCCAAGAAACAGCTTGCCAGGGTTTTATAACAAGGGTTACAAGATTGTCCTGTATGTAGCAAAACAGGGGGAGGGCTCTTCCCACTCTAGTAACATACATCTTCCTGCATTGTATGTTTGAAACAGGTCTCGACTCCAGCTGGTTTCTTGCAGCTTTACCCCTTCCTTATGTGAAGTGGTCTGGCCCCCTCTGGGTATGATGTTGCAAGGTAAGTCTTCCTAGATAATCCTCTGAAAAACCAACTCAAAAGAGTAGGTACTAGAAAACTATTTTCAGATTCTCCGCCTGCTTTCAAGTGTTCCTCCCTCCCTTTTTGGGTGTGTCAAAAGATACCTTTTTGTTTCCAGCACACTTGTCAATTGTGTGGGCTCCAGACATCTTGGTGTGATCTAGTAGTTAAGCTTTATTTTCGTCTAATGAGCAAACCTGTGGCTACAACCATCCACAGGCAGGGTGGCCATTTCCAGGACACTGTATCTAACACATTAGAAAAGAAGCCACCACTCATTTTAGTGGACCAAACATTTGGATTAAGACCCCTCTCCCCGAATTGCAAACCCCTGTCTTTCAAATACATTCAAACAAAAAAGGTTTCTCTAGATTATGCAGTCCTAAAGCAAGGACATATAAGGAAAACCCCCTTTAGCTTTTTGAAAGCCTGATTACACTATTTATTCGCCTTCGAACAGATTCAGTTTCTTTTCATTTTAACTTGTCACAGAAAGGTTTTTATACTAGCCCCAAAGTGCAGAACCAAATCTGATAGAAACCAACCATTCCAAGGAATCCTCTTATTTATTTCCTAGACCTGGGTAGAGCCAAATTACAGATGGTCAATTTGTGCTTTTGGGGCAAACTCTGTTGTCCTTAGAGAACCTACATATATCAGAGGTTCTTTAGAAATCTGTGCCTTTTCTTTTTGTTAATTTTACCCATTACTTGCCAGATAGTTCAGTTTTGATGGAAAATCTCTGTCTCTCCCTCTCTCTCTGTAACTGTGACTTTCAAACAAATTAACAAATCTTAAAAAAAAAAACCCTGTCCCAAATTGTAGGTGAGTTTTTTAAATACTTGAGGTAGAACAGTACAAAAATATTATTGATTTCTAGTGAATTTTAGGGTCTTGCCACTCAAAAGCAAATAACTCTTGGTCCCTAGAGTTCAAGGGAAAGCAAAAATAAACACATTATTTAAGTATAAGACAGTATAATACTTTCTATCACATGACAAATCAGCTAACAGTATAAAAAGAATGGATAATATGGAATGGGAATTCTAAACTGCTCAATTCAAAGTTCTCAAGTCCTGTAGAAATCTATATTCAACAGACCCAGGTTTCTTAATAGATCATATAGGAATAGCACAATGAAATCTACAGAGTCCCTTCAATACTTGACTAAAGAGTGTATTTAAAACTTGTAAGATTCCAGCTGTTGCTTCAGGTCTTAAGAATATTCCTTGGCCCCAGGCCAGTGATCAGTCTGCTTTATTAATTCTTTTTTAATTAATTTTGAAAGAGCTGCTGAGAGAGAGGGAGAGGGCGATCATTCATCTGATGGTTCACTTCCCAGATGACCATAATGGCCAGTACAGGACCAGAAACTCCATCCGAATCTCATGTGGGTGGCAGGAACTCAATCAAACATGTGGGCCATCTTTTGCTACTTTTGGTTTTTTGCAGGGATTTGAGTCAGAAGTGGAACGGCCGATATTGGATGCTGGCATTGCAGGCAATGGCTTTACCTCCTATATCACTTTAGTTTTATTTTTACGGGTTA
Organism: Oryctolagus cuniculus; assembly: GCF_964237555.1. NCBI lineage: Eukaryota > Metazoa > Chordata > Mammalia > Lagomorpha > Leporidae > Oryctolagus > Oryctolagus cuniculus. Next base: position 54,241,931 of record NC_091440.1, on the reverse strand, counting down.
ATTGTTGACAGGCCCTCCCACCAGACTGTGTACTCATACTTATAGCTTATCTCAAGATGAAATATGTTCAGGACCGTTGGTGCCTCATGAAGGAGAGCTAAGAATTCTTATCCTTGGTTCCCTGGGACTTCCACTTTAATTCAGTCTTGACTAAAACACTCAGTAGTGCTTAGTTTAGCTAGCAGACCTCTTGCTAAGAATGGGTAAAAACATGTAAGAATAAGTCATGCAGAACTTTAGCTCATAATTCACAGCTCAGAGGCTCCAAAAATCTGCACTCTTTTAGAAAGAGAGAACTCCTTGGGAATCAATGGAGTATGAGTTTCTGGTGTTGAGAAAAAGCTCAGCTTTCTCTCCTTCTATGTCTAGGGTATCCCAGAGATCCTCAAGGGAGATCTAGAGTTTTAGCATGAAGAGTCAACCAGGGATGGAGCCTCTTGGCAACATTAATCTTTGGTAGAAATAAAAGGATTAGATTTTCATTGAGCCAACCCACTTTGGGAATAGCTTCAATACTCCCATATCCAATATCCTGCTGGCTTTGCAGTATGCATACTGTTAGGCCTTACATTATCTGGTGTCCTCTTGTTGGTCACATGTTAGGATCAGGGTTACTAACTGTGCTGGCTTCTATCATCCTTATAAACATACTGAAGAACAATAATCAATAAAGCTCCCTACCTTTTCATCTTTTCATCATCATTATCATCTTCTTCCACATCCTGGTTATTGAAAACCTTAAAGGCACTCTACCATCTCATAAGGATTGGTCTCAAGACTAATAGCCAATTTATAAAACTTTCTCTGGATGTCTGGAGTGCTCTAAAATATACACAAATCTTTAGACCTATCCAATTTCAATGAGCTTCAAGTTCTCAAAAAGGATCCTTTCTGAGACACGCTCTTGGCTTCTCGAGGAAGGCAGATGGATTTTCTTCTGTATCACTCTCAGCTTACTTCATTTCATTGGTGGTAGGGAGGAGGTGCTTAATTTTTCATGGTTTTCAGAAACATAAACTTATAATTGTTTAATATTTTATGCCTTTTGGTATATTGAGGTCTCAGTTTGAGGCTATCAGGACTGATTCCTCAGTTGGCCCCAAAGCTACTGATCAAATTGATTGACATTTTGCTTGTCAGCTTCTACCCTGGCTCTTGTTAGCACAGCTGATTTTTTCTATTGACAAAGCATGACCATTGAGGTTTAAATATCTGCCCAGGTTGGGTTGGAAGTTACAGAAATGCCCGTTATCAGTGACAGGAAATCTTCAGAGTTGACTCTCATGCCTTTAACATGTGCCATCCAGTTATACAAGACAAAAGTTGTTGAATTACATTTTCACATTTATTAATTCTCCTTTTCCCTCTGGAACCTGATGGAGACAGAACATTCTTCCACTGAGCTAATAGTCTCATTCTTGGTAATGCCATTCAACCTTTTGGGAAGGGGAGGATAGATTGCTTCCAGGGGCAGTGCCACCTGAGCTACTCCCATTAATAATGGATCAATCACAGCATCAGGGGAATAAGGTGAGGGCCTTTGTAGATTCTCAAAACTAGGAGTCAAATGTCAGGCTCAGGGATAGGTGCTAGGGTAGCCCAACCCATTCTCCCTTATAGGTCTAAAGATATCTTCATTCAGGGCACACGCTGTGACCTAGGAGGTTAATCACTTCACCTGCAGTACCAACATTGCATATGGGTGCTGGTTTGAGTCCGGGCTACTCCTCTTCCCATAGAGCTCGGTGCTGATGGGCTGGGGAGGTAGTAGAAGATGGACCAAGTTCTTGAGCTCCTGCACCCATGCGGGAGACCTGGAAGAGGTTCCTGGCTCCTGGCTTTGGGCAGGCTCAGCTCCAGCCATTGAGGCCTTTTGGGGAGTGGAACAGTAGATGAAAGACCTTTCTCTCTCTTTCTCTTTCTCTCTCCCTTTCCATAATTTTGCCTCTCAAATAAATAAATAAATCTTTAAAAAAAGATGTCATCTTCCTCAAGGGCACTCTGTAGAATAAGAAATATTTTTTTCAGGTGTAGTGGAGAGAGAATTGAATTGAATATTGCCCCAAGTTCCTTAATAATTGCTTCCAATTCCCTAGAGGTTGTCAGTTGTGGTCAGTGGTATGGTCCATAGCAACACAGTATTTCCCAATAAAGTTCCTTTTTCCCAGTTAATCTTTGATTATCTAACACATGAAATTCGCTATCATTTTCTACCTCTTCTCTCTAGATATTTCTCAAATAATAAAATAGCACCACGTTTGTGAAACAGAGAAGGATGGGATGAAGTAAGCCAGAATAACAGAGGAACCTGGCCTTGGGATTCCTCAGACCACACTTTTTGAATCTCCAGTTTCACAGAGCTGAATATAATACTTTTATTCTGGCATCCCAGAAAGATTGTGCTTCTCTGGTCACTGATTCTTTCCTGATGGCACACTCCCTGCCCTAGTTTTCACTTTTAGTTACTTTTAGGCACATATTAGACTGTTAAGTCCTAAATTACTCACTTTTTGATACCATGAGGTGCTTAACAGAGAGTGGCCCAGGTGGCTGCTTCGTCTCTTGTGTCTCTTGAGTCAGCAATTCAGGATTACCAAGCACCAAGCCAAACCTACCACAATGACGATGGGGCTAAGCAACTGTTCCCTGACAGTAAGTCAGTCCCAGACAAATGCTTCTGCTAATTGCTTAACTGATGGTTCTTGGGTACACCTTCTAGCCTATGAAAAATCTCACCTGGGTCATCAATTTTGTTATCGAACAGAAAGGATCCACCTCCTGGTGTTGCCAATTAATTAGACTTAAGCGGGAGGGGGTGCTCAGAGGAAATCTTTATTTACTTGTGCCATCTAAAGGAGCAATGGAAAGGTCCCATGCCCAAAAAGAAACTACCTCCCAGAGAAGCAGTATTCTAAAGCTTTTTTAGAAAGATTGTGGTGGTGGGGGTAGGGAAGGAGGGTCTCTGCTGCTCAAACAACATACACCCATAATTTCTTGCATGTTTAAAGGAAGCTCTGACCCCAACTGATTTTTTGCAATTTTCCTTGTTTGTGGTGACCTAGCCCTCTTTGAGCAGAGTGTTGTACAGTAAGCTCTTTTGGGACAGTTTCTGGAAAACAAGCTCAAGAGAGTGTATACCTGCAACCTTCAGTTTCTCTGCCCATTTTCAATGGCCCTCATTTTAGCTGAAATCCCACACGCTTAATTACAATGCTATCATAACTTCATCTGCACACCTTGTTTTGGCTTTCTACTTTTCTAAGAAAGCTAAACATAACCTGATATTTATTAATTTGTAAGACTTATTCTATACATACTAAATTATGTTTTGAACACTTAAATAAAAATCATCCTTATATTAACATTGACTAATCCAAACAAGGAATGATCATATATTGTATGATATTTAAATTGTAAAGATCAAGAGAGGGTTTACTGAGAAAATCAATAGGGAGACAATTTGGAGGAGTATGCCTATCCTGCAGAGAACTAAACTCACCTAACACTACTTGACATAAAATTCAAAAAGTCTACACACTGCCAATAATTTTGGATAAAATATCCTTAAAATATGCTTTCTTGTGTTCTGTGTCTTCCGCATGAACTAATAGTAATCTCCCTGGCTAATGTTTCATGGTGAATCACTTTGCTTGACTGGTGGCTCTATCCTGCCATGTCTTTTTCTTATGTCTCCGGTTACAATGAATAGTCTCCATAATCCTGGACAGATAAATCATTTCTCTGAGAACCATAAATTTTAGTGATAATTTATTAGCATTCATAGTCAATGAAAAGCCAACAACTCTATTAAGAAATTGTCTTTTTCTGTTTTGAGATATAACTTTCTAACTTCTGGTTTGATTTATTTACTTAATGTGTATGCTAATGATTTCATACTAGAGTCTGTATTTTTCTTTTCAGTTTAAAAGGCAGGGAAACAGAGATAGACAATGTGGTGAGGGAGAGACCACAGAGAGACAGAGAAACAGAGAAAGATCTTGTATCTGCTGGTATATGCCCCCCAAACCCACAACAGCCAGGAATGGAAAGTTCTGAAGATTATATCTTGGAACCTCATTGGCATCTCCTGTGTGGGTGGCAGAGACCTAAGTACCTGAGCCGTCACCTGTTATCTTCTGGGGTACACATTACCAGGAAGTGGAATCAGAAGCAGAGCAGCTGGAACTTGGACCAGGCATTCCAGTATGGAATTTAGGCATCCTGATGTCCTTTTTTTTTTTTTTTTTTTTGGAGAGGCAGAGTGGACAGTGAGAGAGACAGAGACAGAGAGAAAGGTCTTCCTTTGCCGTTGGCTCACCCTCCAATGGCCGCTGCGGCCGGCGCACCACGCTGATCCGATGGCAGGAGCCAGGTACTTAGCCTGGTCTCCCATGGGGTGCAGGGCCCAAGCACTTGGGCCATCTTCCGCTGCACTCCCCGGCCACAGCAGAGAGCTGGCTTGGAAGAGGGGCAACCGGGACAGAATCCAGTGCCCTGACCGGGACTAGAACCCGGTGTGCCGGCGCCGCAAGGTGGAGGATTAGCCTAGTGAGCCTCAGCACCGGCCCTGATGTCTTCTTAATCACTGCACCTAATGCCTGACCTGAATCTGTGTTTGATAATGATCCTAAAATGCTTTGTGGTTGTGTTAGCATTTACATAGGGACAAAAACTCAGATAAGGACAAAGGTAAAGAAAATTTCAGGCAATCTACTCAAAAACAAAAATGTTTTCAAAAAATAATGGGGGGTGTGGTCGGCACTGTGGCATAGCAGGTAAAACTGCTGCCTGCAATTATGGCATCTCATCCCATGTGGATGCTGGTTCAAGTACTGGCTGCTCCACATCTGGTCTAGCTCTCTGCTGTGGACTGAGAAAGCAGTGGAAGATGGCCCAAGTCCTTGGACCTCTATGTCCCTGTGGGAGACCTGTAGGAGGCTCCAGACTTCTGGCTTCAGATTGTCCCAGCTCCAACCGTTGCAGCCAGCTGGGCAATAAACCAGTGTATGGAAGACATCTCCCCCCTACACTCTCGATCTCTAACTCTGCCTTTCAAATAAATAAACAAAATCTTTAATTTTTTTTCTTTCTTCGCATAAACCACAAACATAAATGATCAACTTGAAACTCTGCTAACCAGAAAACTACTAGGACACCCTGAACTGAGTCTTTCTCCAATCCCACCAGCAAACATCAATTTCATTATTTATATATAAAATATGCATGGTATGGAGCATTTTTATTTATAGACATATGAATAACACACACATATATATGTACATATATATGTATGTGTAGTTAAAATAGGTGTTGCAGCAAAATAAAATGATCAGAATTTACCATATTAAGTCATAATGTATGATCTTTCAAGTATGCCCTTCTCATGAGTTGGCAGGTTTTAGCCCTAACAAATAGTAATTCCATGGATGACTGATACCAAAAATCTTTCAATAAATTACTCATTATCAAACCATTAAGAATGACTGGAAAGAAAACAGTATACACAAAGTCATTCTTTAAATTAATCAAAAAACATCAAGTCTCTACTCAAAGGCAATGACACATATGAAATACAATCCATGCAAAGAATCCAACGTTCATTCAGTCTGCTGCCGGAGTCAAGAACGGGTCAAATATCTTTCATTGATCTAGCTCAGTCTAGTGACTTCCTAACTTACTTAATTCACCGTGTTTGGTCTTAAAAATAATATAATAAAGTAGGGATTGTGGCTGCCCTAAAATGTCCCAGAATCTGTACAAAAAATAAGAAAACAGTTAAAATACAGCATAATACTTTCTATCTTTAAGATTATCTGCAAAGTACAGAAAAGGAGATTACTGGAAGGAATACTTCAATTGATAGAGGAAGTCTAGAAGCTCTCGGCAAGAAGAAACATTAGAATGAGGAATTGCAAGATAAACAGCAGTATTCCCTGTGGTAAGGGGTGGTGGGAGAGGCATTCTAAACAGAGGAGTCAATTTGTGTAAAAACTTCAAAGAGGAGTATGGCCTTATCAGGAAATTTTGTTGAACAACAAAGTAGAGTGGGAAAAAAAGCAGAGTACAAGGTTGAATGAATAGCAGAGTGTCGCTCCCCCTCTTCATGGAGGAACGACACAGGACCCTGCGTTGTTCTTTTGTCTGCTCGGCCCTTCCCGGGTTTGCTGCTGGTTCTTCCCGGGTTGGCTACCATCCCTTCCACCTCCGTGGAAGGGCAGTTCCCCCTAGCCACTTTCCCCACTTCCGCGGGGGAGCGGCACACCGCCGGCCGGCTCTCTCGGGGGCTGCACAGGTGTTCCCTCAGATGTTCCTGGTGCATGTTGTCTCTCTCCTCCTTTATAGTCCTCTTCCACCAATCCCAACTCTGCTACCCACACGCCGAGTACGCTGCTCTCCTCCAATCAGGAGCAGGTCCTACAGTTTATTGGTTGAACTGGAGGCAGCTGTGTAGAAGCTGTTTCCTCCTCTCCCAGCGCCATATTGTGGGAGAGCAGATGCATAGAGTAAGTCTTAATTCCAGTAACTTAGTCTAGTCCGAGTTGCTCCCAGTTGCTCCCCACAGCAGAGCCAAATCATATTAAATACAGTACTGTTAACTCCTGGGTGAGATAAGCAACCAAAGAAGCAGTAACTGTAGACTCATCGTGTGCTTCAGTATAATAAAAAGGAAGCCTGTGCTGTAATTCTAGGTATCTGTAATATTTTTAGCATATCACATGGAAGTCAAAATCATGGACAGAATAGCTAGACTAGAAGAGCAAAGTGTGTACAATCCTTTTTGGACTTGATATGGAGTGTGTAGATCAAAGGCAAAGCAAAAATAATCTAAGTCTGTTGAGAAAGTAGGACGATTAAGAATGAGCTCACTTAAAGGCATCCTGGGAGGGGTACATTTCAAGAACGTCGTCATTAACAGTGCAAGACCCAGAAAGGTCAAATAAAATACAAATTAAACATATGCATAGGATTTGGTGACTGACAGATCATTGCTTGTCTTAATGAGAGAAATTCAATGAAGTGGGAATGTTGCCTTAGACATTTATAGAGATGAAGCAAAAAGCAATTTGGAAGCCATTTTTCCAATTTTAAGAACTTGAGAAAGAAACAAAATTGTGAATGCTAAAAGCTTGGTTTTATGCATCAAAGTTTAAAATCCAAGGCTCTCATGAGTCATTTTTTGGAAGACAATCCATGATAAAATTTTGAGGTTTCTTCAGACAAGGGAACACAGATATTATACCACAAACAGGTATGGAGGTGGGTATTGTGGAAAAAGAAACTCTGATGAGGCAGAATCCATATTGAAAATGTAATAGGTTATGAAGGTTTTGAGTAGAAATCTTGAATGAATTTAGGGAATTAAACAGTCAAGCTTCTCAGTACATTTATAATACATTTATATGCAGTCTGGCATACATAATTTTGTGTGAGAATCATATCTGCTTGACTAAATTTCAATAAAATGAGAAAATGGATGTGTAAGTATTTTTCACACATTTTAGAAATATAGTTGCATTTGAGGCAAAGAAAAAGAGGACAAAGTGATAATTTACCATTGTTTTTATATATAATAAGTTTGCCTTAGTGTCATCAAGCATTTTTTTGTTAAAATATTTTGATTTACTTGTTTATTCAAAAAGCAGAGAGAGAAGGAGAGAGAGGGGGGAAAGAGAGAGATGCTTCATTTATTGACTGACTGCCTATAACACTCATGGTTGGGCCAGGCTGAAGCCAGAAGCCTGGAACTCATATCAGTGGCAAGGACCCACATACTTAAGCCTTGATCTACCGCCTCCCATGGTATATGTGAGCAAGGATATGGAATCTGGAGCACAGCTGGTACTCAAACCCAGGCACTAAGACATCAGATGCTGGTGCTTTTTAGCACTATGGTAACTGCAGTACTACGTGCACACATTCTCCCCTCTCCCCCAGCCCCATCTCTTTCCTTATTATCTCTTCCCTCAGACACAATCAATCCCTTTCCCTCATTCCATTCCTCCCTCCCCCCCTTCCTCCCTTCCTGTATTGAAAAGACATGTCTTGAAATCTGACTTGAAGCCATTTAGGTAAATACATGAAAAGGAAAAGGTAAATGATGAAGCCAGGTCTCAAAAGTGATCTTTGAGAAAAAAGAAAAAGACAAGGCTAAGTGAAGATTCAGCGAAGTTTGAAAAACAGGAAGATGGGCAGCCACAAGCAAGAAGATTCAGGGAAGGCACAAAAATAGACAAAATTGTGTCCTCAAATCTTTTGCACCTGCAGAATATGAGAAGACTCCAAACTACTCATGAAAAATATAGTTAGCTAAAAGGTAAGTTTAAGTTCGGTGCAAAAAATTTTAAATGTATGTATGTTTTCCTTGAATGCACTTTTACTGAACTTTTTGAAGACCCTTTATATAACTAATAAAGTCCTGATAATTTCGAATTATCCAAAGAAAGTCTTCCATTAATTATTATTGGGTAAAATCTACACTATTTTTCTTGATCTCATGATCTTCATTACTTTACTTTCCTGTGTGGATGAGGCCTACAGAACTAGGAGATGCAGTCACATAAGACCCAGAGGTGTGAGCCATAAAGCAGATCAGTAAATTTCAAATATCACCTGACTCCTATCAGACAAAAATGAATGAGGATGGTGAGACGGCATGGAGAGAGATAGTAAGCAGATAATAAAACCTGAAGCATAGATAGGGTAAATAAAGCAAATTGAAGGATGAAAGGGGCAAAATGGAGACTGGCAATGCTTGATCAGATGAAAGTTGTGATAGTAAAACCTGTGTGTGTGTGTGCATGTGTGTGTGTGTTGTGTATATTTTCAGAGGAGAAAGAACAAAAGAAGTGGATCTTTAGTGAATGATGCTTTGGATAAGCGGTATCTGGATATGGATATACCTAAGTGGCTATCTCAAGGGTATTAGAAAGAAATTATAATTGTCTAAAGAAAGGTAGTCAAGAGTCCAAATCAAATGATATTTAGGAGAGCTTAGGTATTAATTAGATAGTGAGAGTGTACTAAGTCAAGTATTTTTATCACATTTCCTACAATAAGGTTATGTGAATGAATAAAATTATGTGAATTATATATTGTTAAAATAGAATACAAAAATTAAAGTGAGAATTAAAATTATTTTGAATACATTGAAAATGATTCACAAATCTAAACCTAAAATGATATCTAAAGATGATTTTACAATGCTGTATAAACTGTTAGAATATTTGAGTCATACATGTATTCTGTATGTATATATAATGTCAATTGTCTATAGACTAACTAAAACATAATAACACATTCTATTTTCCAATATTAAGATTATGAAGGTCAACATAATGGCATACAACTTTTAACTGCTTATTTTTAAATTTTCAGAAATAATTATAACCATATTCTCCATGCTATGTAAGCAATTTAACAATTAGTTAAACATCTTATATTTACTCTTTTTTAAAAGATATATTTATTTATTTTAAAGGCAGAGTTACAGAAAGGCAGAGGCAGAGAGAGAGAGAGAGAGAGAGAGAGGTCTTGCATCCACTGGTTTACTCCCCAAATGGCCACATGGTCAGAGCTGAGCCGATCCAAATCCAGGAGCCAGGAGTTTCCCCTGGGTCTCCTATGTGGATGCAGGGGCCCAACCACTTGGGCCATCTTCTACTGCTATTCCAGGCCACAGCAGAGAGCTGGATAAGAAGTGGAGTGGCCGGCACTCAACTGGTGCCCACATGAGATGCTGACACTAGAGGCAGCAGCTTTACCCTCCATGCCACAGCGCTGGCCCCTATAAATACTCTTTTGTTAACAAAGTATCCACACCTAAAACCTAAATTTAACTTCACAAAAATATTAACATAGTTTCTCTGAAAGCACAAAGATGCTTAAATAGACAAAACTGACATCAATTTTACCTCTTGTGTATAACTTAGACCCTTTTATGACTCTTATTTTACTTGACTTCATTTTGAATTTATTTCTTCAAACAATATCGTTTTCACACAGCTGCTTAGTTTCCAGAAGCAAAACATAACACAAGTGCATGCATTATGGTGAAAATATTTTTCCTTAATTCTTTTTTTTCCTTAAGTTGTCTTTTCAATTAAGTTGTATCTGGGTTAATTCATTTGAATTTGTGACAGAAAATGAATATTTCTCTTACCAATTGCTAAATTGCTGAGATACAGTAGAGAGCACAGTTATTATTTCTTAGCAATTTAAAAATAAATTTTAAGTTAAAGTTCTGTGCTACTATGTTGACCTTTATCATCTAAACACTGGGCAATAGAATGTACTACTATGTTTTAATTAGTCTATTGACAATTGACAGTACAGAGAAGGCCAGAAATTCTTTTAAGCAAGATAAAGTAAAGTGGATGATTTAATATTTTGTTTTCAAAATCTTGTACTATTGTGAGAGCCTAAATAAATTCACATTTTGCTTCCCAGGTTATCAGGAGAACTACAATTACAGAGTTTTATTTTAATGCATTCACATATGATTCAGAATAGTCAGTATAATGAGGAGTCCAAAATAATGTTGAACAATCAGAACTATTATTCTTATAACATAGGCAGAATTAGTTGTAAATATGAAGAGTTAAGTTTGCCTTAAGTTTCTTGAATGGTTCTTAGATACAGTGGGGAAAACAAGCATGTTAATCTTCTGCTGGAGTTGCCTGCCTCTCAATGGACCCCAGGTATATTTTCCTGTATAACTGAAAATGAAATGAAATTAGGATGTAATTTCTTTTGTTTTGCTTTGCTTTCAATTTTTTGAGGAAACTTTTCCAACATCTGCATTTTTCCTTTATATGACTTATTAACAACAAAATAGTAAATCCAGATTAAGGCTGGTGATTCCATGGGGTATGCATATAAATTGGACTAACACAAACTCTGGGAGTCTGCTTTTAAGTCACAGGACCAATAAAAGCAGCAGCTAAACATACATCATATATACACAAGAACAAATTCCTGAGGAATAAAAAAATACAAATAATAATAGTGATAGTAATAAAAATCACGTGTAACTCATGAAGAAAACAAAGATGCAATGCAATTAGTTTTATCTAAGTCCAGGATAGTACCCCTATTAAATATCAATAGTATACAGAGGTAACAAAAGGAGAAAAGAGGCCAGTGTTGTGGTGCAGTGCATTGGACTGGGGAATTTCATATCCAAGCACCTGTTAGGGGAGGGGTTGCTATCCTTGCAGTCCATCTCTTTGCTAATGCACCTGGGAAAGCAGCAGAAATTAGTCCAAGTACTTGGGCCCCTACCACCCACATAGGAGATTCATAAAGAATCCCAGACTCTTGGCTTTGGCCTGGACCAGCCCCAGCTGTTGTAGTTGTTTGGAGAGTAAACCAGAAGATGCAAGCTTTCTACTTTTATCCCATCTGCCCTGTCTCTCTCTGTCATTCTGCTTTTATAAAATAAATCTTCTTAAAGAAAGGAGAAAAGAAAAAAAAAATAAACTACATAGCAACAAGTATGATAATCCAAGAACATTACAAATAATAATAAACTTGGAAACATGTAAGTAATTTAAACTGCAGAGAGGATAATATTTCAATTTTAAAGGTCTTCTAAGATTTGAGATTGAAAGAATCAAAAATTCTGTTAGATATTAAAATTGGCTTTGTATGTATATAAGACAGTGCCTATGATTTAGAGTTATACAGGTCCCGAGATTTATGAGTAAAATTATGTATGGTCTTGAAATTGCTTAAGAATTGATTGAAAGATTGTATCTGAAGGGAATGAATCAGGCAAGAGTGAGGTCACAAAATCTGGATAGTGGTTTCATGTAGGTGATGGAATAATCCAGGGATGCTTTACTCTGGTTTTTTTTGACATTTTTCATAGTGAACATTTTTAAATTACAAAACTAAAACCTTCTAAAAACAAAATATTCTTCCTGACTCCTTTCAACTCTGGCTTTTTCACTATCTACTCTTAATTGATATTTCATCGTTCTAATTCTGTCACTTTCTCTCCCTTGCATCATTGGAATAGACAAAATATTTCTAAAAGTTTCTTAAGCCATCTATATTTTAAACAAATGTTGAAGGTTTCTTAGAAACTTGACTAACAAAATTCATGGAAATTTTTCTTCCAATAAAATGAAATATAGAAAAATATTCAAAGAATATTAAATTTCTGTTTATACATTCAAAGCAGTTTATCAAATTGATACAGAGATGAATTAGATATTATGAGAGGTTTTGATATGTAAGTCATAACCAATTTTCAAAAATTTGAATAACACTAGTACTCTTATGCATGACCCTTATGATTGCTTTAGAGTTCCCAAGTGCCACATCAACTATCCCTTCATATTGCTATAGATACAGAAGTTACTGAGACTACATTATGTTAATTGTATTAGCAACATTATGTCTCATGTTCAAATCAAATATCTAGTAATCACTTTATATACTTATAATTCACTTTCAAATAAACTAGAGGGCAGGTAGATTCCAAAAGTGAATTTACAAGGGAAATTCTGCTCAAAGTATCTTTTAAAAGATTTATTTTTTAAATATTTATTTATTTGAGAGGTAGAATTACAGACAGAAGAAGAGACATATCTTCCATCCACTGGTTCACTCCTCAGATGGCCACAATGGTCTGAGCTGGGCCAGTCCAAAGCCAGGAGCAAGGAGCCTCTTCCAGGCCTCCCGCATGGTTGGTAGCAGGAGCCCAAGCTCTTTAACCATCTTCTATTGTTTTCCCATGCCATCAGCGTCTCTAGGATGGCTTAATCCGAAAAGGAGCAGCTGGAATTCAAACTGGCACTCATATGGGTTGCCATTGCAGAAGGCAGCAGCTTTACCACAGTGCCAGCCCCCAAAGTATATTTTCTTTTTTTTTAAATTTTTATTTTAATTTTTTTTTTGACAGGCAGAGTGGACAGTGAGAGAGAGAGAGAGACAGAGAGAAAGGTCTTCCTTTACCATTGGTTCACCCTCCAATGGCTGCTGCGGCTGGCGCGCTGCGGCTGGCACACCGTGCTGATCCAATGGCAGGAGCCAGGTACTTATCCTGGTCTCCCATGGGGTGCAGGGCCCAAGCACTTGGGCCATCCTCCACTGCACTCCCTGGCCACAGCAGAGAGCTGGCCTGGAAGAGGGGCAACCGCAACAGAATCCAGCGCCCCGACTGGGACTAGAACCCGGTGTGCCGGCACCGCAAGGCGGACGATTAGCCTAGTGAGCTGTGGCGCCGGCCCCAAAGTATTTTTTGATAACTTTATTAAATAGTCATTTCTTGCTTTTATGTTAACATTTATTAAATTTCTATACAAATTTCTGTTATATGCAATTATATTTCATATCTTTCTAATTTATGATGAAATATCAAATAGAATTTATAATTTTATTTACAATAAATTTTTATTTTTATTTAAAGATTTAGTTATTTATTTGAAGGGCAGAGTTACAGAGAGAGTGGGAAAGATAGAAAGATCTTCCATCTTCTAGTTCACTCTCTAAACGGCCACAATGGCCAGAGCTGGGCCTATACAAAGCCCGGAGCCGGGAGCCTGTAGACAGGAGTTAAGAGCTTCTTCCCAGTCTCCCACACAGGTGCAGGGGATCCAAGCACTTGAGCCATCTTCTTCTGCCTTCCCAGGGTAGAATACTATTTGTAGAATGTTTGATTTGTGACAGACATATGCACAAAATCTTTACCTTACAACAATTCTAGATGGACTTATTTTCTCCATTTTACAGTGATTGAGGTTGGTTGGTGAGTCAACAAAAAATAGAAGATTAGTAACAAACTTCCAAGTTTTTGACTTCACTCACCCCAAGTGCACATTCCTGTGTGATAGAGCCAGTGTTTATCCCCCCCCAAAAAAAAACCAAAAATAAATAATGTACAAATATACAGTCTGCTTTTTACTCCTACACATAGGGAGCAGCCAGGCCATACAGTATGCAGGAGTTCTTTATCTCATTTAGACTCCATTAAATTAAATGAGATTAACAATACAGTTTACTGGATGGCATAAGAATGTTATGGGACAATGTATGTGAAATGCTTGTCAGACAGTAGGCACTTAACAAATTTTAGTTTTCCACATCCATGAGTTTGTAAAAGGGAAGAGATGTAGAATCAAGGAAAGCATTCTTAAAGCAAGTTATTTTTTAAAACATTCAGCGAAGTTGATTTATTACTAAGTGAGTTTCAATTTGAAGAATAAAATACTTCACATTCTTAATAAAAAGTCTAAAAAATCACTAGTACACAAAAAATATCACTCGTAACAAAATTACTTTAATGACTTGTGGTAAATGCGCTCTTGAATGTTGGACGATTTGGAGAGTAGCAAAGTGCTTTATTTTTATAAGGATCATTTGTTCTGTATTTGACAAAAAACATGAACATTTCATTCTGTTTTACTTTTAAATGGGTATTACTGTCTTTGTTATTTGACAATGTCAAGCGAAATGTCACACCAATCAGGAAAGCCCATTTATACTTAATAGGTAGACTGAAGAACAGAATGTACCTTTGACTGATTTACGGCTTTAAACCTTACATAAACAATGTTGATATTTCCATTTTTACCAAGTATCAGCACAAGACATTTCACAACTGTTGTTTAAGCAAAACACAACTGTTCATTGCTATAAAAAAGTAGCAAGTAACAGAATGTTAGTTTAAAAAAAATAGTGCCTATTTGCTGAAAATGGGTAGCTATAACAGTAGTATATTTTAACCTTTAACTCAGTAAACTTTATGTTCATTAACTATAAAACATACTGCTTGAATTTCAAGTTGTTGGAACTAATAGATAAGATTTAGATCATTTTGGGGGGCAATGTTTACTAACTATATTTTTATGAGTAAAATTGATAATTAGCATATGAACTTCTTAAGTATAGATCCTAAATGTTATTTCTTTGTCAGAGTCTGGATAGAATATTCTCCTTTACTTTTTATTTTGAATATTTTCATGTTGTTTGTTCTCATTTAAAGGTTAATGTGGACAGCTGCATAGCACCTTTTGTATAAACTTCTAATTAAGTAACACTGCAAACTTTCTCAGCATTTTGCAGTCATAATATATTGCTTTCTAATCATGCGAACAAATTTCAAATACCCAGAGACAGCTTTGTAAGGAGAAATCGCTGTGATTCTCTGTAACTTCTTTGGATTAATGTGTTAGGAATTAGACTTCTTTCTCTGTGATGGGGAGTCTTTCTAAGAGGTGTTTGAGTGTGTGTGTGTGTGTGTGTGCACGCATACACATGCGTGTGCATGTGTACACTTTGCTGATTAGGACAGGAATTCAAGAGTAAATGCATTACCCTTGAGTTCCAGAGAACTTAGATTTATGGAACATATTTGTGCGCTCAAGCATATTGAGACCTACATAAAAACCAGTGCATTCCTGAAACTCAAAATCGTTTAGTAATCTCTCTTACATCCCATCTTATCAAGGAAAAACACCCCACAACCATCATGAAAGCTTCAAAAGCCTGTCATTTAAGACAAATCTCTGGGAAATCCCTTGTTTTTAATATCAGAGGCTTATTACTTGTGCTTTGAATATACACACTAATATGGAAATTTGGATTTACAAAATCTTATGTTGCATGCATGTATACAACTGAACAAAAAGCTATTCAACATCTTTGGCGGTTAATTGCAATCATTCTGGGCCTTATGCTCTTGTGTGTGGGGTTTTTGTTTGTTTGTTTGTTTTTAATCTAGTAAACCTGACAAACAGAAGTGTCAAACTAAAGGTCAGACTAATACCTGGAAGGTAAAGCAATGGATTTGGTGGGGGCGAACTGATTAAACTAAGTCAGCTTAATTCAAACCAGCAGGAGCAACAGATGCTGTTGTCTTTGTTTATTTTCCCTTGTTGCCAGATGGGAGAGGAGAAATAAATACTAGGACAGAGAAGAAAGCTGATGAATTGTGTTTCTACTCCATCTTAGCTTACTGCAAGATGTCAATATGCAAAAGGCTCCAGTGATACAATTCAAGTGGTTTGTTTTGAAATGAACTTTCCATCTATGGTAAGCTTGTCTATCTTATTGTGAAGGTAGCAGTAGTATGGAAATCACCTACATAAACAGCATGGAATCTTTTCTGGAAAACCCTAAGACAACTGTGAAGTCACACATTTTCATACAGTCTTATAAGTTTGTGGAAGGCAAGAGTTCTGACTTATTATAAGTGTATTTTGAGTAACTTAGATTACGTGGAACACAGTTCACAACAAATGCCTAGGATCCAATATGGAACCAATATTATCTTCTAAGTATTATTGAGTAATTATTCAGAACACACTTCATCATTATCATACTTCTCTCCAAGAAGAGACCTCTCTCACACTTCTTTTTGCAACAGGCCTCTTAAGGTCACATAACTCAAGTGGAATGCGCTAATTTTGAATTCAATAAACATTCACCCAGAAGCTGGCATATGTCAGGAAGTTTTAGGCGTTGGTGATTTACTAGTGAAGAAAACATTAAATAACCAAAGCAACACTGTTCCGTAACAACTTATATTACAAGTAGCAAACAAAATAAAGAAGTGTTACAGTGGATAATGATCCTAGAATGAGATTCCTAGAAAACCATCTGAGACACATATTGCTAATTTTTCATTGAAAAGCATAAAAGCAGGGCTGAAAGAGTGAAGGAAAACCTTATCATGTTGAGAAAGGATGAGAACAATACAAGGTGATGTGTTATTGAGCAGAGCATTAGTTCACGATCATGGTAATTTTTCTATGGGAGTAGTTCTGGAAAAGATTTTTAAAAAATACTAAGAGTTGCCATTCAGAAAAAGGAAAATTATCTGCTTATCTTCAAGACTCCTCCTATTTTCTGTCTGTTACATCTATAAATACAGCCCTTGATCTGGAAATGGACATATAACCCAAATATGTTGATTCACTTTGTAGGTATGTTATTATCACACAAGATGCAGAAGTCTTATTTATGAGGTTACTCAGGGTTGATAATGTAATCCTTTGATTGCCAGTGGAACGCTCTTTCTTTGGATAAAAATATTTAGCAAAAGAAAGGGAAGCAAAAATGAGACAGAAGAGTGGAGAGGGTTTAAGTGATCTTGTGTCTTTGATTTCACTCCTTTGGTGTGTCAGATATCCAATGGTTCCAATAACTTTTGTTTCAGTTAATTCAAAATTTTTACCAGACCATTTTGAATTGTCTTAACTTGGAATTCTGTTCTTTGCAATTGAAACACATCCTGCCTAATGCAGCATGCATTATATTTTTCATTTTTCAGAAAATAAAATGGAGACATTAAGTCATTTTCCAAGCATCATTGATTTAGTTGGTATTTTGACTAAATCATAACAGCCATTCTGATATGTGTGCCACTGATAGAAATAGATTGTTACATATTTACTCCAAATTATAACATAGAAAAGCACACAAGGGCACTAAATTATATTGAATATGCATTAATCTAATGGATGATTTAGAAAGTTTCTCCTATATACCAAAATGTAAGGCTAATCATTATGAAAGCAAATATACATTGTATGAAATTCTGAACACTTTAGGATTTTGTAATATGTATTCTGTAGCAACTTGCTTATCATTTCTTTCTCATAGTAGAAATGGGAGCTAATGTTTACTGAACACTGTTATAGGCAAAACCTTGTGCTTACATATATTATCTTGCTATCACCCTCAATTCTCCCAACAACCCTGTTATCCCTCTTCTCCAAATGTAGAAACTGGCCCATAAAGGAGTTAAATGAATTTTTGTCAGATTGCTGGTATTTGAAGAGGAGATGGAACTGGATTCTAGGTGTCTCTGACCCAGGAGTCTTTATCCAATACACCATAACACAAAATAATGGCCTTATATTCATGCTATCATGGGCTTTGGATAATGAGAATCTTGTGATTTTTGATGTAGATTTGATAGTAAATCAAATAAATAGTTTAAAAAACACATAAATATATCATGTACCAAAAAAAATCTCTCTTTTAAACAACAGAAAGTTTAGCCTTGTCCTAGTTTTCTATAAAAGCATTCTAAAAACTTTAAATATTTTGAATTGCATTTTAAAATACTTCCTCAATGTATGTTGATACATACATTAATGCTAAAAGAAAAAATAAACTGAGATTTAACTGATATTTAAATGCAAAGCTAATTAATTAACATACACCAGAAGGTCTCCTTTCTTTTCTACAGAATCTAATTACTCTAAATATATTAGTGCATATATTAGCATAATTGTTTCACATATTGCTTAGCGCTTTTAAGCATCCATAGATAAGATGTACCTACTAGTCTGCATCATTCAATTCATTGACTATTTCAATCCAGTGAATGTGAAATTGAAAGTATATATAAGTGTGTGGGATATATGCATACGTATATTCGAGTGTTATAATTCATTGCCTAGAGTAATTTGAATATGCAAATTTGTCTTGTTAAACAGTTTGTGGTTTCTATACTGAGTTAGCTTGTTCAGCTAATTTAACTTGTTCATCTCCTTAAAAAAATCTCATTGAACATTTTATTGAAATTCCCATCAACTATATTCCAAAGCTTGCACTGTGGCTCATAGTACAGAGTCAAACAGGAAGGGAGAGCAATTTTATGTACTAACTAACTATATATATATATACATTTAAATCTGACACAAGTTCACTTCCAGATATCTAGACAGAGGTTAATGGAAACAAGAGAAAAAAATAGGCATACATATGGATAATATTTCAATAGCTAATCAACCTATCCTGGCATGCTAATTCAATCAACAAATTGGTACAGAAAATGATGTCACACACTTAAGAATGCTAAAGGTGTATAAACAAATTCAATTAAATATCTTTAAAATAATCAGGTTTAGTAATTTTATAAGAGAAAATTTGAGAGTTTTGTAGAATTTAACAAGAAGAGACTTAATGCATAAACTCTTAAGAAATATTGTGTGTCAAATCACCTTTTTGCCCCAATGTCAGAAAAAGCTAAAGAAACACATTCAAGATACACATAAGTATGCAAATACATGCACATACATATTAGATATGAGTTGCAAAAATGAGGTTAAATTTATGTTTGAGTAGCTTTGTGTCACATTATTAAAATGACTTGTCAAATTGGTTTTTAGTGCTGTTTGCAAAATACTTGCAGCTCTACGTTTTCTAAACACAAGATAGTATTGTCTATCATGTATCCCTTGAGAGGAGGAGGAGCTTATTATTATGATGGCGAAGACTGAAGAGATGTGGAGCAGAGTCTTCAATGCAGCTACAGTGCACTTTAGGAAGAAACATCCTTTTCACTATGACATATTATTAGGATTTGAGGATTTCTTGTTAATGCATCACAGTTCTGTCCTGAATGATGAACAATACAATTCTTTATTCTTTTCAAATAAATGCTTTATTTGGTAATATCCCAGTAATAAAAAAGTCAAAATGTCTAATAGTATAAAATCATTTCTAATTGATACTTTAAGTACCATATGATTGTCTTTCAAGTTCTATCTCAGTATTTTATACCTAGAAATAAAATTTAAAAACCACAGCATTAAGTTTCCTGAAGAAACTAAGCTGAAGACATTCATAGCTATAAAGTGTTGTATCCCAATGGATCTGTCATTCTTCAGAACATAGCTCTACTATTTAAGAGCTTCATGGATAGGACAATAACACTTGACAACATTAGAATAATCAATAAATGCTGTTTCTATATCAGAATTTAAACAGGCATCTTAATAAAAACACTTCTCACGTTAGTTGTTTTATAGCTTTTGGTAAGTATAACATGAGGAAATATGAAAGGATAAAAGTTTCCACCCCTCAACACTCAGCCATCATTCGGTACTTTCAAACAAACAAAAATAATTTTAAAAAAGAATTTTCTCTTAATAATATTTTGACAATAGTTGACAGTGTTATCGCTTGCTTTCTCTCAAAGGAAACTTTTCTTCCATTTTCTATAGTGATAGATCTAGGTACTTGGGGACAAAAATTTAGTTGTAAAAACACTGCTAGGAAATATGACTTCCAACTGGGTTTGTACAATCCCTGTATGTCCAAAGTGAATTTTAATATAAAAAATAGGATAGGTATATTGGCACAGTTGTGGCAATAGAGGGATGTAGTAACAAAGCTTTTATAGCCTCACACCTTCCAGACTTTCTTTTTGCCTCTTTGATCACTTATATTGTCATTTTCAGAATCTGCTCTATTGCTTGAACCTTAAAGTTGCTGGTTATCAATGCTTTTCCTAGATCCTTTGACCATTGGACCATATGCCATCTGACCGAGATAATTTAGCTGAATTGAAAGTGCATGAAACACATGTGAGCTACTGTAAGATCTCTGGAAGTGGCATGGTAGTGATTTGTTGGAAAGATATTAGAGAATCAGATGAACACTTGGGCAGCAATTACTGCTGTTCATCTAAGCGTTGGAGCCAGCACTGGGGAAGAAGAGAGCAGCCCACATTACTCGTGTTTTCCTATGCATTCATTCCATCGCTCTCTCACACCATGGGGCTCTTGCTCTGTTTCCTATGCCTATGGTTCAAATATAGGCACAATGGAATGAATGACTGCTTGATTACATGAATTAACACAGTGGCTCCAGTAACCAATGCAATGTCTGCCTTCTGTTAGATGCAACTCCAAACCCCAGGAGGAACTCTCAGTACACGCATATCTTCTCCCACTTGTTAAAATCATTCTACTCTGATGTCAAAAGTTAATTTCTGGCTAGCACCGCAGCTCACTAGGCTAATCCTCCGCCTGCGGCACCTGCACCCCAGGTTCTAGTCCCGGTTGGGGTGCCGGATTCTGTCCCGGTGGCTCCTCTTCCAGTCCAGCTCTCTGCTGTGGCCCAGGAAGGCAGTGGAGGATGACCCAAGTGCTTGGGCCCCTGTACCCGCACGGGAGACCAGGAGGAAGAACCTGGCTCCTGGCTTCGGATCGGTGCAGTGTGCCAGCCTTGGTGGCCATTTAGGGGGTGAACCAACGGTAGGAAGACCTTTCTCTCTGTCTCTCTCTCACTGTCTAACTCTGCCTGTCAAAAAAAAAAAAAAAAAGTTAATTTCTACCCTAATCTTAGTATACTGGAGTTACTTCCCAATATAATTTCCTCTAGAGTTCAGCAGTTTCAGTATATTTCCATTTTTAAATTCCTCAGCTAGTTCAAGTTGGAGAGTACCTTCCCACTCACCCTAGTCCTTATACAAAGGAAAAGAAAAATATAGTGCCAGGATTTGGAAGGTTAGGTTAGCTAATCCATTTTCTGGTTTTACAAGGAATTTCAATTAAGAAAAATAGTTTGTTTTTTTTTTTCCTCATGGTCAGTTGAACCAAATCAAAGACAGAGAAACTCTATGTTCCAGTTCCCCCCAAGTTCAGTCAGGACTGCAGTTGCTCACGGTACTCGAAGTGCTCCCTCTGCGCCTACAATTTAATAAAGGTGGAAGAGATTGAATTTCCTAGCTTCACCCAAACCAATTAATCAGCCAGCAAATTAAAGTCAACTGTGGATTGAAACGCTCAGTCACAGTTCGGACTTGCCACCACCAGTTATATTATTGACAAAGGAAATCAGATTTATAGACAGCAGCAGGGCATTTAGACACTTTTGGAAATGAATATGATTCTTTTAATAATTTTCTTCAGGCTGCACACTGTGGACTTACTCTCAGACATTATTACTGGAAGAAAATAGTGTAAGTGCTGCCTTTATAAGTCCAATTGGCACAGTGTTGTAACAATTTAATTTTATTGTGATATTACTGGAAAATTTGCTTTGTCAAAGGAAGGTCCCTCATCTAAAACATCACATTAGCACTAACCAGATAGTTCTTTCATAAAGTAAATATAATATCATTCTTAATTAGCAAAACAAAAACAAACACACAAAGTCTTAGTATTTTAATATTTATCCTTACAATATACAGACTTATGGCCAGCTCTGTGCCACTGCTCACTTGGCTAATCCTCCCCCTGCAGTGCCGGCACCTTGGGTTCTAGTCCCTTTTGGGGCACCAAATTCTGTCCCAGTTGCTCCTCTTCTAGTCCAGCTCTCTGCTGTGGCCGGGAAAGGCAGTGGAGGATGGCCTAGATGCTTGGGCCCTGTACCTGCATGGGAGACCAGGAGGAAGCACCTTGCTCCTGGCTTCAGATCGGCGCAGCAGGTCGGACATAGCAGCCATTGAGGGAGGGGGGGTGAACCAACACAAAAGGAAGACCTTTCTCTCTGTCTCTCTCTCTTTCACTGTCTACCTGCCTGTCAAAAAAAAAAAAAAAAAATACAGACTTAATTTCTTGCTGCTGCCATGGTTTACCAGTCCTAAAATTATGTGCTTGAAGGCCATTTGTATTTTTTTCTCAGTTGGTTGTCTACTAACTCCCCAGTAGCTGTCATATGGGGTTTGGTAACACTTCAAAATTTAATGACACTAATTACAACTAAAATGCTTTTGTAACAAGTATATAGGTATTTTATAAATTTTGTTCATAACTAAATGAACTTGAGGAGGAATTCAGCACTCTGGCTTATAAATTATATGCACTTATATTATATACACCTTTGGTAGTCTTAAATCTCAATAATCTGAATACGCTTCAATGGTACAACAAAGACCTCTAGAATTAGTTAGCAATAACGATGAATTTGAGCATCTAACATTGCCTATCTGCAGGTTCACTAAGCACACTGATCACTTCTTCATGTTCTTTCATAGATGATGTGCTGTTTCTAGATAAAGTATATTTTAACTAATGAGACCATAGAGCAAAAAAAGAAAAAGGTAAATTAGAAGGGTGGAACAGGAATTTTTATTTTACTTCTTCCAAGTCTTCATATAATGTTCTCTGCTCTATTCATTTACCATGTTTTTCTTTGTAGATTCTCTAAGTTCATTTTTTACAATAAAGTAAAAATCATTTGAACTAAAAATTATATATTTTTAAAAAATTTATGTATATATAATCTAACATTTAAAAGCACTTAAAACCTTCTAGAGTGAGCATTTGTTCATCATTCATTCATGAAATTTCAGAAATAAATGACTATCAGTTGATGTGAACAACAGTAAAATATAAAATCGGAAGCAGTATTCATATATTTGTCTACCTTCATCCATACACAATAGCTGACAACTGCCAAAAACCTTAAAGATAAATCCAGTTATTTAACAATGATGCTCACTCACAGAAACAAATAATTAAAATAAAATTTAAGTTTCCTATTCTGTGAAATTAATATAAAAATGTCAAGAACGACTACATTATTTCCATGTGCATTTGGATATTTTGACAGTCTCTTTTTAAAAAATAAACTAGACTCAGATCCTTAATAGTTCACATTACTTCTGTTTATTGAATGTTTGTGTCACTGCAAAATTCACATGTTAAATCTCATCCTGCCCTGTCAGACACTAGGTTTGCATACCAGGAAGTACCAGACACTGAATC
The DNA here is from genome assembly GCF_964237555.1 of Oryctolagus cuniculus. NCBI lineage: Eukaryota > Metazoa > Chordata > Mammalia > Lagomorpha > Leporidae > Oryctolagus > Oryctolagus cuniculus. Next base: position 54,218,475 of record NC_091440.1, on the reverse strand, counting down.
ATCTGGCAACATTTATCTTGGACTTCCCAGTCCTCAGAATGTGTGAAATGTGTGAAATAATTTCTGTTGTTTGTAAGCCACTCAGTCTATGATGTTTCAGTAAAGGCACCCAAACAGAGCAAGACATAGTATATTGAAGATATAACAGAGCACAGCAGATCCTGTGTAGGTCATTACCCTTGCAGAAAAACAACTGCTGAAATTTTGGGCTTTGGAAAGTTGATAGCCTAAAGATTCAACACATAATCTGAAATCTGTTACAAATTACATTATGCCCAATGTAAAAAGGACAAATTTGTGTATGTGTATGTATGTAAGGGAGCATGTACTCAAAGAACCTTGAAACTCTCATAGAAAATCCATATTACAAAAATTTGTATGATTTCAAAGTTTTTTGCATCAAAATAATTCATCTTTTAATTCTATCTTTCCATGAACTTTTTGGAAGTATGCTATTATATATGACTATACAACTTTCACTTTTTAATTTAATTACCTGTGAAATCCCAGCAATTGTACTGAGCTCTACTGAAAGTCAAAATTAAAAAGAGATTAATGAATTAGTTTTTAACATTGTATTCTTCACATTAAAGTCCATAGGAACAAATCTTCAATGTCCCAACAAATTGCTCTCCACAATTACACTGTGAATGTCTGACTTTTCTAGACACGTCAGTTCCAGGTTACTGAAGTCTTCTGTGTTTAGATCAGTTTTCTTCTCTAATCTACTCTGTTTTAGCTGTTGTTAGGTTATCCAATGTCAACCATACTGTTTTGGTGGGCAGTTACCTGCTTTCTGGGAATTATTTAGAATAGGTTCCCCACTATCCCACCCCTCAATCTTTTCTTCTATATAGCTCCAAATGACTTTAATGGATACTACAGTGTTTCACTCTCAGAACCCCTTTAAAAACATATCCACTTATGCTTCAAGTTCTGGGAACACTGACAGCTGATAGCCTTGCTTCTCACTGAGAAGTTCTTGGGAGCTCATTGGCTCAGGTGCTGCCCACAGCCAAGGACAGGTGCAAGCAAAGAAACAAAAGCATAGTTCCTGTTCCCCAATTTGGTACAAATACAAATAAATCATCCCAGACCCAGGATTCCACATGAAATCTAATTTTCTAGTAGCAATTGTGTTAAGGATCAACTTCTATTTCTCTACAGTCCAATGTTCCTTACTTCTTTACAACTGTACTACATAAAACCTTGCCCAATAACTTTCTCCATGCAACTTTATATGTCAAAATATATTTTATAAAATCAAATACACCAAACTTTAAATTATCTAAGATGTATTGATATCAGAACAGGAATCCTTTGATAAAAGTAGGGGTTTTGTCCTAAACTCTGTATACAACCCTAATGAATCAAGCTTAATTGCTTTTACTTACAGCATGAGTAAGTCTAATTCTTAGAACTGTGGCTAAGGATAGAAAACTCTTTTGCTCCAACCTTTATGACCAAAATAAGATATTATCTTTCTGTAGTTTGTAGCATGGAAAAGACTTGTTAGAACTTGTCAGAAGAAGGTGACCAAGGCTGATTATTCCAGATCTTCCCAAAGATGGCACAGTACTCCTTAGCAACTTTAAGCTGTTCTTAAAACTCAGAATATATAGAACACAATCATCTTTTAAAATAAGATAGAAAGGGAGCCGGTGTTGTGGTATAGCAAACTTAGCTATTTTGCCTGTGATGCCAGCATTCCATATGGGTTCTTGTTTGTTTCCCAGGTGCTCCACTTCTGACCCAGTTCCCTGCTATTGCACAGGGCAAGTAAAGGAGGATGACCAAAGTGCAAATGGTCCTGGACCCACGCGGAAGATCTAGATGAATCTATTGGTTCCTGGCAGTGGCCTGGCCCAGTCCTGGCCATTGAGGTCATATGGGGAGTGAGCCACTAGATGAAAGATCTCTGTTTATTTCTCTCTCTCTCTCTGCCTTTCAAATAAAAAAAAATAAATAAACAAATCTTTTCAAAATTCAAGTAAATCATTATACAAATCTACATACACTGAGCCTTCCAAATGATCAGATAAATTGTGCACTACATAAAGCCTGGTGAAAGCATTTAAACAGCACCCCTGAAGCTGTTCAATTAGGTAACTCTCTAAATAGTCCCTTGAAATACTGTCAACAGAGTTATTTGAAAATAAATTACATTATTTCTTCCCATTCTTCATAATGAATTCATGAGGACTAATAGTGACACATGATTTTATTTCTAACTCTCTCAAGTCGTCTGTTAAATGTGCTAAAATGTATAAACACCCCTTTTGAAATTAAAACATCCACTTATTACAAGATTAGAAAACCATTTTTGTTTCCCCTATTTTTCAAAGATTAGCTAAAGTGAGCCAATGATTTAAAATATATCTTTAAATGTTCTGTAATTGAACTCTGCTCATTCTAGAGACTTAAAAGCATTTATATGATGAACTATTTTCTGTCATATACCACTTTGTAAGTAATATAGGTAGTGGTCTGCCCATAGACTCGCAAATCCCCTTACCATTTTCATGCTTACTGGCTTTTAATGTGCTTTCAAGAGCAAAAGGCAGTTAGTACAGTTTGTTATTACAGTGTTGCCATTAGACTGCTGTGTCTAGACCTGGGAGTACTTGCAAAGTTATACTGATCTGGGGCAGTCACTAACCAAAGAATGATAATGCAGTGATATGAATAATCACTCTTCCTTGTTTCTGAACAGGATGACTCTGAGCTTCAGGGTGCAGTGTTTGCAGAATTCCTGTGGAGCTGGGGCTACTTTTATGAGGAACTTCACTTGACATTATAGCCTTGCTTGGCCTCAGAAAGGATAAGTTGAAATCCTATGCCCCTGTATGGCATTCCAGAAAGTCACCCTCTTCCAAAACAGAGTCTATACAAAGATGAACAAGTTGACAGGAAATCATTGAATGAGGTTTAATACGGTAAGACTGGCATCCTTCTAACAATAGTGAGTTTCAGCTCAGACACACACACACACACACACACACACACACACCATGAAGATGAAGGCAGAGATGAGATGATCCATCTATACTTTAAGGAAAATCAAAGATAGAGAAGTTATCAGATGTTAAGAGAAAGTCGTGGAACATGTTTCCCCTCCCAGATCTGTGGAGGAACTAACTCTGTCAACCTATTGAACTTGGACTTTTAGTATCCCAAAATGATTCAATAAATTTCTGTTGTGTAAGCCACTCAACTTGCAATACTTGATGCAGCAGCCTAGGAAATGGATACACTTCTTTCTTGTGGCATATTCTTATTCCTTCCCTCACTCCACCTGGAACATTTCCTATCAAATCACTTTTTATATGAGCCGCCATACCAGTGTTTGCTTCTGAGAAATTCAATCTAAACAACTCCTAACTTGTTTCTAGAATTATCAGTGTATGAAAAAGATTATTAGAAGACAATGGATAGAGACAAGTTCTGCTAAACTAAGCAAAACTATTCAGAAATTCAGCAATTTAGCCTTCATTCTACCTTCCATGAATATTAGACTTTCCTCTCTAAGAGATGAGAATAACCTTGTTAACACTTTTTCTACCAACAACAGATTCAAGCACTTTTCTCATTAACTCAGTTTGTTTACTTAACTGCTTTGATTTTATTCTTAAAATTTCTTGATTTTCATTCGCATTTACCCTGATTGTGTGCCTTACTTTTCATCTTTGGAAAATGCTTTTAGATTAGAGCTTATGGCAGATTTTTCCAGACTGTCAAGAAGGATATAGTTGCTGTCTCCTACTTTTCTCCTGAGTTGCAGTTATGCAGAAATGTATCATCAGGATTTATTTCAGAGCCTTTCAACTTCTTGACACATGTACATGTTACAGTTACAGATGAGATCAGAGGGTCACATTTACCTTTTCTGCTTTCTTAAAGTCAAGAGTATGTCTTTGAATCTGCTGAGCAATTCTGCCCTTCACAATTCTACATTCCAAATAGATACAGCCATTTTAATGGAAAGGTTTCCATCACTTTCACATCTTCAGCCAATTATCTTCCCCCAAGTGAATGAAATCCAGCAGTTGCCCATTTGCTTTCTCATGTAAGATGAAATTGGCAATGGGTAAATAACAAATTTATTAGATGCCATCCTTTTAGGAGTATTAGATTGCTAACAGATGTTCACAGAGTTCAAAGTCTACTATTTTCATACAGATGGTTTTGTGTTAATGTGGAAAGTTCTCATGAATTTTTATTCACACTCTTCTTTTTATATATATATGTGTATCCTTTATACATGTAGATGTAAGTATGTATTCTTTAAAACCACATTTATTTTTTATGTTGCCCTTCTTAATAGCCAGATTTTTGAGAATATTAACCACAATAATATTAATTCTGTTTATGTATCTTACTTGTACCTATATTCAGACTCTAGTTTGCTTTGTAAATAATGTATGTAAAACTGAGGCACGGCCAGCGCCGCGGCTCACTAGGCTAATCCTCCACCTTGCGGCACCGGCACACCAGGTTCTAGTCCTGGTTGGGGTGCCGGATTCTGTCCCGGTTGCCCCTCTTCCAGGCCAGCTCTCTGCTGTGGCCAGGGAGTGCAGTGGAGGATGGCCCAAGTGCTTGGGCCCTGCAACCCATGGGAGACCAGGATAAGTACCTGGCTCCTGCCATCGGATCAGCGCGGTGCGCCAGCCGCAGTGCGCCGTCTGCGGCGGCCATTGGAGGGTGAACCAACGGCAAAGGAAGACCTTTCGCTTTGTCTCTCACTATCCACTCTGCCTGTCAAAAAAATAAAAATAAAAAAAAAACCTGAGGCATATCATTATAAATATTCTCAATATATTCCTTCTGTTCTATTCTTTTCCTTTGAATAAAGTATGGACATCTGTGTTAGTAATTTTGGACTGAACTAATAGAATGTCATTGACTAGGTGGTATATACAATGGAAACTTATTTGGAAGCCCAAGGTCAGGATGACAGCATAGTTGGGTTTGTTGAGGACTTCCTTCTTGTTCTTTAGGTTTCCACCTTCTCTCTGTGTCCTCACATGACGTTGAGAGAGAGAGAGAGAAAGAGAGAGAAAGAGAGAGCAAACTTGTTGATTATCCTCTTGTAGTAAAAACACTAATCCCATTGAGGGCTTACCTTTGAGATCTCCTCTAAACCTAAATACTTTCCAAATTTTGGCCTCATCTCCAAAGTCAATCACATTGGAGGTTAGAGCTTTACTATATAAATTTATAACTTTTGGGGTAGGACACAATCATTCACTCCATAAGAGCATTCACATTGCTCTGTTTATTCAGTAATATTAAACTTGTTGCTATGGTCTGAAGATACATGTCATTCAAAATTTGTACATTAGAACTTAAGTCCCAATGTGGTAGTATTAAGACATGGACTCCTTAGAGGGTTCCACTCTCGTGAATGGGATTAGGATCCTTATAAAAGGATTGAGAGGACTAGCCAGGCCATTTTTGCCAGTCTTCTTTCCACCAAATGAAGACACACACATAATGCACCATGTTGCAAGCAGAGAGAGGCTCTCACCAGTCACTAACTTGCTGATCTTGTACTTCAAGCCTCCAAAACTGTGAGAAATGATTTTTTTGTATAAATTAGGCAGTTTTAGCAATTTTTCTTAGAAAAATTGGTACTGAAAGTAGGGTAGACAAAAATATAAAATCCCAAATTTACTTAATATGCTTTATAAGTCTCCAAATTCTATTTTTGCATCTATAAACATACCTATGAGTACATTTGTAGGTGTGCCATATTAACAGAAAACTAAATTTCACATAATATTTTTGTTTTGTTCACATAAATAAAAGTTTTAATCATTTCTATTGCATTTATAAGTCTGCCAAAGAATCTATTTCCCTTTGTTTTCATGAGTTCCAGATAATTCTTGCCAGATCATTGCTTTGTCATCATAAACTAGAGGGCTAGAAAATTGTTCTTCTTGAATATAAATGAAGTGGTCAGTTTCCATGTCCTCATTCTTTTCTAAAATTTGACGATCAGTCTGAAGACACAATTACTTCACACATCTTCAGAAGACTTTGAGTCTCTTACCCTTACTAAGTCTACAAAGGCAATAAAGACATACAAAGTTCTCACTACCAATCACTTGCTTCAGGCATAAACCAGCACATGTGGCTAACATCAAGTATCAGTAACATCAGAGGACATAGACATATAGAGAACTACACATTTTTCCATTACATAAAGAAGTACCATCAACTACATTTTGATTCAAGCTCTTTTTAAAATTATTTTATTGACTTGTCATACTCTATATTTTAAACTCAATATATTTTATCTAATAAATATGTTATTATATAAGTATTTGATACACACCTTATTAATTAACCAGCATTTGATTAATTATATTAATTCAGTGTTCAAAAAAAAGTTCTAGTGAGTGGTAATGGTATAAATTTGACATTGGATTTCTCAAACAATGATTTAAACACTCTAAGTAACTCATGGAGGTGCCTTTCACAGAGCTATTTCTCAAAAACAATTACCTATATCAATAGGTAATACTCAGGATTGTTGCAATGACCAAAATTTAAAAAATGTTGAAAATAAAATCCTTTTTTTAACTTTTATTTAATGAATATAAATTTCCAAAGTATGGCTTATGGATTACAATGGCGTCCCCCCCATAACATCCCTCCCACCCACAACCCTCCCCTTTCCCACTCCCTCTCCCCTTACATTCACATCAAGATTCATTTTCGTTTCTGTTTATATACAGAAGATCAGTTTAGCATACATTAAGTAAAGATTTCAACAGTTTGCTCCCACACAGAAACATAAAGTGAAAAATACTGTTTGAGTACTACTTATAGCATTAAATCTCAATGTACAGCACACTAAGGACAAAGATCCTACATGAGGAGTAAGTGCACAGTGACTCCTGTTGTTGACTTAACAAATTGACACTCATGTTTATGGTATCAGTAATCACCCTAGGCTCTTGTCATGAGCTGCCAAGGCTATGGAAGCCCCCTGAGTTCACCGACTCTGATCATATTCAGACAAGGCCATGGTCAAAGTGGAAGTTCTCTCCTCCCTTCATAGAAAGGTACCTCCTTCTTTGATGACCCATTCTTTCCACTGGGATCTCACTCACGGAGCTCTTTCATTTAGATTTTGTTTTTTTGTTTTGTTTTGTTTTGTTTTTCCAGAGTGTCTTGGCTTTCCATGCCTGAAATGCTCTCATAGGCTTTTCAACTGGATCCGCATGCCTTAAGGGTTGATTCTGAGGCCAGAGTACTGTTTAGGACATCTGCCATTCTATGAGTCTGCTGTGAATCTCACTTCCCATGTTGGATCGTTCTCTCCCATTTTTATTCTATCAGCTAGTATTTGTAGACACTATTAATTGTTAATTTTCGTTATCACCACTTCTGTGAGCTGATATTAAAATTAAGAGAATTTTATGAAGAGTAACTTGGTGTTTATGGTAGCTGAGATATGGAAGTGATGCAGCACAAGTCATGACTGGGACAGATTAGAAGACAGACATTGAAGTCAGGCAGTTCGTAAAGGACTTCACTTTTAAATGTGGATTTCTTTTTAATACAAATGTCAACAATGCCCTGTGAAAGTGGGAACGCTTGAGGAATTCTGAATTCATAATGAAACAGCATCTTTCAACTAATCCACTGTGGCCAGACACAAAACACCTGCCTTCTTTGTAGATTCTGTACACTGCCTGGTCTTGTTGAATGTCTCGATTCTACAGTGCTTAAAGCAGAAAATATCACCATGATTTCAAAGGGAGTTCTTCATGGTTAGCAACTGCTATAAATGATGGATTTCCATGTCAGCTTAAAATTTCCTAGCTTTGTCAGTTCAAGCCATGTCCTTAATGTACTTTTAATGTTGCTGTTTTATGGTTATTATTATTTAATATAGTCAATGCACTGACAACAAAACCTACTTGCAAGTAAGGCATTTTCCAATCAATATTTTAGATTTACTTGATTAAGAAAAAAGCATACTCTTCAATTATAAAAATATTCTCAGTATTTCCTCAGTTGAATTTGGTATCTTTCATTTAACCACGTGTAAGCATAGACCTTGCTATTGCCAGAAATAAAGTGAGGTATATCAACAGAAGAACTGACAGCAGTTTTCCATGTTAAGATATTGAGTCATGATACACAATACAGATAAAAATCCTCAGACCAACTAAGCAGAAAGATAGGAGATGAAATACAGCAGGATTTAATTATCATGATTATCATAAATCATTATTAGGTTTTCAGCTGAAGTTTTAATTATGTAAGAGATAGAGAAAGAAGCAGACAGAGAGAGCTGCTACCTTCGGTCTTCTGGTTCACTCTCCAAATGCCTACAATGTACAAAACTGTGCTGGGTCAAAGCTAGGAGCCTGAAGCTCAGAACTCAATCCAGGTCTTCCACAGGGAATTACCTGAGGCGTCAGCTGCTGCTTTCCAGGATGCATATTATCAAGAACATGGAATCGGGAGTATAGTCAAGATGCAGCCTATGCACTCCCATGTAGGACATGGGTGTCTTAACCAGCATCTTTTTATTACTATTGATTTTAAGTTTCTAGTAAAATTAATAATACAATGAGTCCATATACTTCACACCCCACTCCTCCTATTAATATCATGGATTAGTGTATGTGTCATCATTAATGAATCACATCCAGCTTCCCCTATTTTTTTATTCAAACTCCCTGTATTACTCCCAGTCCTCCCAGTTATTCACTTCTCAGTTTCCTTTTAGAAAATCTATGCTTTATTTTTTTCTAGAAAATTATCAGCTACGCTAACATATGCAAATATATTCATATTGTTCCTTATGTATTTATGGTTCCTTTCTTCTCCGCTCAAAAGTTCTGCCAAATTGAGAATTTGAGATGGCCTTGATGACACATATGCCCATCATCTCTTAGGTCACTAGCTTCTTGAATAAACCTGATTTTTTTTTTATCAACACTTGCCTTTAATAGTGGCTTTCAAATGCTGAGCAGCCCTGATTTTGTTTTCAGTAACAGTAGTTTCATTTTCTTCAAAACCAGGAAAAGCAGAAAATTAGAATCATAATATCTTGGCTTGAAAATGATTTTTAAATGACATAGTTTCATTACCTAGAACCACCCAAAAGCAAAAAAAAGTTAAATCTCTATAAGTATTTTGGCAAGCTACCCACTGTCACAAGGACACTTTAAGTGCAATCCAAAGATCACATCTAGTTTTCTCCTCACATATTTCCATATAAAAGACTACATTTCTCAATACACATAATTCTGCCTTTCTAAAATTATAGCATGTTGGCCAAATACGTACCATCTGCACATTTAAACATACATTGAACAATTTCATGCATATATGACTGTACTTCAAAAATTTCATAGAAAAATAGAAGAAATAATGACTTTTCATAAATTTTTAAGTGCCCTCATATTTGTTTAAGAATTTGGGGGCCAGCGCTCTGACTCACTAGGCTAATCCTCCACCTGCGGCGCTGGCACCCCGGGTTCTAGTCCCGGTCAGGGTGCCAGATTCTATCCCGGTTGCTCCTCTTCCAGTCCAGCTCTCTGCTGTGGCCCAGGAGTGCAGTGAAGGATGGCCCAGGTCCTTGGGCCCTGAACCCGCATAGGAGACCAGGAGGATGCGCCTGGCTCCTGGCTTCGGATCGGTGCAGAGCGCCCGCCGCAACACGCTGGCTGTAGCGGCCACTTGTGTGGTGAACCAACGGAAAAAGGAAGACCTTTCTCTCTCTTCCTCTCTCTCTCTCACTGTCTAACTCTGCCTGTCAAAAAAAAAAAATATTGGGAAACAATTGACTTCATTCATTAAATATAGGATACATCTGCCTACAATGTGGTAGGCACTGTGAAGCCTTGAAAAACACTCATGTTGCCTTTGTGGTCATATGGTTTGCTGTTAGAACAAATCAGTCATGTTAACTGCTAAGGATGAACTTATTTTATTGTTAAAGTGAAATAAGTTAGTTATTCCCATTATTGTCCTGTTACAGAAGATATATTCATGTATATAAAAATGATTATAATCTAAACTAAATGATATTTTGCTGCCTGCTAAAGTTCTGAATATCCACCATTATTTTAGCCCACAATACTTTCTCTAGAAACCTGACTGAAAGTGACAAATTCTCATATTATGGCAGGATGCCATAGTTTGTGGACTACTTGGATTTTATTTAAAGTCAAGTGTCTCTAGAAACTCAAACCTTTAGGGCAATCCTCTAGATCTGGGATCTGACATTTTGAAGGTAAGCCTTAGACTCAGCTTATTCTGTATCTATGAGTTTATCTTCTCTCCACCAATCCTGTGTCTGAGAACTCACTTCTGATGGGACGTCAATGCTGGTTGACTCCCAGTTCTGGAGCGGGCACTTTGTTTTTTCTACCCCTCTGCTTTTGTTCTAAGAGATAAGACGTATGTATTCAGAACGCCTTAAGACTAACCATCAACTATTATCCATATCATACCACAACTAAGTGTTCATTCTTTATTACTAGGTCATTATATAAATTCATGAAAAGTACATCTGAAATTTAGGTACACTCTATCCATGTTTTTATCCTGATCTTTAGCCTTGCTAAGCTGTCAAATGAAGAAAATAAAATGAAAAAAAATTTTTTAACCTACCAAGGGCAACCAATCAAGACATATTCATTGCCCTGAAAAGAGATCACCACTTATTTTGCTACATTTCTTGTGCAGAGATTCCATGCTGGTTTTGGACCATTGTTACTTTCTAAAAATTGTTCTTTTAGAATTGACCCTGAATTTGGTCTTAGATCAGCATTAAGCTTACCAATCAGAAGAGAGAAGCCTGTTTCTCCTCTCCTCCTTGTCTTACTTCACAAGTTTTTGTCATTGTCATTAACAGCCTCAAAAACATTCTCTAATGTTTTAGCTCCTTTTGTGCCCTTTAAAAATTTCAAATATCTGTTACAGTGGCCTGTGGCATAGGCAAACTCCTTCATTGTTTAGGGATGTAGTTCATCTGAGCCAGAATTGCTGAACTTATTCAGAGGAACTATTTCACCTGCTTTGAACTAAATCCCTCTCAACAGCTTTCAGTCCTTCCTAGTTCACGGATCACTCACAATGACAGAAAAGACAAGTAAAACAGAGCTTAGAAGTTTTGCCTTCTCTTTGTCACTTATCAACATTCGATCGCTAGCTTCAAGTAGCTTACCTCTCCCTCCCTTCTTTTCTTGTATATAATTTTAGAGCCTCTTAACTTTATTTTCCCCTCAGAATGCCTTGCAAAACTTTGTGTCTTGAAATTATCCTGTCCTTAGTATATTCAATCATGTGATCTGGTGGCTACATGCTCTTTAAAAAACTTACTACAGGGTTTTTTAAAACCCGATGAATTTCAAATTGTGAATTCCACTACTTAATTTCCAAAAGCATACAAAGTATCATGCTCTTCAGCTAAATTATGAATGCACACTCATATTTGGAGATGATTGTCTGATTCTGTAAAGCAGCCCTGAGTTGCCTTTGACCTCTGACAGGCTCAGATTTTAGTGGTGACTTTGAAGGAATGTAGAGGGATGAAAAGCTGTTAAGAGGGAATAGAAGAGAACTTTATTGGTTTTCTAAAAGTCAGGTAGAAGGGAGAAATATGGAAATTTTAAAAAGTTATTATGTGTATACTCTATGTATCTACATAGAGAATATCTTGATGCATTGATCTTTATTAACCAAGAAGAATTATCCCCCTTTTCAAATTGTCCCAGTTTGCATAGTCATTTTTAAACAAAGACGGGTTCATTTCCTTGCAATATTAACTGCTAGTAAGTGAAATATGTTTCTATCATTTTCCTATTAGTAGTAAATTACTCCTTTTTTTCATGCAAGTAAACACAAGAATAGAAAGTTTTATTCCTCATGCTCTAAGTTTTGTCGTTGCTATCCATTGTAATGTGCTCTAAAATCATTAGAGAAGATATTTTGGTAGACACTGGAAACTTGTTTTCATTTCATCCCATAAATATATAACTATAAGTAAATATTTTATACATGTTATATTTTAACTATGAATATAAATCAATGGATTATAAATAAAATATCTAAGCATATGATGAGACCATATGTATAGTTTTGCTTGTATATTTTATGTGTCTTTTTAGTTTACTATCATCATGACTGCTGAATACATTTTAAGCTAAAGATTTCGCAATTTCCTCACAGGTTGTTTTATTTTCAAAAAGCAAATTTAATATTTAACAGTGATTTAAAACATTGATAGTACCTAAAATTGAACCACAAATTTTAGTACAAATTTTTCGTTGTCAGTAAAATCAAATATGGGTATTTTCTGAATTCTGAAAGATGTATAATCCAAGGATTTTTTTACTTACATAACTAAAATACAGATTGTGTCATTACGGCTATCAGTTCTATCTCAGAGAAGAATTCTGTCACATATGCCTAGGGTGAACATTTGCATTGCCTTGCCTCTCATTAAATTCCTGGTCAAAGCTGTAAACTGCAGTGTTGCCCAGTTTGGTAAAGTAGAAATGGTGTTGAGGAGTATCAATGATTACCATATTAGAAATCCAAAAACGTAGCTGGTGTTGTCACTTAACATGTTAAGCTACCACCTTTGACACTGGCATCCCATATGGGTGAAAGTTGGTAACCTACTGTTCCACTTCCAATCCAGTCCCCTCTTAATGCAACTGGGCAAGCAGGCACAAGTACATGGGACCCTGCATTCTCGTGGGAAACCCGAAAGAAGCTGCTGGCTTCGGCCTGGCCAGCCCTACCCATTGAGACCACTTGGGGAGTGAATCAGTAGATGGAAGATCTCTCTCTCTCTCTCTCCCTCTCTCTTTTTAACTCTTTCAAAAACAAACTTTAAAAAATCCAACAATCTTGAAATCAGAATTTACTTGGCCAAAATTTACAGGGAGAACAAAATTCAAAGCTTCCTTAATGATCATAACTATTAGGTAGATTGTTGAACCCCATAAGCATTTTGTTATATATATATATATATTATATTTATATATTATGTATATTTCCTTCTTCAGATGATGCTGGAGTTCTATTCTTGTGGAATCATTGCAGCAAGGCATAGTGATTCCACCAATAACATAAAACAGTGCACTGAAGGCAAGGAGATTTGCCAATCAATCAGCAAAATGCAGACTCCCCAAGACTAGACAAAAGTTAAACCAGCCACAGCTGGCCCCATCATGTGGACATGCAGTGAGAAGTGGTCTGAGAGGAGAGCAACATTGGCCAAGTTAAGTCTTCTCCATGGGAACCTCTTTGAGTGAGAAGCGACCAGAGACTGGAAGGAGGGGTATGGTAGACCAGAATGGACTGGTAAGAACCTGTGCAGGGAAGGGCAAGGATGCTGGGAGACAGAGGAGGACATTGGATGTCTATCCATGAACTCTTGGGTATCAAGTCTTTGGATCAGGACATCCTCCACTCTTGGCAATCAACCCTCACCAGATCAAGACCATTCTTTGCTGCTTGCAGTCATCTGAAATGCCACCATTTCCATTAACTTTTTTACCTTTATTAGTTTAGGGAGGTTTTTTTTTTCAAGAAATTTTTATTTAAGGTATACAAACTTCATGCATTTCATAAATACAAACTTAGGAGCATAATGATTCCTTCCACCATACCTGCTCTCCCATCTGCATCCCCACCCTTCTTCCTCCTCCCTCTCCTACTCCTATTCTCATCTTTCACTAAGTTCTATTTTCAATCAACTTTATACACATACATGGCCCTGACTGTTGGTGGGCAACTTGGTACGTTGTCCCTCTTGGTAGTTTTTTTTGTCTGTTCTGCTTGGTATGACTGGTTTAATTCTGTAGTTAATACACAGTTATTCTTAAGTGTTGAAAATTAACTGAAATGTGATCCCTGTTAAACATAAGAGTGGGAATAAGAGAGGGAAGAGATGTATAATTTGGGACATGCTCAAGCTGACTTGCCCCAAATGGTAGATTTAGAAACATACCAGGGGATTCCAATTCAATCCCATCAAGGTGGCATGTACCAATGCCATCTCCCTATTCCAAGTGATCAATTTCAGTTCACAATTGATCATAATGAAAGGACTAAGAGTCAAAGGGAGCACATAAACAAGTCTAATACCTGCTAACACTAACCGATAGAATAAATAAAGGGGAGAGTGATCCAACATGGGAAGTGAGATATTCAGCAGACTCATAGAATGGCAGATGTCCTAAATAGCACTCTGGCCTCAGAATCAGCCCTAAAGGCATTCGGAGCTGGCTGATAAGCCCATGAGAGTATTTCAGGCATGGAAAGCCAAGACACTCTGGCGAAAGATCTCTGCGAGTGAGATCCCAGTGGAAAGAACAGGTCTTCAAAGAAGGAGGTACCTTTCTCTGAAGGGAGGAGAGAACCTCCACTTTGACTATGACCTTGTCTAAACAAGATAAGAGTCGGAGAACTCAGAGGGCTTCCATAGCCTTGGAAACTCATGACTGGAGCATAGGGAGATTACTGATGCCATAGACAGGAGTGTCAATTGGTAAAGTCAACAACAGGAGTCACTGTGCACTTACTCCTCATGTAGGATTTCTGTCCTTAATGTGCTGTGCATTGAGATTTAATGCTATAACGAGTACTCAAACAATATAATTCACTTTGTGTTTCTATGGGGGTGCAAACTGTTGAAATCCTTACTTAATGCATACTAAACTGATCCTCTGTAAAAAAAAAAAAAAAAGAAATTATCAATTCCCAACTTGACTCTCACTGGGATTAAACATGACAATAGGTCTGCTCTGATTTCATCATCATTTAAAAAAAAAATCATCTATTATTTTTCACTTTATGTTTCTGTGTGGGAGCAAACTGTTGAAATCCTTACTTAAGGTATACTAAGCTGATCTTCTGTATATTAAGATAATCGAAAATGAATCTTGCTGTGAATGGAAGGGGAGAGGGAGTGGGAAAGGGGAGGGTTGTGGGTGGGAGGGACGGTATGGGGGGGAAGCCATTGTAATCCATAAGTCGTACTTTGTAAATTTAGATTCATTAAATAAAAGTTAAAAAAAGATTATACTAAGTGAGGAATTCCAAAAATAGCATGAATAAAAAAGAAACTGACCCTCAACAGTTGAGACAATGGCTATTCATCACATCTCTAAGTGTTAATTTCACTTCTATTGATTACTTGCAAGGTGCTATTTTAGTTATCACGTATCAGGGAGAACATAAGGTATTTGTCCTTTTGAGACCAGTTCATTTCACTAAATATGATGTTGCCCAGTTTCACCTATTTTGTTGAAAATGACAGGATTTCATTTTTTTTCCCTCTGTGTAGCATTCCATGGTGTACATATATCATAATTTCTTTATCCAGTTTTCAGTTGATGTACATTTGGTCTGATTCCATATCATGGCTATTATGAATTGAGCTAAAATAAATATAGAGCTGGATATCACTCTTTTATATGATGATTTCATTTCCCTTAGGCAAATTTCCAGGAGTGAGGTGGCTAGGACACGTTAGGTCTATATTCAGATTCTGAGGTAGCTCTCCACTGTCTTCCACAGTGGCTGAACCCATTTATATTCCCACCAACAGTGGATTAAGTAACTTTTCCTCCACATCCTCACCAGCCTTTGTTGTTTATTGATTTCTATATGAAAGCCATTCTAACTGGAGTGAAGTGAAACCTCATTGTGATTTTGATTTGTATTTCCCTGATGGCTAGTGATCCTGAGCATTTTCTTTTTCATGCATTGGCCACTGGGATTTTCTCATTTGAAAAATGCCTGTTTAAGTCATTGCCCATTTCTTAACTGGGTTGTTTATTTTGTTGTTGAGTTTCTTTGTCTGTGTATTTGTCCTGGTTATTTATCCATTATCAGTAGCATAGTTTGCAAATACCTTCTTCCAGTTTCTTTTGTAGTGCAGAAACTTCTCAATTACATGTAATCCCATTTGTCAATTTTGGCTTTGATTGCCTGTGCTTCTTTTTTTTTTTTTCCAAGAAAGCTTTGCCTACGCCAATCTGAATGTTTCCCCAATGTTCTCCTCTAGTAATTTTGTGGTATCAGGTTGTAGATGAAGGTCTTTGATCCATTTTGAGAGTATTTTTGTGTAAGATGTAAGATAGGAGTCTTGTAAGATAGGAGATCCAGTTTTCCCAACACCATTTGTTGAATAGATTGTCCATGTTCCAGGCATTTGTTTTAGATTCTTTGCCAAAGATAAGTTGGTTGTAGATGTGTGAGTTGATTTCTGGCATTTCTTTTCTGTTCCATTGGTGTATCCATCTGTTTTTGTGCCAGTACCAGGTTGCTTTGATTAATACTGAAATGTGGTATTCTGTTGCCTCTGGCTTTGTTTTCATTATATAAGATCATTTTAGTTATTCAGGGTCTCCTATGCTTCTACATGAATTTCAGCATCATTTTTTTCTATATCTGAGAAGAATGTACTTGGTATTTCAATTGGTATCACATTAAATCTGTAAATTGTTTTGATATTATGGAAATTTCAATTATATTGATTCTTTCAATCCATGAACATGGAAGATTTTTCAATTTTTTTTGTATCTTCTATTTCCTTCCATAATGCTTTGTAATTCTTTTTTTAACTTTTATTTAATGAATATAAATTTCCAAAGTACAGCTTATGGATTGCAATGGCTTCCCCCCCATAACATCCCTCCCACCCACAACCCTCCCCTTTCCCACTCCCTCTCCCCTTCCATTCACATTCGATTCTCTTTATATACAGAAGATCAGTTTAGCATACACTAAGTAAAGATTTCAACAGTTTGCTCCCACACAGAAACATAAAGTGAAAAATACTGCTTGAGTACTAGTTATAGCATTAAATCTCAATGTAGAGCACACTAAGGACAAAGATCCTACATGAGGAGTAAGTGCACAGTGACTCCTGTTGTTGACTTAACAAATTGACACTCTTGTTTATGGCACCAGTTATCAACCTAGGCTCTTGTCATGAGCTGCCAAGGCTATGGAAGCCCCCTGAGTTCACCAACTCTGATCATATTTAGACAAGGCGATGGTCAAAGTGGAAGTTCTCTCCTCCCTTCAGAGAAAGGTACCTCCTTCTTTGATGACCCATTCTTTCCACTGGGATCTCACTCACGGAGCTCTTTCATTTAGTTTTTTTTTTTTTTTTTTCCCCAGAGTGTCTTGGCTTTCCATGCCTGAAATACTCTCATGGGCTTTTCAGCCAGATCCACATGCCTTAAGGGCTGATTCTGAGGCCAGAGTGCTGTTTAGGACATCTGCCATTCTATGGGTCTGCTGTGTATCTCACTTTCCATGTTGGATCATTCTCTCCCTTTTTGATTCTATCAGCTAGTATTTGCAGACACTATTCTTGTTTATGTGATCCCTTTGGTTCTTAGTCCTATCATTATGATCAATTGTGAACAGAAATTGATCACTGGGACTAGTGAGATGGCATTGGTACATGCCACCTTGATGGGCTTGAATTCGAATCCCCTGGCATGTTTCTAATTCTATCGTTTGAGGTAAGTCAGCTTGAGCATGTCCCGAATTGCACATCTCTTCCCTCTCTTATTCCCACTCTTATATTTAACAGTGATCACTTTTCAGTTAAGTTTCAGCACTTAAGAAGAATTGTGTATTGATTACAGTATTCAACCAAAAGTATTAAGTAGAACAAACAAAAAAAAATACTAAGAGGGATAACATATTAAGTTGCTCATCAACATTCAGGGTGAGGGCTGATCAACTCACCGTTTCTCCTAGTGTTCATTTCACTTTAACAGGTTTCCTTTTTGGTGCTCAATTAGTTGTCACCTATTAGGGAGAACAAGTGGTATTTGTCCCTTTGCGATTGGCTTATTTCACTCAGCATAATGTTTTCCAAATTCCTAACAGGGATCACTTTTCAGTTAAAATTTAAACACCTAAGAATAATTGTGTGTTAATTACAGAGTTCAACCAATGGTACTAGAACAAAAAATACTATAATTGATAAAGTATTATCATAGAGATCTCTGATGTCCTTGGTGAAATTTATGCCAAGTTACTGAATTTTTTGTAGCTATTGTAAATGGGATTGATCTTAGAAGTTCTTTCTCAGTCACTGCATTTTCTGTGTATACAAAGGCTATAGAAAAGACAGGAAGATAGAGGTCTTCCATCTACTGCTTCACACCCTATAAATTGCCAAAATGACCAATTCTGGGCCAGACCGAAGTCAGGAGCCAGCAGTCAAGAGTGTCTTCCAAGTCTCCTATGTGGGTAGCAGGGATTGAGGCACGTGGGCCATCTTCTGCTGCTTTCCCAGGTGCATGCTCATATGATGCCAGCATCCCATGCGGTGTCGATGCACTAAGCCACAACACTGGCCCTTTTACATCATTTTCTGTCATCTTTCTCTTTGGTTGTTATGATATCTTTTAAGTGAGATTTATCTTCTTTTCCAGAGATCTTTTATGACTATTCACAGTTAGGGTTTTTTACTCAAAGTGTTATCCATTTCTTTTTTTTTCCTTTTGCCCCTTTTTTTCTTCTCGCTTGCTCTGAGTACTTTCATTTTACACTCTTACTGAAAGGTTTCCTTCAATTTGTCACTTGAATCATTCATACCAATGTTTTATAAAAATGTATCTCCAAACAACCCCTACTTGAACTTAGGCTTTGTATTTGTTTCCATGGTTAGCATCTCCATATGTGAATGTTTATGTGGTGCCTCACACTTAACGCTTCAAAATGAAATCATATCACCTTTCCTGGTAGCCCTTCTTTGCCCATGTTAATGACAGGTAGTCACTCAATTCATATTTATTTCCCCATCTGCAAAGAGTTAAAATATGTGTGTGAGAACCTTTGTTCGTGGGTGTGGCCAAAGGACTGAATTTCTGTTGATATAATAGGAGAGGAAGTGATGTGTTCTATTTTCTCACATAATCGCAAATATCACCAGTGCCTGCTCCTTCATTCTGATTTTCTATCAGCAGCTAGAACCTTGAAACAGACCTGATTGTTATAAACCGAAAGTTTGAAAAATCTCTGTCAGTGTAGGGACGTAAATTAGTACCTGGAATGAACTGCCTCATACAATCCCATTTTATGACAAGGGATAGTTTATGATGTACAGAAAGCACTTGGCCATCCTCCACTGCCTTCCTGGGCCACAGCAGAGAGCTGGACTGGAAGAGCAGCAACCAGCACTAGAACCCAGAGCCCATATGGGATGCCAGTGCCGCAGGCTGAGGATTAACCAAGTGAGCCACAGCGCCGGCCCCTATTAGTTGAATTTTATAGATAAATTTCCTTGATGACAGCATGTCATGTTTGATATTGGTAAAGTTCTTACATGGATATCCTTGGGAGAATGTGATGAAATTCATTGGAAGATAAAATATTAGAACATCAATCAATGATACATGATAATTGAATGTCTTCACACATTTGTTGGCAAGCTCTTCCCACCTGATTCTGTTGAAAATGTTAACAGTGTTTGAAACCATAAAAGAGAAGTTAATGGAATTTTAAATAAAATAAAATTGATTAAAATTATTTTATTTTGTATTTTCCAATTCAGATGCCTCCATTTAAGAAGACATAGGACAGCACCGCGGCTCACTAGGCTAATCCTCTGCCTACGGCTCCAGCACCCCGGGTTCTAGTCCTGGTTGGGGCACCAGATCCTGTCCGGGTTGCTCCTCTTCCAGTCCATCTTGGGCCCTGCACCCTCATGGGAGACCAGGAGGAAGCACCTGTCGCCTGGCTTCAGAACGGCGCAGAATGTCAGCTGTTCTAGCCATTTAGGGGGTGAACCAATGGAAGGAAGACCTTTCTCTCTGTCTTTCTGTCTCTCTCTCACTGTCTAAATCTACTTGTCCAAAAACAAAAAAGAGAGAAGAAATAAACTTCAGGGAAGAGATGTATAATTTGGGACATGCTCAGGCTGACTTGCCCCAAGTGGTGGAGTTGGAAGCATACCAGGGGATTCCAATTCAATCCCATCGAGGTGGCATGTACCAATGCCATCTCACTGTTCCAGGTGATCAATTTCAGTTCACAGTTGGTCATGGTGAAGGGACTGGGAGTCAAAGGGAGCACATAGACAAGTCTAGTACCTGCTAACACTAACTGATGGAGTAAATAAAGGGGAGAGTGATCCAACATGGGAAGTGAGATACTCAGCAGACTCATAGAATGGCAGATGTCCTAAATAGCACTCTGGCCTCAGAATCAGCCCTAAAGGCATTCGGAGCTGGCTGAAAAGCTCATGAGAGTATTTCAGGCATGGAAAGCCAAGACACTCTGGCGAAAGATCTCTGCGAGTGAGATCCCAGCGGAAAGAACAGGTCTTCAAAGAAGGAGGTACCTTTCTCTGAAGGGAGGAGAGAACCTCCACTTTGACTATGACCTTGTCTAAACAAGATAAGAGTCGGAGAACTCAGAGGGCTTCCATAGCCTTGGAAACTCATGACTGGAGCATAGGGAGATTACTGATGCCATAGACAGGAGTGTCAATTGGTAAAGTCAACAACAGGAGTCACTGTGCACTTACTCCTCATGTAGGATCTCTATCCTTAATGTGCTGTACATTGAGATTTAATGCTATAACGAGTACTCAAACAATACATTTCACCTTGTGTTTCTATGGGGGTGCAAACTGTTGAAATCCTTACTTAATGCATACTAAACTGATCCTCTGTAAAAAAAAAAAAAAAAAAAAAAAGAAATTATCAATTCCCAACTTGACGCTCACTGGGATTAAACATGACAATAGGTCTGCTCTGATTTCATCATCATTTAAAAAAAATCATCTATTATTTTTCACTTTATGTTTCTGTGTGGGAGCAAACTGTTGAAATCCATACTTAATGTATACTAAGCTGATCTTCTGTATATTAAGATAATCGAAAATGAATCTTGCTGTGAATGGAAGGGGAGAGGGAGTGGGAAAGGGGAGGGTTGTGGGTGGGAGGGACGGTATGGGGGGGAAGCCATTGTAATCCATAAGTCGTACTTTGGAAAATTATATGCATTAAATAAAAGTTTAAAAAAAAAAAAACTTCAGAAAAGCTTTTGAAAACCACACTATCTGTTAAGAAATACTAGAAACAAACAATCTGAAGGAAAAAAGATCAATAGAAAACAATGAAGTTTCTTTTCTAATATTTGAAATACCTAGTAAGACAGAAAATGCAGAGAACATAAATATTTTTAATTGAACTTGCAGTAACACAGTTTTTAATGTTATGAGGATTTTTTACAAATACACAAACATATAGATAGATAGATAGATAGATAGATAGATAGATATGTATACTTGTAAAACATTGAAACTTTTGAAATTTAGGCTTGGGGCTAGCACCATGGTTCACTTGGTTAATCGACTGCCTGCAGCGCCAGCATCCCATATGGGCTCCTGGTTCTAGTCCCATTTGCTCCTATTCCAGTCCAGCTCTCTGCTGTGTCCCGGTAGGGCAGTGGAGGATGGCTGAAGTGCTTGGGCCTCTGCAACCACATGGGAGACCAGGAAGAAGCACCTGGCTCCTGGCATCAGATTGGCACAGGACCAGCTGTAGTGGCCATTTGGGGAGTGAATCAGTGGAAGGAAGATCTTTCTCTGTGTCTCTCTCTCTCACTGTCTATAACTCCACCTGTAAAATAAAAAGAAAAGAAATTTAGGCTTTATTATTTCATAAATGACATTTTCTATTCCCAGTATTATGTGAATATTTTCCATGTAATTATATATGCTTTTAACCAAAGACGAACTAAGCATGAGAATAGTTGTGATCAAATTATTCCTAATTACTAAACTAAAACTATCAGTGTAATGAACTATTCTTGGAATGATCTATCCAGAGCTTGCAATGTGGCTAGGATGATCAAAGAATTGAATTTAACTAAGTTGAATTTAAATATCCACATGTGATCAGTAGGCAGTATATTGAAATATAGAGATCTAGAACATTTCCATCATCATTCAGTTCCACTAGACAGTGCTAAATTCATGGAGATAATTTAAATATGGACAACAATGATGGTTTTGTGATATATACAAACAATGGACAATTCATATACAAAAGAATACTCAGAAAGTTGATAGGCCTTTAAAACTCATTGGAAATTAAATTGGCAAATACAAAAAGCTGTCTGCACCTTAGTGTTTATTGTAGTTCAATTCACAATAGCTAAGACCTGGAATCAACATAAATGCCCTTCAACAGTAGACTGGATAAAGAAATTATGGGACATGTACTCAATAGAATACTATACAGCAGTAAAAAACAATGAAATCCGGTTATTTGCAACAAAATGGAGGAATCTGGAAACTATCATGCTGAGTGAAATAAGCCAGTCCCAAAGGGACAAATATCAGATGTTCTCCCTGATTAGGGACAACTAACCGAGCACCAAAAAGGAAACATGTTGAGCTGAAATACACACTATGAGAAACAGTGACTTGACCAGCCCTTGTCCTGACTGTTGATGAACAACTTAATATTTATCCTTTATTCTCAGGTGTTTAAATTTAACTGAAAAGTGATCCCTGTTAAATATAAGAGTGGGAAGAAGAGAGGGAGGAGATGTACAATTTGGGACATGCTCAATTGGACTTGCCCCATTCAGTAGAGTTAGAAACATGCCAGGGCATTCCAATTCAATCCCATCAAGGTGGCATGTATCAATGCCATCTCGCTAGTCAAAGTGATCAGCTTCAGTTCACAATTGATCATACTGATAGGTCTAAGAGTAAAAGGGATCAACATAAACAAGACTAGTGTCTGCTAATACTAACTGATAGAATTAAAAAGGAGAGAACGATCCAACATGGGAAGCAGGAAACACAGCAGACTCATAGAATAGCAGATGTCCTAAACAACACTCTGGCCTCAGAATCAGCCCTTAAGGCACTTGGATCTGGCTGAAGAGCCAATGAGAGTATTTTAGGCATGGAAAGCCAAGACACTCTGGGGAAAAATAGTAATAATGACCTAAATGAAAAATCTCTGTGAATGAAATCCCAGTGGAAAGAATCGGCCATCAAAGGAGAGAACTTCCACTTCGACTATGACCTTGTCTGAACAAGATTGAAGTCGGTGAACTCAAAAGGCTTCCATAGCATTGTCAACTCATGACAAGAGCCTAGGGAGATTACTGACACCATAAACAAGAGTGTCAACAACAGGAGTCACTGTGCACTTACTCCTCATGTAGGATTTCTGTCCTTAATGTGTTGTTCAATATGAATTAATTCTATAACTAGTACTCAAACAGTACTTTACACTTTTATCTTTCTGTGTGGGTGCAAACTGTTGAAATCTTTACTTAGTATATACTAAGTTGATCTTCTGTATATAAAGATAATTGAAAATTAATCTTGATGTGAATGGAATGGGAGAGGGAGCGGGAGATGGGAGGGTTGCAGGTGGGAGGGAAGTTATTGGGGGGGAAAAGCTACTGTAATCCAAAAGCTGTACTTTGGAAATTTATATTTATTAAATAAAAGTTAAAAAAAAACTGATTGGGTAATCGGGTTTCTTTTTTTAAACTCCCTTCCAACTTTTATTACTTTTTTTTTTTTTAAAAAAAGATGTATTTATTTATTTGAAAGTCAGAATTGCAGAGAGAGAGAGAGAGAATTCATCCCTTAGTTTCTCCCCAAATGTCCACAAAGGCCAGACCTGGGCTGTTCTGAAGCCAGGAGCCAGGTTCTTCCTCTGGATCTCCCATGCAGGTGCAGGGGCCCAAGGACTTAGACCAGCTTTCACTGCTTTCCCAGGCCATAGCAGAGAGCCAATAAGAAATGGAATAGCCAGGTCTTGAATCAGCATCCATAGGAGATGCTGGCACTGCAAGCAGCGGCTTTACCTGTTATACAACAGTGCCAGCCCCAGTAATTGGATTTTGATTGTGTCACATAGCACTTACGCTCAAAAACAAAAAGAAAACACAATTTTAAATTATTAGTAGTAAGACAGATAAAGACAAAAATGCTTTTCCATACATGTAATAGCAAGGGATAAATTTAAAGCTTTAATAGTAAAAATATTTATTCAATGCTTATGTATTTGATTTACTATTGAATCAATAATATAGCTTTATTTAAACTTTGCATATGGTTCCAATATATAGTATTAATTCAATACAGAATTTTGCTATTTTTCTATTTTTATATATGCAGAAGCAAATATCATATATAATATTACACAAATAGATAATGACATGGATATCAATCAACATCCAAATTTTTCATTGCTGAGCTCCACTGCCTTCTGTTCTAAAGAGTGGTCTTTTTTTTTTTTTTTTTTTTTTTTTTTTTTTTTTTTACTTATTTGACTGGTAGAACTTGGGCCATCCTGCACTGCTTTCTCAGGCCACAGCAGAGAGCTGGACTGGAAGAGGAGCAGCCAGGACTACAACCCGGTGCCCATAAGGGATGCCGGTGCTGTAGGCGGAGGATTACCCAAATGAGCCATAGCACTGGCTCAACTTGAGTAGTCTTATCTACACACTTTGCCTTTGGCCAAGACTGGTGTGAGAGTCAGCCACTCAGAGATATTTGGTGCTGTGATAAACTAACACAGACATTTCAAAGTCTCTTACAATTCTGATCTTAGTTGTTCTGAATGCATTGTCAAAGCATGCACCTGAATTTCTCATAGTAAACATACAGTGTAAATTGACTGAAACAAAATACAATAGATTGTAAAAATTTTTTTCTAACAACATTACTTTCAAATAAATAAGAATACTTAAGTCACATCATAACAACTTTATTGCTTATGAGATCTGAGAACTGCAAAGGTTGTACATAAATAAAGGTATCATGGAAAATAAATAGTTTAGATTTTATTATTTTAATTTGTTAGCAATAATATATTACAACATAATATAACAGAGTATGTTATAATTATAACATTACATTGTCAATAAAATAATATTATAAATATTTATTATTTTAATTCTTGTATCCTATTTTAAGTTTGTGGAAATGGCATTAAAACATATTTTGGCACAAAAATTTGAAATCCATGCATAGTTTTTTTCATAATACAAATTTTCCATTTAGTGTTTAAAGAACATTCATTTGTTTAACAAAATTATTTAAACTCATCATTACCTCTATTTCAACTCTAGTGTCCCACATGTATCAAATCATAATTCAAATTAATAATTCATTATACATTTGCCTTGTGAAAAAGAATAAGAATATTACCATAAAACAGAAGCAAATTATTAAGCTTAAACTGTAATGGAAAAAGGTGATATTTTAAAGGTACTCAATGGACTTTGACTCTTTTTACCAGTAAGTAGCTTCCTTAGAACATGATTTCCATCTTTCAGAAAATATGTTTGGTATGAATCTGATCATTAAGTATGTTTGGGAGCAGAATGATCTATTATTTGGAGATCAAATCCAGAGTATAGAGAACAATTCAGTGGCCGATATTGTTGTGAAGCAGGTCAGGCGGTTGCCAGCAGAGCTGGAATCCTGTATTGGAGCATCAATTCAAGTCCCAACTGTTCTTTTTCGGATTCAGTTGTCTGCTATGCACCTGGGAAATCAGCAGATGATGGCCAAAGTACTTGGATGTCCTGAATGAAGCTCCTGGTTCCTGGCTTCAGCTTAGTACACTTTCAGCTCTTGCAGCCATTTGGGGAGTAAAAGTGGATAGAAAATCTCTCTTTGTCTTTCCCTTTTTCTCTTTTTTTTGATAAAAGAACAAACACGTTAAAAAAAAGAAAGAAAAGAATAGAATTGGATATTGATGTTATCAGAGAGATAATTGGTGCTTTTCTCCCCATCATGTCTGTCTAAACTCCTCTTAAATATTTTAACTTTTACTTGAGAGAGAAAACAGAGAGAGAGAGAGAGAGAGAGAGAGAGTGAGAGAGAGCACGCAAGCCTGCGGGAGAGAGTGAACTCCCATGTGCTACTTCATACTCAAATGGCTGAGACTAGGCTGAGCTGAAGTCCAGAGATGAAGACTCAATCCAGGTCTCACATGTGGGTTTCAGGAAATCAACTACTTCAGCCATAACTTGCTGTCTCCCATAGTCTGCATGGTGGGAAGCTGGAATCTAGAACTGGAACTAATCAGCAAACCCAGGTACTATGATATGGAACATAAGTGTCCTGTTTGACATCTTAGCCAGTTAGCTAAATCCCTGTACCCATTGCTTATTATTTCTGATTAATGGTCCCTCTGGAATCATGAGGCAATGGCTTCAAAGTACTATGATCACAATATAGGTAAGATGCTTCGCATGATAAAAGTAAAATTTTCTGTCCTACAATGTGAACCAGTAGTCTGTACCTATCCTCATGATCATATACAATGGTTTACTTCTGGTATATTCAAAATCTGTCTTCATAAAACTTTGCTGAATCATGTTGCGCTTTCATCTTCTTATTGGTTCTCTTATTAGTTAAAAAAATAAACCCATAAGATCAATTTGTCTAAGATGTTAGGTTTTTTTATTTCTTTTTTTTGTTATTTATTTATTTATTTTATTATTTTTTGACAGGCAGAGTGGACAGTAAGAGAGAGAGACAGAGAGAAAGGTCTTCCTTGCCGTTGGTTCACCATCCAATGGCCGCAGCGGCCAGCGCGCTGCGGCCGGTGTACCTCACTGATCCGATGGCAGGAGCCAGGTACTTATCCTGGTCTCCCATGGGGTGCAGGGCCCAAGCACTTGGGCCATCCTCCACTGCACTCCCTGGCCACAGCAGAGAGCTGGCCTGGAAGAGGGGCAACCGGGACAGAATCCGGCGCCCAACCGGGACTAGAACCCGGTATGCCGGCGGCGCAAGGCGGAGGATTAGCCTAGTGAGCCGCGGTGCCGGCCAAGATGTTAGGTTAATTAGTCGGTATTCCACATGGAATATATAGAATAGCCCCAAGATAGGTTTTCAGGGATAGTCAGAGGGGTATTCACTGCAACTTTAGTAAAATAATTTCTTGGTGCCAAGTAATGACCTCCTGTGAGATGACCACCTCATAACCACCCTCATCTGGCAACCTAATCAATAGTGTGGTCCACATCTGCATAAACCTTGCATAGAACTAGGGATCCCAGATAAAATACAGGGTACTCAGGTGAATATAAAATTCAGATTCATATTTTCAAGGGAATGTATGGAACATACTTGTATTTTAAAAACTTTAATCTTCAAATTATTTTTTGTGCTCTATAACTATTTATAGGACAGAGAAGAAAGCATCCTGCACACAGATTATTTTTCTGATTTTACACTCATCTAAGAATGGAAATGCCATTCTTCAATGGATCTTAATTTAAATAAGCACAAATAGTAGGGTACAGCCACTAGAAACATAGAGAGAAAGAGAGAGAGAGAGAGAGAGAGAGAGAGAGAGAGAGAGAGAGACACTCTGGAAGAGTAATAGGAAGACTACAGGGATTCAAATGCCCTATCCTCATCTTGAGGAGATTCAAC
This sequence comes from Oryctolagus cuniculus, assembly GCF_964237555.1. Lineage (NCBI taxonomy): Eukaryota > Metazoa > Chordata > Mammalia > Lagomorpha > Leporidae > Oryctolagus > Oryctolagus cuniculus. Next base: position 54,191,021 of record NC_091440.1, on the reverse strand, counting down.
CCTTACAGAAATTTAAGTTGAGTACTCAGGCGTGGATCCTGCTACATTGGAATTCTATATTTCACTAGATAAAACAAATTACATTTGCCTTTTTCCATTTGTATAGTATCTGCTACAAATGGGTTTAAACCAAATTTATTGAATTGAAATATCAAGTATTCCAATTTCTTGAGAAAAAATATATTATCTTATTTTTCCAAATCTAATTTTTTTCTCATTTTTTAAAATTTTCATTTTATTTGACTGAGAGAATGACTCAGTGAAAGAGAAACACAGAAAAAGTACGAGAGAGCTACCATTCATTGGTTTACTCCCTAAATGCTTGCAATGCTCACCAGCTGGCATGGAAACCAAAATCCAGTTACTCAATCCAAGATTCTGACGTGGCTGGTATGAACTCAATCCTTGAGCCATTGCCATTGCCTTTCAAGGCTGGAATTAGCAAGAAGCCAGACTCAGAAGCTGGAGCCCAGAATCAGACCCAAGCCCTCCAATTGGGACCAGATGTATTCAGTGGTGAAAAAGAATAAAACTCAGTCTTTTGCAAAAAATGGATGCAATTGGAAACCATTATATTTTTTGAAATAAGAAAGTACCCAAAAGACAAATACCATATATAATACCTGATCTGTGGTAACTAATAGAGTATCAAAAATATTCTGTATAGGATTGAAATTGACATCTTGATTACAGCTGTTGTCTCTACTGTTGAGGAACAGTGTTTTTTCTTTATACTATTTGCTGAACTCTTCACTTAGTGTAGGGTTAAGCTTATGAGCATAAAGTAAACTGAAAGCAGATCATTGTAAAAACTAGAAGAGGGAGCAAAACAGGAAGGAAAAGGAAGAGTGGGAGCATTGGTGGAAGAGAGGGGTAGGGTGGGAAGTATCACTGTGTTTCGATATCCATATATATGAAATACGTGAAATTTGCTTACCTTAGATTAAAACAAAACTAGTGTCCTAACTGCTATCTCTGCCCTTTTTCTGATTTATAAATAACTAAAGCAATACTGCCTTTCTAAGGACTCTGGGAAGTCTTAATGTGATTAATGTGCTCAAATTAAGGCCCAATTTGTATTTAATACCCAGGAGTGTACCTAGTGTATCTTTTCTTTTGTTTTAAGATTTATCTATTTGGGCCAGCGCCGAGGCTCACTAAGCTAATCCTCCGCCTTGTGGCGCCGGCACACCGGGTTCTAATCCCGGTCAGGGCACCAGATTCTGTCACAGTTGCCCCTCTTCCAGGCCAGCTCTCTGCTGTGGCCAGGGAGTGCAGTGGAGGATGGCCCAAGTGCTTGGGCCCTGCACCCCATGGGAGACCAGGAGAATTACCTGGCTCCTGCCATCGGATCAGCGCAGTGCGCCAGCCGCAGCGTGCCGGCCGTGGCGGCCATTGGAGGGTGATCCAACGGCAAAAGGAAGACCTTTCTCTCTGTCTCTCTCTCTCTCACTATCCACTCTGCCTGTCAAATAAATAAATAAATAAATAAAAAATAAAACAAAACAAAACAAAAAAAAGAGATTTATCTATTTGAATGTCAGTTACAGAAAGGGAAGAGGGAGAGATCAATCTTCCATTCTCTGCTTCACTCCCCAGATGATCACAATGGCCAGGCCCACAATATCGTATACTTAGGATAATGGTTTTTTGTAAGTTAATATATAAAAAATTATGGAAGGAATGAATATATTCAGGTAATTCAATTTAAGTATCTCATCTTATTGTCCTATGGCAAAGAACTTACAATCATGATTATATTATCTTAGAGGTTTTTCTTTGCTTTCAGTCTTGGAAAGTTGTTTGTAGGAAGACATATTTTAAATATTGCCAGTTCTGCTGGTCTTATTAAATTTGGATTCTTTAATCTACTGTAGAAGACGTAAAATTCATCTCATAGTTAAGGGTTACTTTATTATGGGAAAATTTTTTTTCTTTTATAACCATTTTTGCCTTATCAGATTTTATAGTTACCTTGCTCACAAACTACTGTAAACATGAAATAAATACTCCCCATTCACATCAAGAAAAAATCAATCTGTAAAGAGAAAACATTATTATTGTCATTATATAGTAAATTATAATCAAATTATTGCTAAACCATTGTTTTCATAGCCTAGTAAAATTAAAATTATTGTTTTCCTTATTCATTGTAAAGGAAAAATATTAATAAAATAAAATAATGTATTGCATCCAGATTTCCACACTTAATATGGTTCTTTCCATCATTTATATGTATACTCTGGCTGTAACTCAATAGCCAGAAAACATAAAGGAACTTTCTCTTTCAAACCAACACAAACCGACTTCTAAATTAAAGCTATTTTATATATGCAGTCTTTTCACAATAGAAATTGATTATCTATTATTTCATTGGGCTTGGAGTCTTTGACAAGAAAAGTTAAAAGAGATCTGGTAATTCAGAGAATTAAGCTGTGTGGATGAACAAGATCAAAATCTTTTCAAAAAAAGAAAGAGCTAGAGAAAAACTCATATTGCTATCAGACAAATGTTTTGATGAAGCCTTAGAAAAAAAGAGAATAGACACTAATAAAACTAAGTATCATTCATACACTATATACAATACAACTGAGAACAGATGTGAAAGGCTGATGTTAGAGTAATAATGAATAATAAAGCCGTTCAATGCCAGTTCCCACTTTACCTGATTATTACTGGTTCTTTGATTGAATCATGTATGAGAAAAGTATATTGGTAAAGCACTAAATACATTTCAATTATTGAATTTTCCATCAATCTATCACTAAAAACCACTGACTGCCAGCATCTGAAGTCACTAAAAAGGGGCTGAATCAGAGAAATACTCTGTAAAGAGCAATAAATCTGCAGGTAACAAAAGCTGAGTTATTTTAAAATAATAACAATCACAATAATACTGAATATTTTTTCTGTAACTGGCCATGTGTCAAATGCCTAATTTTTTAATTCTTTTCTTTACTCTTTCCAAAAGGTAAATATATTTGTCACTATCATTTTATAGATAAGGAAACTAGCTTAAAGAAGTAAACTAAGCTATAAGATCTCCCACGACCTATAAGTGGAAAAACTAGGATCTATATACATTCTGTGACCACAAAATACTGATACAATTATCTCTGATACCTGATCCCATATATTATCTTAACTGGACTCTATTTTCTCCTCAGCAGCATTGGAAGAATAGTGATAAGCAGTCCTGAGAATTATGTGTTATGGTCCAAAATGAGTAAACATTGGAAAGCTATGAAAATTATGGTCTATCAGCATTAATTTGTTTTTAGTGTTAGCAAATAACAATTTAAATCATTAGGTCTATTTAAAAAACAAATATGGTAAGGCTCAAATGTCATGATGTTTAGAGTATAATTTGACAACTTCATTGCCAATAAAAAAAAAAAAAAACATGGTATGAAAGCTTCAAAATGAGTTCACAGGAAGGAGAGAGTTTGTATGAATGACAGTGATCAGTGATCAGGAAGGAAGAGAGAAGACTCAAACATCACTCAACCAGCCTTACAAACGATGCTGAAGGATGTGCTACACACCAAAACACAGAAAGATAGCCATCATTATGAAAGAATGGGAAGGCAGAAAATCTCCCTGTAAAAGCAAAAAAGAAATACAAAATAAACAATAAGAATATGTATGAAAAAACAGCAAGGCCAAGCTGGTTCTAATCAAGAGCCACCTTGCATTTAAATGGCCTCAGCTCTCCAGTTAAAAGATACAGACTGGGCAAATGGATTAATAAAAGCAAGAAACAGATCTCACCAACAAAGATACATGCAGACTGAAACTGAAAGGATGGAAAAAGATATCCCATGCTAACAAAAGCAAAAAATGTCAGGTATTCCCATATTCATATCAGCAAAATAGATTTTAACACACAAAAAAACTCTTAAAAGGTATGAAGAAGGGCATGATGTAATGATTATGGAATCAGCTCAATAGGAAGATGTGTCTATAATAAATATATACACACCAAAAATGTCCTGACTGTCAAAGAACAGCTTACTATTCTTTCCAGTATTTTCTTTTTCTACTTAATACCGTTGATTGAACTCTTTACTTAACACAGAATTATTTCTAGGCGTTTAAATCCTATTGAAAATTGATTCCTAAATAATAAGAGTGGAAATAAGAGAGAGAAGAGATGTACAGTTTGGCACATATCCCCTTGGACTTAGCCCTAAAGGGAAAGCTAAAAACTTGCCATGGAATTCCAAATCCCATGAAATTGGCAGGTACCAATGCCACCTTACTAGTTAAAATGATCAATTTATGTTCATAACTGATCCTAAACATAGGATTAAGTCTAGAAGATATCACATAAATAAGACCGAGTGTCTGCTAACAAAAATTGATAGAATTAAAAAGTAGAGAATGATCCAACATGGGAAGCAGGACACACAGCAGACTCATAGAATGACAAATGCCCTGAGCAGCGCTCTAGCCTCATAATCAGGCTTTAAGGCATTCAGGTGTGGCTATAAAGCCCATGAGAGCATTTCAGGCATGCAAAGCCAAGACACTGTGGCAAAAAATGACTTACATGAAAGATCTCTGTGAGTGAGATCACAATGGAAAGAAGGGGCCATCAAAGAAGAGAGTACCTTTCTCTGAAGGGAGGTGAGAACTTCCTCTTTGACTATGAACTTGTCTAAATAAGATTGGAATTTGTAAACTCAAGAGGCTTCCATAACCTTGGCAGCTCATGATAAGAGCCTTGGGTAATTACTGATGTCATAAATAAGAGTGTCAATTGTTAAATCAACATCAGGAGTCACTGTGCTCTTTTTCTTTGTGTAGGACCCCATCCTTAATGTGTTGTACTATGCGAATTAACAGTAAAACTACTACTCAAACAGTACTCTATACTTTGTGTGTCTATGTGAGTGCAGTCTGTTGAAATCTTTACTTAGTATATACTAAATTGATCTTCTGTATATAAAGATAATTGAAAATGAATCTTGATGAAAAATTGGATGGGAGAGGGAGTGGGAGATGGGAAGATTGCGGGTGGGAGGGTGGGTATGAGGGGAAGAACCACTATAATCCAAAAGTTGTACTTTTGAAATTTATATTTATTAAATAAAAATTTTCTAAAAAAAAGAAATGTTAATAGATTTAAAAGGAGGCATAGACTCCAATGCATTAGTAGTGGGGGACTACAACACCCTGCCATCATCAATTTATTATAGATCAACTAGACAGAAAATCAACAATAAACAACAGAGCTAATGACAATATGGACCAAGTGGACCTCACTGATATCTACTGAATTTTTCATCCCACGGTTGCAGAATCCACATTCCTCTCATCAGTGCATGGAACTTGCTCTTTGATAGACTATATACTAGGTCATAAAGTCAGTCTCAGCAAATTCAAAAATGTTAAAATCATACCATGCATCTTCTCTGACCACAGTGGAATGAAGCTGGATCTCAATAGTTCAAGAATCTCTAGAATATATGCAAACACATGGAGACTGAACAACATCCTCCTGAATGAACAGTGAGTCATAGAAGAAATCAAAGAATTGCTGAAAACAAACTAATGATAATACATCATATCAAATCTTACAGATGCAGCAAAAGCAGTTTTAAGAGGGAAGTTTATAGCAATTGGTACCTGCATGAACAAATTTGAAAGGTACTAAATAAATGAGCTATCAATGCATATCAAGGACCTAGAAAAACAACAACAAACCAAATCCCTGATTAGTAGATGGAAAGAAATAATTAAAATTAGAGAAAGCACTCTGGCCTCAGAATCAGCCCTTAAGGCATGCGGATCTGGCTGAAAAGCCCATGAGAGTATTTCAGGCATGGAAATCCAAGACACTCTGGGGGGAAAAAAAAAACCTAAATGAAAGATCTCCATGAGTGAGATCCCAGTGGAAAGAATGGGTCATCAAAGAAGGAGGTACCTTTCTCTGAAGGGAGGAGAGAACTTCCACTTTGACCACAGCCTTGTCTAAAAATTATCAGAGTCAGTGAACTCAGGGGGCTTCCATAGCCTTGGCAAGTCATGACAAGAGCCTAGGGAGATTACTGACACCATAAACAAGAGTGTCAATTTGTTAAGTCAACAACAGGAGTCACTGTGCACTTACTCCTCATGTAGGATCTTTGTCCTTAGTGTGCTGTACATTGAGATTTAATGCTATAAGTAGTACTCAAACAGTATTTTTCACTTTATGTTTCTGTGTGGGAGCAAACTGTTGAAATCTTTACTTAATGTATGCTAAACTGATCTTCTGTATATAAAGAGAATTGAAAATGAATCTTGATGTGAATGGAAGGGGAGAGGGAGTGGGAAAGGGGAGGGTTGCGGGTGGGAGGGACGTTATGGCGGGGAAGCCATTGTAATCCATAACCTGTTCTTTGGAAATGTATATTCATTAAATAAATGTTAAACATAAAAAAATAAAATTAGAGACAAAATAAAAAATTGAAACAAAAAATATAAAATATCATTAAGACAAAGAGATTGTTTTTTGAAAAAAAAAAATGATACACCATTAGTCCAAATAACCAAAATAAAAAGTGGGAGAACACTCAAATCAATAAAATCAGAGGTGAAAATGGAATGTAAAAACAGATCCCAAAGAAATAAAGGAATCATCAGAAATTACTACAAAGAGCTGTGTGCCAACAAATGGGAATCCTAGAAGAAATGGATAGATTACTAGGCACTTACAATTTACCAAAATGGAGTCATGAAGACATAGAGAACCTAAACAGACAATAAACAAGACAGAAATTCAATCAGTAATAAAAAAGCTCCCAACAAAGAAAAGCCCAGCGCAGGACAGCTTCCCTTCTGAATTTTACCAGACATTTGAAGAAGTGCTAAGTCAAATTCTTCTCAAGATATTCAAAACAATTTAAAGAGAGGAAATCCTCCCAAACTTCTACGAAGCCTGCATCACCTTAATTCCTAAACCAGAAAAAGAAATAGCAGAGAAAGAGAACTATAGACCAATACCCCTGAAGAATATAGATGCAAAAATCCTCAACATAATTTTAGCTAATCTAATCCAACAACACATCAGAAAGTTCATTTATTCAGATGAAGTGGGATTTATTCCTGGAATGCAAGGATGGTTCAACATTCACAAATCAATCAATGTGATACATCACATTCACAAACTGAAGACAAAAAATCATATGGTTTTCTCATTAGATGCAGAGAATGCATTTGATAAAATACAACATCCTCTCATGATGAAAATTTTAAGTGGATTGGTTGTAAAAGAAACATTTCTCAAGAGAATCAAGGCAATTTATGACAAACCTATGGCTGGTATCCTATTGAATTGGGAAAAGCTGGAAGCATTTCCCCTAAGATCTAGAACCAGACAAGGATGCCCACTCTCACCATTGTTTTTCAGCATAGTAAAGGAAGTTTTAGCCAGAGCTGATAGACAAGAAAAATAAATTAAAGGGATAAAAATCTGAAAGGAAGAAATGAAACTACCCCAATTTGCAGACAACATGATTTTTTTATTGTTTCTTTATTTGACAGATAGAGTTAGACAGTGAGAAAAAGAGACAGAGAGAAAGGTCTTCCTTCCGTTGGTTTACCCCCCAAATGGTTACTACAGCTGGAGCTATGCCAGTCCAAAGCCAGGAGCCAGGTGCTTCTTCCTGGTCTCTTATGTGAGTGTAGGCACCCAGGCACTTGGGCCATCCTCCACTGCACTCCTGGGCCACAGCAGAGAGCTAGACTGGAAGAGGAGCAACCAGGACTAGAACCTGGTGCCCATCTGGGATGCTGGCGCCGCAGGCAGAGGACTAACCACGGGAGCCACGGTGCTGGCCCCGACATGATTTTTTATATAAAGGGAATACAAAGACTCCACTGAGAATAATGGAACTCATAAAAGAGTTTGATAAAGTGGCAAGATATAAAATCAACACAGAGAAATTGATAACCTTTGTATATATTGACAATGTCATGGCTGAATTCAGTCCTAATCATAATAGCTCCAAAAAGAATTAACAACCTTGTAATATAATTTATCAAGGATTTCAAAGATCTCTATGATGAAAATTACAAAACACTAAAAAGAGAAATAGAAGAAGACATAAAAATTGGAAAATCCTCCATGATTATGGATTAGAAGAATCAACATCATCAAAATGTCCATATGACCAAGAGCAATTCACAGATTCAATGCAATCCCAATCAAAATATTTATGAAATTCATCGCAGATCTAGAAAATATAATACTAAAATTCATATGGAAATACAAGAGACCCTGAATAGCTAAAGCAATCTTATACAACAAAAACCAAGTGAGAGGCATCACAAAACCAGATTTGAAGACATACTAGAGGACAGTTATAATCAAAACAAATTAAGGGAAAATGTTTTCTCTTAAATCTTAAAAGGAACAAAGTTTTGAAAAGCATCCATTGAATTAAAAGGATTTCATACTGTTTTTGAGTGATTTAGAAGTGCATTTTACTCATTGGCTAGTATTTATTTTTTACAACTTGTATCAAAACAGTTGATCTTTTTTTTTCTCACATAGGGAAAAACCAGTTGGCACTAGTGGGTTGGTTTTATTAATTAAAATTATTTTGCTCTCAGGTTATTTCCTTAACAATGTTACTTACATTTCTAAATTATATCATATTTTAGTTAATTCTTAAATCATTGATTTGCTTTTAATTTCTCACATCATGAATATTTTTCAAATGTTCTACATAAATTTGCAACTCTTTTTCTTACAGCTTTTTCAGTTTATATATTCTTAACTTGGAAAGCTGGAATCAGTCAATATTAGAAGTGTCACTGGAGGATTTATTTAATTTTTAATTTCTTATGTTTAATCCTAGCTACTAAAGTGTGTGTCTTAAAAGTTTTTTTTCCTTAAATTAATTTTATACCCAAAAGTTTCAATTTTCATAGAGTGGGAGGAGATTTATTATTATACTTGCTTTTTTAAAACGTTTTCTTTATTCTGAAATGATGCACATTTACATATGTTAATAAAGTGAACAAGATGGTATATATATATATACATATATATATATGCACACAACATAAAGAGAAGCTCTACAAATCACAGTATAAAAATTATGAAGTTTGGGAACTGTAAAGTGTACTGTATTTCTATCTAACTCTAATTCAAAAAGTTGCCACAAAGGCTGAATTGGAAGCTTCATGTCTGCATAAAATGTCCTGTATTTTTAATGTGTACAATTGACTTAATTCTTCTGGAACATTAAAGTCTGCCAATTGCTATGAAACTAAAAAAAAAAAAAAAAAATAAAGATGCAAATATCCTAACAAAGGTCTCCTAGTAATTTTTCCCCTCAATATTCACATGAAAGAGAGCATTCCTCTAGCCTGATCAGGGTGGCCCTGAAATTTAATACAATTGTGTCACTCTCAGCATCATGTTAAAAAAAAAAAAAAAAAAAAGTCACCTTGATTAGATTTGCGGTCTGCTGGAGGCTTCACATGGAAGGGCAAGACCAGCACACAACTAAATCCTAAGGTCCTTGAGCTAGAAGAAGAGAAAGGGAAGTTGGGGCACACAGCCATTGAGGACTCAAGGTAGTCTATGGAAGATGAGAGAAGACATGCTACCAGGGCCACAAACCCACACCCAGCAGCAGCACAAAGGATAGCAGGTTCACCAGTACTCAGGTTGGCCTGTGAAAGAGCACCGAATTTTCCTTCTGCATCCCTTTTACAGTATTATTAAATGTGCAGCAGCATACCCCCACCCAATTTTGTCATTTATTTCTATATCCCATGTTTTAGAATGTCAGTTTCAATAATGTAGAAATTTTCTAACTTAATTGCCCTATTATATATCCAATTAGTAGAATACTATTAAATACTTAACAGGCACTACGTTTGAAAGAATGATCAATAAATATATATTGAATAAATAAATGAATAACAAACATATGACTAAATGGAGAGATGTTTCACTAAAGGTGTTACTTATGATTATAGCATTGCATTACTTTATTAGTTGCATAGGCCATAAGGAAAGAGAAGAAAGGAAAGCTCAATAATCAGAGTTATAAGGAAAGATTTGTGTAGAAGTTGAAGTTAAGCATACAATTATTCTTTTCCTGAGTTGCATTATATTTAACATATGTCTGGGTAAAGTCCAAATTATTACTTGTGTAATTTTTGAAATTTTTAATTGCAAGGTGTCTGTATGACCCTGACAATGGAATTTACATGAGAGAAAATTTTATTTGGAATTTTATGATTGTTTAAAATCTTTACCTTTCATCTTTCCTCCAAAAAGCAAATTGAAGTAAGCATTGACTTTGCTTATTAACACTAAAAAAAAAATGTTCCAGATAAAACTTTGCTTTCAGTCACTAATGCACAGGGCTTTTTTATTCATATGTGCATTATGAGTGAACTTGACCATTGAAATAGTTTCCATAATTGCTTCCCTACCATTAGAACAATTTTTGATGATATCACCCTCATGCTTCCTTGCTTAATTAGACCCCAGTGCATCAATGAGTCATTTAAACTTTCTTCTGCAAAGGTTCCTCATGTCCAGTGCTAACCTCTGTCTCTAAGTTTTATTCTGTACTACTTAGCCAAAGCTACAAGAGAGTAGACTGCAGTTGTTATCTATTCAATTTGAGTAAGACTTTCCCTGATAACAGAGTTCTTGCCCATTCTTTAATGCTATCTATGTTGAGAAGGGATTTGACAGATTTTGCATACAATGTATGTCATTACGTAGTATGTATGTCATATCCTTGGTCTCATTTAAAATGAATATATTGCTTGCTATATGGTAAATTAGTAATTGCTTGCTATAAAAATTTGGGGTATGCAAAATTTATAAAATACAGTTAACTAATCTTCTTACTTTGCCCAGAAGTAACCATTTTTAATATTTTGATGTATGATGTGTATATGCTTAGAGCTTATGTATAAATATTCATGCACATGTCACATGCTTTGCAATGTACTCTTCATAAAATTGTCTTCTTCTTAAAGCATGAGAATTGTCTTATTTATTAAAATGCTTTTGAAACATCTTATTTCATAAAATTTAATAAGATTCTATTGTAAAGGTATCCATGTTCTTTCTACTTGAACATAGATACTTGAACATCCCATATGGGCACCGGGTTCTAGTTCCAGCTGCCCCTCTTCCAGTCCAGCTCTCTGCTGTGGCCTGGGAAGGCAGTGGAGGATGGCCCAAGTTCTTGGGCCCCTGCACCTGCATGGGAGACCAGGAAGAAGCACCTGGCTCCTGGCTTTGGATCGGCGCAGCGCCGGTTGTGGTGGCCATTTGGAGAGTGAACCAAAGGAAGAAAGACCTTTCTCTCTGTCTCTCTCTCTCTCTCACTGTCTATAACTCTACCTGTCAAATAAAAAGAAGATACTTGTTACCATGCCAACATTTCATATGGAGTACTGGATTAGATACCAACTTCCAACTCTTGATTCCAACTTTCTGCCAAAGAAGTTCTTGGGAGAAAGCAGATGATGGCTAAAGTAGTGGGTTTCTGTCATTCATGTGGGAAACCAGGATTGATTTCCTGGCACCTGGCTTTGCCTTGGCACAACTCTGGATATTGTAGGTATTTGGAGAATGAACCAGTGATGGAAATCTCTATCTATTTCTGTATCTGTCTCATCTCCTATCTCTGAGCACCTCTCTCTCCCAAGAGAACAAATACAAAAAACTTAATTAAAATTATATGGTTTTATGCTATAAAGTGAATGTTGAACCAAATGCTATCTTTTAAATAACTGATTTGTCAATAATTAGGTTGTATTCCATATTCTAACATAGACTATATATATGTGTTTGTGTGTGTGTAAGATTGTGTGACTGCATATGTGCTGTGTATGCATAAATTTACAAAATGTCAGAATTCCTTCTTCTAGCTTAAGTGGGAGGTGACAAAAGTATGGTCTGGGTTAATATATGTGAATTACGTACATGTAGTTCAATTTGTAGGGTGCTTAGAAATGAGGAGATGTGGAGTCAGAAACTTCTATTTAAATCTAGGATACTTGAGCCTCTTGCATAAATTCCTGCCCCGTTTGCTTCCTGTCAGCACTCAGATACTGTTAGAAGACGGTATTAGTGAAAAGTTAACATAACATTCAGCAAAGAGAAAAATTGTTTCCTCAGCAAAACTTGAGTCAACTGTAACCAAGAGCAGGACAGAGCTTGTCCTTTCAATAGCAGTCTTTTATATTCTGCTGAGTTCATCCAGTAAAGGGGGGAAAAAAAAAAAAAACAGAAAGAAGAATTGAAAGATTGCGAGGATATATGTCAAGGATTTTCATTTTAGTTTATTTGTTTTTTTTTAATTACTTAGTATTTATTTCTTTAGAGAAATGTTGAAGTCTCAAAAAAGCATGTATGAGAAAATAAGAAAGTTAAATAGAAACTTAGCATAGGTGATATGGAAATTCCTCTTTCTTGGAGCCAACCACTACAAAATTTATTGATAAAGGCTAGCAACCACAGAGAAGAAAGAGCACATAGTTAATGAGTTTATTTTCTAGGACACTGTTTTGATAGTGGTAGTAGTAAAACTTTCGTCTAGATAAATTGTTAAAGCAGAAGGTTACCATCAACATAGAGCTGAGTAAGACTTTGTAGATATGTTCTCAGCAACCTCAGAATGAGACTGTCATCTGTATAGCTCTGTGTTCTACCCTCTCAGACAATCCTCTATTTCCTAGAGTTTATTCTGAGGTGCTGATTGTGAAAATTCTAAATTGCTCAAGAATAAATTATAAGCATAAAACTTCAAATTTGATAACTATTCCAAGAGCCAGTTTCATCTCAGTAACACTTTTAAATCTCTCTGTTCAACTGTATTTTCTTTAATATCTATAAATACATATCATACTCTAGAAATAAGATCATTTTGAGGAATAATCCATGCTGAAAATATACCAAAATGAAGATATTACACTTAAATTATTTCCCCAATGGTTTATCAATAAGTATAAAATAATTGCAAATATAAGTAGCCCAATCAATGCTTCACTTTAAATTAACAAATACAATGAAGCATGCAAAGAGTTATTTGACAGCAATTTGGTGATTTGACTATGATAGAAGATTTGTTTTACCTATATGTTCTGAACAGAAACAGGGAATTAAGAAAATGTGTCAAGCAAAATAAAGATGGTTAGAGATGACAAATTTAATTAGCTGACACAAACATAGTATACTAGCACTTTTAATAACATGACCTTCAGTTGTTCCTCAGGGGCACAAAACAGAGAAAAATCTTTTTCTAAAATGACAGCTGGCTTTATTTCTCTGTGTTTATCTACTTCCTTCCCTTTAGAAAGCAAGCCTCCTTAATTTTGTGATATTGCTCTAAGATTAATGGTTCTAAACTCACATTCTTGATAATTCAGCCTTTGCACAATAGGCCAAAGTCAGGGGAATGAGGATTACTCCAAATCTAAGACTTGAAAAGGCCACAGGACAGGAATGAAATGAAAACACAGACTTAAAAGATTAACATAGATCCTAGATTATCACAAAAGTCACCTAATATTCTTCTAGAAGTCTGTGCTACATCCAGATACTCAATCTGTCTAGGCCTGCCTACAGTTTTACTCTCATTTAAATATATCTTTGTTCTTACTGCAACCACATATAAAAATATTCAACAGCCCCTTGTAACTGAAGTCGAAATTCTATCTCCTTGAATATCTGGCCAATGCTTATCTTGTTACGCATCTTGCACACTCCTGAATTATGAAAGTCACCATTTTAGTCAAATTTCTCTATCTTAGCTTAACTTTAATTCTCATACACACTCATACACACACACAAAATGCAAATCTGCTTCTTCTTACTCATCTTTTTCATAAATATCTTCCATATATTCTGGAAATAAATTATTTCTATTCCTTCTTAACTTCCAAAGCACTTTGTTTCTATAATTAATAATGTATTTTCAATGCCCAAACCAGTTTACTGATGTCAAAGTGAGGCCCCATACCTTGGGACCCAAAGCTTGGCTTTCCACGTGCACCTTTGCTACTCATAATTATCCAGTGGTTAAATAGACAATCACAGATATATGAGTATAATACTACTGTCTTACTTTATTGGGTCTGCTGTAACAAATACTATGAACCAAGGACTTATCAGTAACAGAAATTTATTTCTCATTGCTCCGGGAGCTGGGAAGTCAAGGTTAAGGTGCCAGCAAATTTAGCCTAAAGTAAGAGGCCCCTTTTTGGTTTATAAATGGTGACATCCTACTGAGTCTTCACATGGTTCAAAGGGAAGAGACCACTCTCTGGGTTTTCTTTTTTTAAAAAAAGATTTATTTATTTATTTATTTATTTATTTATTTATTTATTTAAAAGGCAGAGCAACAGAAAAAGAAAGACAGAACTATCTCCATCCATAGGTTCACTGTTTGGATAAATGCAACAGCAGGTGCTGGGCCAGGCTGAGGCCAGGAGCCAGAGCCAGGAACTCTATTCAGGTCACCCATACAGATTTCATGGGTCCAATTGCTTGGGGCTTGGCTATTCCTTTCCCAGGCATGGATAGCAGGGGCTGGATCAGAAGCAGATTGGCCAGGACTCAAACTGCGTCTCCTATGGGATGATGGCATTGTAGGCAACAACTTAACCTGTTGTGATTAATGCTGGCCCAGTCTGAATTCTCTTTTCTAAGGGCGCTAATTTCACTCATGAAGGCTCTTTCTTCATGACCTAATAACTTTGCATGGTCCCTCTTCCTAAACCCACCACATTGGTAACTAATTTTGAACATATGGATTCTGGGAAGATACAAACATTCAAATCATAAATACCACTAAAACTGAAGATAGTTTCATGGATTTTGAGATATACAAAATATACACAAAGCAAAGAATGTATTCCTATTGTTTCAAAACTTGTATTTAACAAAGATCACCCAATAGTCAGTCAGAAAGAATCATGAGGTAGACACTTGTCTACTGGACTGATAGTATCCTTGCTTTCTTCATAAGCCTACTTTTAGTTTTGTTTCAGTAAGACCATAGCTGGACATCACTTTGAGGGATGAACATATATCCTGATCCTGTAGAATCTTGACTATTTCCCTTGGGCATATTCACCTGGCACAGGTTTTCCTCCTTAATACTTATTAAAAGATTTTTATTTATTACTTGAAAGAGTTACACACAGAGAGAAGGGAGTTCAAAGAGAGAGAGAGAGAGAGAGAGAGAGGTCTTCCAACCACTGGTTCACTCCCCAATTGGCTACAATAGCTGGAGCTGCACCCATCTAAAGCCAGGAGCCTCTTGCAGATTTCCCACATGGGTGCAGTGGCCCAAGGACTTTACCAGGCCACAGCAGACAGCTGGAACAGAAGTTGAGCATCCAGGACTTGAACTGGCGCCCATATGGGATGCAAGTGCTACAGGTGGCAGCTTTACCCTCTATGCCATAGCGCTGGCCCCTGCAGAATACTTTTTAAGATGTTTGAACTATAGGGGGCTGGGTAAAATAACTTAGAAATAATGAATCCATACTACAAGTCAAATGAAGTGTTAACAAATAGAAAGTAACTAAAATTCATAGTGTATTAGTATATTGAACATGTCAAGTAAGGCTTCTATGAATTTATTTTATTTATTCACAACTTTTTTTTCACTTATATTTAATAAATATAAATTTCCAAAGTACAGCTTATGGATTACAATGGCTTCCCCCCCATAACTTCCCTCCCACCCGCAACCCTACCATCTCCCGCTCCTCTCCCATTCCATTCACATCAAGATTCATTTTCAATTTTCTTTATATACAGAAGATCAATTTAGTATATACTAAGTAAAGATTTCAACAGTTTGCACCGACACAGAAAGACAAAAGTGTAAAGTACTGTTTGAGTACTAGTTATAGGATTAATTCACATTGACAACACATTAAGGACAGAGATCCTACATGAGGAGTAAGTGCACAGTGACTCCTGTTGTTGACTTAACAAATTGACACTCTTGTTTATGGCGTCAATAATCACCCTAGGCTCTTGTCATGACTTGCCAAGGCTATGGAAGCCTTTTGAGTTCACCAACTCCGATCTTATTTAGGCAAGGTCATAGTCAAAGTAGAAGTTCTCTCCTCTCTTCAGAAAAAGGTACCTCGTTCTTTGATGGCCTGTTCTTTCCACTGGGATCTCACTCAGATATCTTTCATTTAGTTTGGTGTTTTGTTGTTGTTGTTGTTGTTTTCGCCAGAGTGTCTTGGTTTTCCATACCTAAAATACTCTCATGGGCTTTTCGGCAGATCTGAATGCCTTAAGGGCTGATTCTGAGGCCAGAGTGCTGTTTAGTACATCTGCCCTTCTGTGCGTCTGCTGTGTATCCTGCTTCCCATGTTGGATCGTTCTCTCCCTTTTAAATTCTATCAGTTAGTATTAGCAGACACTAGTCTTATTTATGTGATCTCTTTGACTCTTAGTCCTATCATTATGATCAATTGTGAACTGAAATTGATCACTTGGACTAGTGAGATGGCATTGGTACATGCCACCTTGATGGGATTGAATTGGAATCCCCAGGCACCTTTCTAACTCTACCATTTGCTTCAAGTCACCTTAAGCTTGTCCCAAATTGTACTGTAATTTATTTTATTTTTTATTTTTTTATTTTTTATTTTTTAAATTTTTTGACAGGCAGAGTGGACAGTGAGAGAGAGAGACAGAGAGAAAGGTCTTCCTTTGCTGTTGGTTCATCCTCCAATGGCCGCTGTGTCCGGCGCGCTGCGGCTGGCACACCGCACTGATCCGATGGCAAGAGCCAGGTACTTATCCTGGTCTCCCATGGAGTGCAGGGCCCAAGTACTTGGGCCATCCTCCACTGCACTCCCTGACCACAGCAGAGAGCTGGCCTGGAAGAGGGGCAACTGGGACAGAATCCGGCACCCTGACCGGGATTAGAACCCAGTGTGCCAGCGCCGCAAGGCGGATGATTAGCCTAGTGAGCTGCGGCGCCGACCTCACTTGTCCCAAATTGTACATCTTCTTCCTCTCTTATTCCCACTCTGATAGTTAACAGAGAACACTTTTTAGTTAAATTTAAACACCTAAGAATAATCGTGTGTTAAGTACAGAGTTCGACCAATAGTATTAAGTAGGACAAAAAAATACTAAAAGGGATAAAGTATTAAGTTGTACATCAACAGTCAGGGCAAGGACTGATCAAGTCACTGTTTTTCATAGTGTCCATTTCACTTCAACAGTTTTCCTTTTTGGTGCTCAGTTAGTTGTCACTGATCAGAGGGAACATATGATATTTGTCCCTTTGGGACTGGCTTATTTCACTCAGCATGATGTTTAACAATGTGGAGATTGAAACGCAGGATTGTTAATCAACCTACCCTAACTAAACAGTCAAAGTAGCAAAGCTCAGATCTCTGCTCAATACACTGCATTTAAAATAGGATTTTGTAGCCCTTAAGGCATTAGGATGTGGTTAAAAAGCCTATGAGAGCATTTCAGTCATGGAAAGCCAAGACCCTGTGGCAAAAAAATATCCTACAGGAAGGGCAAACCTATTGGATGCCAGCACCCTGCTCTTGGGCTTGGAGAAGCAATAGAAGATGGCCCAAGTGTTTGAGCCCATGCCATCTGTGTGGGAGACCTGGAAGATGGTCCGGGCTCCTGGTTTCAACCTGGTCCAGCCCTGGCCATGAGGAGTGAACCAGTGGATAGAAGATTCCTCTCTCTATCTCCCTCTTTCTCTGTAACTCTGACTTAGAAAGAGAGAGAAGGAAGGAAGGAAGGAAGGAAGGAAGGAAGGAAGGAAGGAAGGAAGGAAGGAAGGAAGGAAGGAAGGAAAGAGAGAGAGAGAGGAAGGAAGGAGGGAAGGAAGGAGGGAAGGAAGGAAGGAAGGAAGGAAGGAAGGAAGGAAGGAAGGAGAGAGGGAGCGAGGGAGGGAGGAATCCTCTGCTAACTTGTTCCTTACCAAATATTCATTACTCCTGAGCATTATCAGGAAATAAAATATATCTGCCATTTATAATCCCAGGATGAGCAATTTGATGTGAATGATGACTTCAACAGGAATAGTAAATTTTTTGAGTTCAATGTTGTCTTAAGAGAACAGTCTCCCCATCATGCAGTGATTATTGACAAAGGAATCAAGAGTAAAACATCAGCCCACCTGCAAGCTCCTAAATCTTCTACTCTCATACCCTTTTGTGAACATATTGGCATTATAAGAAGAACATTTAATGTTAAAATGCTTTTAGACTCCAAAGGTTTTGAATAATGGAATCCTTGCACTGTTCAAATCAACTCATTTATGTTTCATCTTCTTTTATTCAAAGGGACAGGTTCTGCTACAAACTACATCTGTCTCCAGAAACAAACCACTATGCCTGAATTTTCTGAAGAAACTATCCAAAATGTTAATACTAAATCAGTAATGCAAACCTAAATATCATCTTTTATGACCTAAATGAGATTTTTTATAATTATTAAGATTGAAAAAACATGCAGAAAAATAATGATAGCTTTCACATATATCTCTTCCCACAAACACAAATGTAAACACATTTAATACATTAAAAAAGAGCTGACAAGAGCCTAGGGTGATTACTGATGTCATAAATAAGAGTGTCAATTGTTAAATCAACAACAGGAGTCACTGTGCACTTACTCCCCATGTAGGATCTCTGTCCTTAATGTGTTGTACAGTGTGAATTAATGCTATAACTAGTACTCAAACAGTACTTTACACTTTGTGTTTCTGTGTGGCATCAGTAATCACCCTAGGCTCTTGTCATGAGTTGTAAAGGCTATGGAAGCATTTTAAATTCTCCAAATTTCATCTTATTTAAACGAGGTCATAGTCAAAATGGAAGTTCTCTCCTCCCTTCAGAGAAAGGTACCTCCTTCTTTGATGGCCCGTTCTTTCCACTGGGATCTCACTCGCAGAGATCTTCCATTTAGGCTTTTTTATTGTTGTTGTTTTATTTTGGTTTGGTTTGGTTTTTGCCAGAGTGTCTTGACTTTCCATGCCTAAAATACTCTCATGGGCTCTTCAGCCAGATCCAAATGCCTTAAGGGCTAATTCTGAGGTCAGAGTGCTGTTAGTATTTACTAAGTAGATCATCTGTATATAAAGATAATTGAAAATGAATCTTGATGAAGAATGGGATGGGAGAGGGAGTAGGAGATAGGATGTTTCAGGGTGGGAGGGAGGTTAGGGGGATGGGGAAAGCTGCTATAATCCAAAAGTTGTACTGGGGAAATTTATATTTATTAAATAAAATGTAAAAATACATACATGCATACATACATACATATATACATAAATTTTTCTAAAAAAAGAAAAAAAAGAGCTGAGGAAATATATATTGAATATATGAAAAAACATCGGAGTAAGTCCAAAAAAGTCTGAAAATCTGAAAAAGTCTGAAAAAGAGTCCTCTTTAAAATTGTTTAACTTGCTTCAGAATAAAAAATAAGCCTTTACGTTACAGAGATGGTTATTAATGCTCTAGCGTCACCATAACACTTTCCTCTTCAAACATATATCTCATGCCTATAAAGTGCTAACACTTGAAGGAGAAATCTATACAAGAAAAAAATTGAACTGCAGCTGAGTCGGGAATCTAGTTCAACCATATTTTGAAAATAAGTGTTCGACCTGATTCCTAGCTTTAAAAATTAGGCTAGGTGATTTCCACATGTAAGACTGGTCAATAAATCACTTGAAGGACTGTTTCTAAAAAATTAGGTGTGATATAAATGTAGAGATTTATTCGAGTTACACATAGGGTCTTCTAGTTCATGACCCAGACACTTCAACTATCCTCATGTCATATTTCTGATTAAAAGAAGAGGGGTTCAGAATCGTTTCTACCCCTGGATACAGCTGGAATCTCTATCTCTGTAGAAAGCCATCCTATTCCCTCATGTATTCCCTTAGGATGACTACCTCTTCCTAGCCCAGCTATTCCTCCTGCTCATTGGTAACAAGGGTCACCTGTGTTCCAGACAGTTGCCAGGAAGTACAATTTCGCCCATTGGTGTGGCAGAACAAACACACAGCAAAGCTTTATTTAGATGAAATATGTTTTGGTAATCATCTGATAGACTTTAATCTGGTTCAAATTCTAATCTTACATAACGCTATTCTAACAGGAAGCTCTGTCTGCCAAGTTATGCATCACATAAAATTCGTATATAGTACTGACTTACCCATTTATTTTTAGCTTCATTTTTTTAGTTTTATTTTTAAAACTAAAATATTAGATTCTTAAGGTCACAGTAAATGTATAAGTATTGCAACACAAATCTTATCAATTCTCATGTGATATTAATATCGACAACAGATTCCATAAAGTCCATAGGTAAAATTCTAAGAATAAACTATTTTCATTCTTTTCTCCCTCCTTTCTTTCTTTTTCTTCTTTTATTTATTCTTTCTTTCTTTCTTAACTTCCTTCCTTCTCTTTCTTCCTTTGTGTGTGTGTGTGTGTGTGTCTCCTAACCCTTCCTTCCTTAGGTTCATTCTTCCTTTTTAATTTTTTTTTAGATTCCATATTTTTTAAGGTTTATTTATTTATTTCAAAGGCAGAGTTACAGAGAGGCAGAGCAAGAGTGAGAGTGAGAGTGAGAGAGAGAGAGAGAGAGAGAGAGAGAAAGTCTTCCATCTGCTGATTCACTCCCCAGATGGCCGCAATGGACAGATATGCACTGATCCAAAGCCAGGAGCCAGGAGCTTCCTCCAGGTCTCCCAAACGGGTGCAGGGGCCCAACGACTTGGGCCATCTTCCACTGATTTCCTAGGCCATAGCAAAGAGCAGGATCAGAAGTGGAGTGGCTGGGACTCAACTGGTGCCCACATGGGATGCTGACACTTCAGATGGTGGCTTTAATGGCTATGCCACAGCACTGTACCCAAGATTAAATATTTGCAATTAATGTTAGAATCAAAGACTTGTGAGCATGAAAGTAGTACTAAATTTTTATAAAAAATTTTCAGAATAGTTACCAATTTTTAAAAATATTGGTGGATCCATAAAATTGCTTAATCTACTTCCAGACAAATATTATCCCTAAACATCTGTGCCTATATACAATAAAAAAATCATTGTTTTAATTTTGTGAAATCTTAGATAATATAAAAGCACAGTGAGTTTTATACATATTTATATTCTGAAAAAATAAATAAAAGTTACAGTGACAACCATGTCTATCTCTTTTACAATGTTAAGTGGATAATGTGATTTTTAAATGGTTTTCACAAGTCACATTCAAAGCTGCAATTTATGGTTAGCAAGCTTGAAATTGTTGCCACCTCAGGTGACTCTTTCTAGACCATAGCATTGCTAATATTTTAATTGCTGGGGACAGTGCTATGGCAAAAGCTAGTAAAACTGTTGTCTGAAATGTTGGCATTTCATATTAGTGCTAATTCAAGTCCCAGCTGCTCCACTTCTAATCCAGCTCTCTACTTAATGGCCTAGAAAAAGAAGCAGAATGTGGCTCAAGTGCTTGGGCACCTGCCACTTACGTGGGAGACCTGAATGAAACTCCTGGATCCTATCTTCTGCCTGGCCCAACATGGCAGTTGCAGCCATATGGGGAGTGAACCAGTAGGTGGAAGATCTCTGTTTCTGTCTCTTCTTCTTTCTTAGTAACTCTGCATTTCAAATAAATAAAATACATCATTCAAAAATATTTTAATTGCTGATGTACCTGGTAAAATCAATTTGAATTCAACAAAATAGAAAATATTCTAACTTCCTTAAAAATTCATATTGAAATGTAAATTTTTGCAGTTCAAATTTTTTTCAAAGGATTGTTTCATCCATTGAAAATACCTATCTCAAGAGACAAATTTTTAAAGAGAAAATCTATATAAAACCCATTGTCTCTACTACAAATGACAAAAATAAAATGATAAAGTAATGTAATTCTTATAAATTTATACAATTAAAAAATAAATTAAGAACAGGCATGTGGCACAGCAAGTTAAACAGCTGCCTGAGATGCTCACATCCTATATCTGATTATATGGATCAAGTTGTTGCTACTCTGCTTCCAATCTAGCTTCCTGCTAATTTACCTGGGAGGCAGCTGATCATATCTCAGCAAATGGAGTCCCTACCAATCATGGGAAACTACAGTGGAGTTTCTGGCTCCTGGTTTCAGTCTAGTCCAGTCCTGGACATCTCAGACATTTGGGATTTGAACCAGCAAATAAATGATGTCTCTACCCCTCTTTCTGCCACTATGCCTTATAAATCAATAAATCTCTTTTTTATTTTAATTTAATTTTATTATTTATTTATTTATATAAATGGAACAGATTTCATGTATTTAATATATTTTTAAAGATTTATTTATTTATTTGAAAGTCAGAATTACACAGAGAGAGGAGAGGCAGAGAGAGAGAGAGGTCTCCCCAAATGGCTGCAACAGCTGGAGCTGCACAGATCTGAAGCAAGGAGTCAGGACCTTCTTCCAGGTCTTCCACACAGGTGTAGGTGCCCAAGCACTTGGGCCATCTTCTACTGCTTTCCCAGGCCATAGAAGAGAGCTGGATGGGAAGAGGAGCAGCCGGGACTAGAATGGGTGCCCACATTGGATGCCAGTGCTTCAGGCCAGGGCGCCACAGTGCCAGCCCCACATATATAAGGTTTTAAGAACATAATGATACTTCCCACCCTCCCTCCCTTATAGCCACCTTCATATATATTACATTTTTGCAATATATATATATATATATTTGTTACTACAAATAAAAAATGCGCTATTTGTCTTTTTGGGACTTGCTTATTTCATGAAAAATAATCTCCAATTGACTCCATTTTGTTGTGAAAAATAGGATTTCATTCCTTTTTATGTCTGAATAGTATTCCATTGGGTATACATGTGACAGGGTGGCTTTAAGTTTAAGGTTTTTTCACAGGACATAGCTTGCCCAGGTGATTATAGGTTATCTTGCTTGGTTGCATCAGAGCAAAGATTGTTCCTTTGAGAGAAATAAGGTATAGATATCAGTCTGCTCCTCCAGCTACAACCAGCATATTTCTGTCGTCTGTTCCTCTGCTTGCTTGCCTGATGATGGCCACAGTCACCAAAATGCAGTTTCTGCCTTTGAAAAACCCCTGCCGCTGCAACTCAGGGCTGTCTTCTCCCAACATGCTCTGTGAGAGGGCAGTCGCCTGCTGGTAAATAAAGACTCCTAATTTGACTTCAAAAGTCTTGCTGTGTTTTTAATCTGAACACCCCACTTCATACATACCACATTTTCTTTTTCCAGTCATCAGTTGATGAACATCTGAGTTGATTCCATAAATTAGCTATTGTGAATTGAGCTGCTATAAACATGGGGTTACTGCTAAGTTTTTCATATGCTAATTTCATTTCCTTTGGGTAATTTCTCAGGACTACGATGGCTGGGTCATATGGTAGATCTTTTTTTTTCAGATTTCTGAGGAATCTGCATACTGTCATCCATAATGGTTGTACTAACTTACATTCTCACCAACAGTGTTTTAGGGTACCTTTTTGTCCATATCATCAGCATCATTTCTTATTTTTGAAATTTTCAATGAAGGCCATTTTAACTGCAGTGTGGTGAAACCAAATTGCAGTCTTTATTTGTCTTTTCCTGTGGTTAGTGATCCTCAGCATCTTTTCATGTGTCTATTGGTTATTTGCATTTCATCCTTTGAAATATACTTGTTCATATCCTTTGCCCATTTCTTAATAATGTTGTTTGTTTTGTGTTGCTGGGTTTCTTGAGCTCCTAATACATTTTTATATTAATACTTTGTCAGATATATAGTTTGCAAATATTTTTCCCATTCTGTTGATTGCTTCTTCACTTTGCTGAACGTTTTTCTTTGGTGTGCAGAAGCTTCTTGGTATAATGTGATCCCATCTGTCTATTTCTGCTTTTATTGTCTGTGCTTCTGGGGTCTTGTCCAAAAATGTTTTCTGAAACAAATGTCTTACAGTTTTCCCCCTATGCTTTCCTCTAGTAATTTGATAGTTTCAGATCTTCACTTTAGATCTATGATCCATTGTGAGTTGATTTTTTATATAGGGTAAAAAGTAGGGGTCTTATTTAATATTTCGCATGTGAATACAGGGATCCAGTACTTGGACTAACTTCCTCTGCCTTCCCAGGCACGTTAGCAGGAAGATGGATTTAACCTGAGTAGTTAGAACTCTAACTAATGCTATATAGGATGCTTTCACTTAAAAGAAAAAGAACATAGCACAAGCTTTATATGTATCCCCTGTAGACTATGGGGAAAAACAAATGATTCCTAGAATAAATTTATTTTTCCTCATGAAGCTTCTGATGACACATATAAAACTGAGCATTATTTAATTGCTCATGAAGGTTTTATCTGTTAATCAGCCAAAAAACTGACAACTATCACTTTTTTTTAGATTAAATTTTTTTTGACAGGCAAAGTGGACAGTGAGAGAGAGAGAGACAGAGAGAAAGGTCTTCCTTTGCCATTGGTTCACCCTCCAATGGCTGCCGCGGCCGGCACACTGGAATCGGCACACCGCGCTGATCCAATGGCAGGAGCCAGGTACTTATCCTGGTCTCCCATGGGGTGCAGGGCCCAAGTACCGGGGCCATACTCCATTGTACTCCCGGGCCACAGCAGAGAGCTGGCCTGGAAGAGGGGCAACCGGGACAGAATCCAGCACCCTGACCAGGACTAGAACCCGATGTGCCGGCGCCGCAAGGCGGAAGATTAGCCTAGTGAGCCATGGCTCAGGCCAAGATTAACTTTTTCAACATTTATTTAATGAATATAAATTTCCAAAGTACAGCTTATGGATTACAATGGCTTTCCCCCCCCATAACTTTCCTCCCACCCGTAACCCTCCCCTTTCCCACTCCCTCTCCCCTTCCATTCACATCAAGAGTCATTTTCAATTCTCTTTATATACAAAAGATCAGTTTAGTATATATTAAGTAAAGATTTCAACAGTTTGCACCCACATAGAAACACTAAGTGCAAAATACTGTTTGAGTACTAGTTATAGCATTAATTCACATTGAATAACTCATTGACAGAGATCCTACATGAGGAGTAAGTGCACAGTGACTCCTGTTGTTAACGTAACAAATTGACACTCTTGTTTATGGCATCAGTAATCATCCTAGGCTCTTGTCATGAGTTTCCAAGGCTATGGAAGCCTTGTGAGTTTACCAACTCTGATCATATTTAGACAAGGTCATAGTCAAAGTAGAAGTTCTCTCCTCTCTTCAGAGAAAGGTACCTCCTTCTTTGATGGCCTGTTCTTTCCACTGGAATCTCACTCACGGAGATCTTTCATTTAGGTCATTTTTTTTGCCAGAGTGTCTTGGCTTTCTGTGCCTGAAATACTCTCATGGGCTTTTCAGCCGGATCCGAATGCCTTAAGTGCTGATTCTGAGGCCAGAGTGGACAGCTTTCACTTTTTCTTTGTGTTTAAGAGAATTGGGGATACAAAAATGAAATTAGAAGTTCCATTTTGTAAGCTTTTTTATGTGTTAGCAGTGTCCTACTTTAAAAATAAGTGAAATTAGAGATTAGTCATGCAATTTAAAGGAAAATTATCCTTTAGACTATGTTACTGCATCTTTTACAAATTCATGTATTAAACCAACATCATTGAACACAGTCTTTTACAATCACTACCAACTTATGACATAGATGTTGATCTGCAATTGAAGATTTAAACTTCCTGGATTAAACTTATCTTTTCATAGACACATAGTAAGTGTATATATTTATGGGGTACAAAGATTTGCTATTTTGATACATACATGTAGTGTTTAATGATCAAATAAATAATAGATCTCATAGAATTTTCATGATTTGCATGTGGCTAAGGCCATAGTGGATAATTATTGACTTTTATGCAATTTAGACATTCACCTTCAAATTTATTTTGAGATAGTAAGGATAGACTTTTTTGTTAGCTGATTTCCACCACAAAAGTAAATTATTAAAAAAAGGAATAAAATCCGTAAGTAAATGGGTTTAGATGTAAGCTTTATATTTTTTAAAATTCACTTTGGCAAAAACATTCATATTGCTTTCTATATGCTCAGTCTTTATTCCCCATACATATTCAAACACTTTATCAGTGTTTTACATCCATTCAATCAATGGAGACTTGCAGATTTCATGTACCCAATAGGCATAGGTTAAGATAAAAATGGCTATTGTGACACATGACCAACAGGAGCAGTAATGTGAAAGATTGGAAGGAATAATATGTTCCAACCCTTATGGGATGGAAGACAGTATTTATCTAAAAGACAGAACGACAAAGAGAGTGAGACACAGAAAGAGAGTGAGATCTTCTATCTGCTTGTTCACTCCTCAAATGGATACATTGTCCAGGCCTGGACCAGGACAAAGCCTGGAGCCAAGAATTCCTTCCATATATACTTTGTGGTTGGAAGAAGCCCAAGTTCTAGGGCCATCTTTTGCTGTCTTCCCAGGCACACTAGTAGGAAACCGGACTGGAAGTCAGAGCAGCCAGGAATCAAATTGGTGCGCTCGGATATTGGATGCCAGTGTCTCAGGAGGTGGTTTGAACCACTATGTCACAAGGCTGGCTCCATGACACTTAGTTTTAACAGGGAACATTTTTTTTTTTTTTTTGACAGGCAGAGTGGACAGTGAGAGAGAGAGACAGAGAGAAAGGTCTTCCTTTGCCGTTGGTTCACCCTCCAATGGCCGCCGCGGCTGGCGCGCTGCGGCCGGCGCACCGCGCTGATCCGATGGCAGGAGCCAGGAGCCAGGTGCTTTTCCTGGTCTCCCATGGGGTGCAGGCCCCAAGCACCTGGGCCATCCTCCACTGCACTCCCTGGCCACAGCAGAGGGCTGGCCTGGAAGAGGGGCAACCGGGACAGAATCCGGCGCCCCGACCGGGACTAGAACCCGGTGTGCCGGCGCCGCTAGGCGGAGGATTAGCCTAGTGAGCCGCGGCGCCGGCCACAGGGAACATTTTTGTAAGCTTTCTTTGATAGGGAGATGTTAATCACATTTAATCTGAAAAGAGCTTAAATTACTACTGCTGTATCTTGTACAGATTTTATTTCACAGAATACTGTTAATGGCATATTCACCACCCACAGTAATGGAAATCATCACAGTAACAGTAACAATTGGGGGTCAAACAACCTAATCATATGCTTAGTTAATTCTAATTATTCATGAAACTTCATTATAAAAAGAAAAGTTCCAGAACAATGTGAAACAGGCAGGAATGCCAGGACAATGGTATAAACTGGGTCCCTCATGGAAAAATTGGAATATAGTCACCTTAATTAAACTCAGAGTCTAAAATCCCTCTAAGTTTAGAGTTTATAATACTTTATGATCGCTGGCGCCGCGGCTCACCAGGCTAATCCTCCGCCTAGCGGCGCCGGCACACCTGGTTCTAGTCCCGGTTGGGGTGCCGGATTCTGTCCCGGTTGCCCCTCTTCCAGGCCAGCTCTCTGCTGTGGCCAGGGAGTGCAGTGGAGGATGGCCCGGGTGCTTGGGCCCTGCACCCCATGGGAGACCAGGAAAAGCACCTGGCTCCTGGCTCCTGCCATCGGATCAGCGCGGTGCGCCGGCCGCAGCGAGCTGGCCGCGGCGGCCATTGAAGGGTGAACCAAAGGAAGACCTTTCTCTCTGTCTCTCTCTCTCACTGTCCACTCTTCCTGTCAAAAAAAAAAAATACTTTATGATCATCTTCTCTCTTGAAAAGACTTACTGTAACCAATTTTTTCCAAACTTCTCCTACATACTAAATCTAAATACACATTATTTTCTGATTTTTTGAAACTATTGGTAATGACTATATTAAACAAATCCACAAATTTCCAAACATTTTATGTTTCAATTGGTCTTAACCATAAACATTACAAAAATGAAAATTCCTGAGAATACTTCTTAGGATTTTATATCAATGTTAGCCAAATATTCATATATTTATGTTGAAGTCATGGCTAATTATTGAGACATTTTTCATAAATTCCCCTTAGTCATAATAACAATATACTGTATATGATGCATCTCTAGGGATTATAGAGTACACTGTATGTTTTAATAGAGCTTATCTAACAGGTTAATTTTAATTAGAGCCAAATACAGAGTTTCTCAAGATATTTTTAAATACTTCTGGAATGTAATTCTCTTCTGGGTTTAGGTACAATAAGAAAAAATGCATGTGAACTCATTCACACAGAACAGCATTGTCCTAGCAGCTAGTAGCTTTATCGTAAACTGTTTCAGACTAGTGGGAATAATTATATACCACATTTTTAAGTTGAGAAAATATCAGCAACACAGTATACCCATATATATCTGTAATATTTACCATTATTATTTAGGAAGCAGCTCAGGTCTCAATTTCATGCAGATGGTTTGGGGTGAGAATTTAGCCCAAGAAACAATATTGCTCAATTTTCTCAAGATATTTTGATAGATCATAGGTGACAGATATAAATTAGTTAGGTAGAGAGAGGATAGAGAGATAGATGATAAGTGATAGATAATTTGTTTCAATCAGCTCGCAATGGACTTTCTATTGCTTGCAACTGAAAAATTCTAGTAATAATAGAATTATTATATTACATATCATAAATCTGAATATTTTACAATAGTGTGCTTATTGTAATACAGTGTGACTGCTTTGATAGAAGAGCAAAATAATTTAAAAATAATATACTTTGTGTCAATTTACATGCATGTGATTAATACATAAAACTTAAGCATATTTTACTTGTATTTTTCTTGTGTACATTAACCCTATTATTATGTAAATTAAAAAGTAGTATTTTTATAGTATACTTCCAAACTTCAATACTCAAACACCTATTGAATGATTGTCACCAGTTCAATTTTTTATGAATTCAGAACTGACTGCCTAACAGGTGATTTGATCTACATTATAAATATCAGGCTGTTAATGAGTAAAAATAATCTGCTGTTTCTCTGCCAGCTTGCTTTTA
This sequence comes from Oryctolagus cuniculus, assembly GCF_964237555.1. Classification (NCBI taxonomy): domain Eukaryota; kingdom Metazoa; phylum Chordata; class Mammalia; order Lagomorpha; family Leporidae; genus Oryctolagus; species Oryctolagus cuniculus. The sequence continues at coordinate 54,162,039 of NC_091440.1, read as the reverse complement.
ATTTTTCAGGCCAGGAACACCATAAATATTCTTCTCCACACCTGTAACTCCCACATCAGAAACACATGAGAATGTGGCAGTCGTAGTCATGTTTCCTGAATGAACAGACAACATTATACAATTACAGATGGATTGGTGTATATGCAAATAGCAACAAGCTTCAGTTCATGAGGATTGTATACAGGAAACTATTTTGTAGCCTGGACTAGTACATCTAGTTTTTCTGTTACGAAATTTCCTTGATTTCTCAACCTCCAAGGACTATTAAATCAGACTTTCATACCTTGACATAAGTAGAATAAACCATCTGCTCAGACTATGGAACTGTGTCTGGAAGAGCAGCAGCAGCTTTTGCTTATCCTATAGAGCCAGCAGAATTAAGAGGATATCAATGTGTAAATACTTCAAAAGTCTAATGCAGTTTATAAGATCTCTTTATTGGACTGATTAAAAGATATAGGAGCCATATCAAGCAAAGCTCACATTATGGAAACTTGGCAACATGATTGTCAAAACATTAGAAATGTAAAAGGAAGAAATGGTGTAGGTTTCTGAAAGAACAGTTTCAAAGAAAGTATGTCTGGCTGTATGTTAAAGGTATTGTTGACTACAGCATTTCCTGCTGTAGACTGTGTACCTCCTAAATGTTTACTGACATCCTTCTTGTCTGTTTAACAATGCAAGGGGTAAAAAATCCTGGAATTTTACCTAATCCAAAAGAAATCAGCATTTGAAAGAGTTATCTGTACCCCCATGTTCATTGCAGCATAATTCACAATAGCTAAATATGGAATCAACCAAGATGTCCATCAACTGTTGACTGAATAACAAAATTATGGCATATATAAACTATGGCATACTACTCAGCTACAAAAAAAAAAATGAAATCTTATCTTGTGCAACAAGTTGGACGCAACTGGAAACCATTATGCTTTGTAAAATAAGCCAGTCATGGGGCCAGTGCTATGGCACAGCAGGTTAACGGCCTGGCCTGAAGTGCTGGCATCCTATATGGGCGCTGGTTCGAGACCCGACTGCTCCACTTCCAATCCAGCTCTCTGCTATGGTCTGGGAAAGCAGTTAGAAGATGGCCCATCTTTTTGGGCCCCTGCATCCACATGGGAGACCCGGAAGAAGCTCTTGGCTCCTGGCTTCGGATTGGTGTCTTTGCGGCCATCTGGGGAGTGAACCAAAAGATGGAAGACCTCTCTCTCTCTCTCTGCCTCTCCTTCTCTCTCTTTGAAACACTGACTTTCAAGTAAAATTAATAAAATCTTTAAAAAAAATAAGCCAGTCACAAAAAGAGATACCATATATTTTCCCTGATCTGATGTAACTAATATAATGTATTGGAGTGAAATAGACATTTTGAGATTCGATAATTGTTTATAGCACTTTTCTCTTCCTTTGAGGAACAATTTTTTTTTTGTTCTTCATACTATTTGTTGAACTATTCTATTTGGTGTAGGGTTAACTATATGATCATCAAGTAAACTGAAAATAGATCTTTGGAAAAATTGAGTGGGAATGTGAGAGGGAGGAAGAGGAAGGATTGGAGCATGGACAAGAAGGAAGGTAAAGGGAAGAAGTGTCACTGTGTTCCTAAATTTGTATATGTGAAATACATGAAACTTAAATAACATTTAAAAAATAAAAACAAAGATTTTTTTCTATACAGTTTTGTCTCAAAGACGTGAAAAAGAGAAGAGAAATAGCAGACAATAGAGATGGAGAAAATTACATAAATAAGAAAAAAGAAAGAGGGAAGAAACCCTTGTAGGTAAGATCACAGAAACGTGAAATATACTATTTTTCTAACCTATTAATAAAACCTCACATGATCTAAACTGTCACATCATTAAATTTGCATAAATAACTGACATAAGTAATGGCTATCTTAAAAAATTCATTTTTTTAGGGCCAGAGCTGTGGTGTAGCAGGTGGGGATGCAGCCTGTAGTGCCAACATCCCATATGCACGCCAGTTCAAGTCCTGGCTGCTCCACTTCTGATCCAGCTCTCTCCCATGGCCTGGGAAAGCAGTAGAAGATAGCCCAAGTCCTTGGGACCCTGCGCCCATATGGGAGACTAGGAAGATACTCCGGCCGTTGTTGCCATCTTGAGAGTGAACCAGCAGTTGGAGGACCTCTCTCTCTATGCCTCTGTCTTTCTGTAATTCTGCCTTTCAAATAAATAAATAAAACTTTAAAGAAATCATTGTGTCACCTACCTAGTAACTATGCAGACCCAAAAGGAAAATCTAGACACTACCAGCAGGTGGTGTTAACAGTTGACCCTGAGGATGTTTTGGTGGTTTGGTACATCGAATTAGAGGTTTGGCGACCTCACGTTTGATACATAACTGTATCAATTTTGGCTCACTTCCAAGCTTTCCATAACAGGAAGCTGAAAATCTAGTTTTTAACAGAGGATCCATTGGATCCTCTTCATAACAATAGTTATGAAGGATCCCCTGAAAATTTTATCATCTATTTCTCTAGATACTTTTTTTTTTTTTTTTTTTTTTTTTGGGACAGGCAAAGTTATACAGTGAGTGAGAGAGAGAGAGACAGAGAGAAAGGTCTTCCTTTTTCTGTTGGTTCACCCGCTAAGTGGCCGCTACAGCTGGTGTGCTGCGCCAATCTGAAGCCAGGAGCCAGGTACTTCTTCCTGGTCTCTCATGCGGGTGCAGGGCCCAAGGACTTGGACCATCCTCCACTGCATGCCCAGGCCACAACAGAGAGCTGGACTGGAAGAGGAGCAACTGGGACAGAGTCCGGTGCCCCAAATGGGACTAGAACCAGGGGTGCCAGCGACGCAGGTGGAGGATTAGCCTATTGAACTGCAGCGCTGGCCCTTCTCTAGACATCTTGATACCTGTACCTTTATTCTCATTATCAGATATCAGACTATTGTATTGGTTCCCTATAAGACCAGTTTTATTAAACTGCAATTTTGTATAATTCCATTAGCCCCCTCCATTAGAAATAGTACTATGCAATTCGATGCTGTGTTCACCAGATTTGGCTAGGAATTTTGTTCATGAGGGTGCAGTCTCCTCTTTGGGAGGAAGTTGAGCAAAACTAGTTTGTTCTTCACAAACAGACGTCATGAATCATTTGATCACTTGTTTTCTATTTTTTGATTATAAGGTGTTAGGTCAGACTTGTCCAAATTTTCAGTGTTTTCACCTCATTTTAAAATTTCTTTGTACTTCTACCTTGATGATCTGTTTAGAACATCTATGTCTAAATTATTACTTTGGTGAGTTTATGTGTTTTTGTGCACTTTCTTATTCTTCTCTGGCATAGTAAAGGGCATTAATAAGTAACATAATTATAAATAGGTTTGACAGTAATTATAGGTATGCTCTAATATGTGGGTGTGCAAATGTGTGTGCGCATAATTCAGATGGAACTGTAATAAAGTTGAAACAATAAAAATGAGAATTATAAAACTCAAACCACCAAAGATTGTGAAGTGGAACATTAACAAAACTACACTTACCTCTCATTGAATGCTTACTTTGTGTATGTTATCAGGCTACAAATATTTCAATTATAATGTAACTGAGAAAATTGAAGCTCCAAAATAAATTCATTTGGCTAAGGTTATACTGAAGGGAAAGTGAAACATCTGCCTAGATCTTTCTTACTACAAATACAGTATCTATTTATAAAGCTTATCAGTTGACTTTCAACATAATGCTTAATTATATGTTACCTTACTCAAAGCTAAAGCACAGAAGCTCAGGTTACCCTTCCCTGTGGAAATCTCATCATTAGAAAATCACTAACAAATGGCTAAGCAAAACTGAGATAGATATACACAGTAAAAATGTTGATAGGAGAGATAATTGTATCATACTTGGTGCTGGTCGTACCATATCTCATACATATTTGTAGAAACATACTTTCATTGGGAATCTGACACAACAATGTGTTCAGAAGAAATAATGACAACATATTTCCTATTAAGAATATAGGAAGAATAGTCTCTGTTAAACTGATCAAAGAGAAATACAGTATCATGTATTATCACGATTATGCTGTGTAGTAAGTACTACCAACTCCTATGAACATTGTTTTGTCCCAAGTCTGTGGGGAGGCTAGATAATTCTACTCTCCCAAGCTGAGACTGATTATTAAAGGCAACTCTGTGTCTATGTTCAGTTGTGTATTACCCAGTTCTGCAAATCTTTGTTGGCATTTCACATATCTTGAGACTCAATCAAACTAACTGGGCCGACTGTACTATTTCACACATTTGATCTTCCAAAGCTTTGCCAAGGAATATTATGATAAAGATAAAAGAGTGAGAGAAAATAAAAGCATGCTGAATTGATTAAGGTCTAAGCTTAAAACATGTACAATTATTTTTTGCTGAAATATCTTCAATGAAACTAACAAATCCAACTGGGCAAAAAATCCCTAGGGGCTGGCACTGTGGTGCAGCAGGTTAAAGCCATGACCTGCAGTACTGCCATCCCATATGAGCACTGGTTCGAATTCCAGCTGCACCACTTCCTATCCAGGTCCCTGCTAATGTGCCTGGGAAAGCAGTGGAGTATGGCTCAAGTCCTTGCACCCCTGCACCACATGGAAGACCCAAAATAAGCTCCTGGCTTCAGCTCAGCTCAGCTCAGCTCTGGGTTTTGTGGCCATTTGGGGAGTAAACCAGTGGAAGGAAGACCTCTCTCTCTCTCTCTCTCTCTTTCTCTCTCTCTGTAACTCTTTCAAATAAATAAAAATAAAATTTTAAAAGAGAGAGACTACACCATTTTGATTAGAAGTAAAGTCACATTACAAAAAACATGAAAATAGGGTGTGTTGAAAAAATGAGGCCATTTGCAAATAGCCTGTGACGAATGTTAAATGAAAACATAATACAAGGGGACTTCAAAAAGTTCCTAGAAAATGGAATTCATAGATGAGTTTATTTTCGAGCGAAATTATTTGAAATCCATGCATACCTTTTCCAAATGCATTTTCTATGAAGTTTTTAATACATTTCATATAGTGCTTCCAATATTTGTTAATTCTATATCTTTCTCACTATTGAAAACCTTATTTAGTCTTTCCCAGTTCTCCCATTCCTTGCACTCCTTTACTCAAATTTCTGGGCACTCACCATTCACATGTTTCTCTTGTGCATTTGAATGCCACATTCAATCATTTCAGCCCAGCTAATGTAATACTGCAGGAAAATTAGTCATTTTGCTTTCAATGTCACTATTATCTCCACATCAATATTAAACAGCAAGCATCATTCAACATTTGTTCCCTTATTTACATTCAAGAAATAGTTTCTAGGACAAAATCTTGAACATGACTAAATAGATTCAATGTCATTTATAATACTTGACTTTAGTTGAGCTCTCCTCTTACTCTTCTCTTGATAACACCATTTATTCTCAAAGCAGCTCTCCCAGGACTTTCTTATATTCTTTAAATATACCATATTTCTCCTGCTCACAAATTGGCCAAACATACTAATCTACTGAGAAGACTGGTATCATAAAATATCAGCTCTGTGGTTTTACCTTACAGCTCTAAGCACTCTTACCTCTTTTTACAAAATGGGATGCATATGACTGAAAATGACATTTTGAGATTTGATTATTGTTTATAGTCCTTGTTTATACTCCTGAGAAACAGTGGCTTTCATACTTACTACTTGTTGAATTCTTTATTTGGTGGAGGATTAAGGTTGTGATTATAAAGTGAATTGGAAGTATGTCACAGCAAAAAATTAAAATAAAAATAAGAAAGAAAGGAGGATGCAGGGAGAGTGAGGGAAGAAGGGTGCAAAAATATCATTCTTAAAAACATATATGTGAAATACATGAAATCTGTTCCTTTTATATAAATTTTTAAAATTAAAAATAAAATTTATTGAGCATTTAAAAGAAATTAAAAATAAAATGAAATGTTCATTCCTCCCCCTTGTCACCTGTTTAAAAGAAGAAGTGCATTTCTGATTTCTAAATAAGGTCAACCTCTGTATCTTTTTTTTTTTTCTACTATTGCACATCCATCATTCTGTTCCTCTTGTCAGCAATTCTACTGAGACCTCTGCTTTCTGCATTGCAATATATTCAGGTGTCCTTTACATTAAAATACAAAAATAAAAATAAAAAATCCCCCAATCTTGCTTGTCCCATTTCTCTTCCTCTTAATTTTCATGCTAATCTTAATCATCAGCCAATAGATCTACCTGCTTCTACAACCACATTCCTTAATCCTTTACTACGTGGCTTCTTCTTCCACATCTAAACAGAGAGCTATACCTGCAATGGAAATGTCTTGTGACTCTCCAGTGACTTATCAAGAACAATGGCTGCTTCCCTATATTCTTTATGCTTAGCATTTTCTTTTTAAAAAAGTTTTCATTTATTTATTTGAGAGGTAGCATTACAGACAGTGAGAGGGATAGACAGAAAAGAACATCTGCCATCCACTGGTTTTCTCCCCAGATGGCTGCAACAGCTGGAGCTGGCCCAATCCAAAACCAGGAGCCACAAGGTTCTTCCATTTCTCCCATGCAGGTGCAGAGGCCCAAGCGTTTGGGCCATCTTCTATTGTGTCCCCAAGCTATAGCAGAGAGCTGAATCAGAAGAGGAGCAGCCAGCACTAGAAGTAGCACCCATGTGGGATGCCTGAGCCGCAGGCGGAGGATCAACCTAAATGCCACAGCACCAGCCCCTTGCCACTTTCTATGATTATTGATTTTCTCTTACTATGCAAATGAACACCTTTATTAATTCTGCGATGTTGTTTTGTTTTTAACTATGGATCTTTTCTTCTTATTCATATTTCTGGCTCTTTTTTACTCTCCTTAAAAAAAAATAAATTTTAGTAATATTTATTAAGCATTTATTTTCTATCATTCAACTAAATATTTTGTATGCATTATCTCCCATAACCTCTGAGATAGTTGTTCTCAATATTTCGATATTGCAGATCACACAGCAGAGCTAGTCTGTATTATTGACAAAGGGATCAAATTAACAACTACAGAACATTTTATTCTACAACTGCAGAGTAACATTCTTTTCCTCATTGCATGGAAATTTCTGTAGGATAGACCATATGTTAGGCCATAAAGCAAATCTCAATAAATTCAAAATATTGAAATCATGCCATGTGTCTTTTCTGATCACAGAAAAGTTTATTAATAACTTAAGAAACTCTAGAACATATGCAAATACATGGAAACCAAATAACATACTCCTGAATGAACAGAGGGTCATAGAAGAAATCAAAAGGAAAATTGAAAAAACTATTAGAAGCAAATGAAGATGATGACACAACATATCAAAACATTGATACAACAAAAACAATGTTAAGAGGGAAATTTTGGCAATTAGTGCCTACATCAAAAAATTGAAACTGGTTAATTTACTTGGCTAAGGTTGTACATATGATATGATAAAGGTTAAATTTAAACTTTGTAAATTCAAAGACTGATTTTAGTCACTACTGGACACGGCCATTCAATATTGTTCCATATTTTTCTTAAAATTTTCTCCTTAATTTCATTGTTGACTTCATTCTTCATTTTGTCTTTCTTGCCATTCTTTACATTTAAATGTCCACCATATTCACTACAAATCTGAAACCTCACCTGTTGTTTAATTCCTAAAGTAACATTCTGTTTCTGGGAGCTCACCCATTTTTTAGTCTAATATCACTAGTCCTCTTATCAAATATTCTCAATAACTGTGAGTAAAAGAAATGAGATAAAATTTATTGACTGTCATGCACCTTGATATCATCCTTACAAACAATAATAATTTGCACATATTTATTGCTTTGTGTCTATGAGACAGAGTGTCAAGCACCTTTCAAACAGAGTCTTTTTTAGCCTTCTGAAAACAGGAAGATCTCATGCTACTGGACCTACATTTACACATGTCACCAGCATCCTTAGCAATATTTGTTAGTTCACCATAGTCTGATTTTTTTTCATTAATATATGCTTCCTGAGTTGGAGTATGTGAACTTGTAACTATGATGTCTTTTTTTTTTTTTTTTTTTTTTGACAGGCAGAGTGGACAGTGAGAGAGAGAGAGAGAGACAGAGAGAAAGGTCTTCCTTTGCCGTTGGTTCACCCTCCAATGGCCACCACGGCCAGTGTACTGCAGCTGATCTGCGCTAATCTGAAAGCAGGAGCCAGGTGCTTCCTCCTGGTCTCCCATGCGGGTGCAGGGCCCAAGTACTTGGGCCATCCTCCACTGCGCTCCGGGCCACAGCAGAGAGCTGGCCTGGAAGAAGGGCAACCGGGACAGAATCCGGTGCCCCGACCGGGACTAGAACCCGGGGTGCCGGCGCCGCAAGCAGAGGATTAGCCTCTTGAGCTGCAGCACCAGCTCTACCTCATTTCTTGTGTCTGAATTTGTCTCTAATAAGGATCTTTGTCTTCCGATGATGTATTAGTTAAAATGTTTTCAAGTGTAACTTAAAGTGAAAGAGCTATCAAACAAAATAACAATGTATTAACTTATGTTTCTGCAAATACAATAGAATAATAGATTCAGATATATATTTTTTAACTTTTATTTAATAAATATAAATTTACAAAGTACAGCTTATGGGTTACAATGGCTTCCCCCCCCATAACTTCCCTCCCACCTACAACCCTCTCCTTTCCCACTCCCTCTCCCATTCCATTCCCATCAAGATTCATTTTCATTCTCTTTTTATACAGGAGATCAATTTAGTATACATTAAACAAGGATTTCAACACTTTGCACCAACACAGAAACATAAAGTGAAAAATACTGTTTGAGTACTAGTTATAGCATTAATTCACATTGAATAACTCATTAAGGACAGAGATCCTACACGAGGAGTAAGTGCACAATAACTCCTGTTGTTGACTTAACAATTTGACACTCTTGTTTATGGTGTCAGTAATCTCCCTAGGCTCTTGTCATAAGTTGCCAATGCTAGGGAAGCCTTCTGAGTTCGCCAACTAGGATCAGATATATATTTTTTAAAATCCTCAGCTCGAGGCTGGTGCCGCAGCTCACTAGGCTAATCCTCTGCCTGTGGCGCGGCACCCCGGGTTCTAGTCCCGGTTGGGGCACCGGATTCTGTCCTAGTTGCTCCTCTTCCAGTCTAGCTCTCTGCTGTGGCCTGGGAGGGCAGTGGAGGATGGCCCAAGTGCTTGAGTCCTGCACCCGCATGAGAGACCAGGAGGAAGCACCTAGCTCCTGGCTTCAGATTGGCACAGCGTGCCAGCCTTAGTGGCCACTTAGGGGGTAAACCAATGGCAAAGGAAAACCTTTCTCTCTGTCTCTCTCTCTCTCTCTCTCTCACTAACTCTGCCCGTCAAAAAAAAATCTTCAGCTTGAGTTCGTTATGAGCTGGCAGGCCCAGTCATCCATAAGTGTCACCATTGGTCTTATACTGGCTTCAAAAGTCATCACAATCAACCCCAAGTCGAGCCTTCTCATTTACATCCAGGTAGGAGAATGTTCCTTCCTCTCACCGTGAAACTGCATGCTGAGTTAAGTTTGTGTGGAACTATTTGGGTGTTCTTTGGCTTGCCATTCACAGATTGATTCAGACTTAGGTTTCCTGAAGCCATGATCACTGTCTGCGATTTAAATGTACTTTGACTCATGGACAAATCAGGCTACTCAAGGTTACCATGGTGAAGACAATCTAAAACTTCTTAATCATTCAACAGTATGTGAGGATACAATACATGATGAATTATATGCTGCTGCTTGCTTTACCCTCTTGCATGTGTGTGTTAAATGTAGTAGGTGTTCAACATATATTTGTGAGCAAACACTGGGTATCTTGATAGGGAAGCCACGAAGTTTATCACCTTAGAAAGAGCTATGAAATCAAATAAAATGTAAGTTATAAATATTAAAAGTAAATTTTATTTTTTTATTTAAAAAAACCATAGAGCCCAAAGGGGCATACATTTTAATTTCCAAAAGAAGTTGCAGTTACAGTTTATTAATCCATTCTTTTCTAAACTATTTTCTTTAAAAAGGTATCACAAATTCTAGAAACAAAATATTGTCTTATAATGATGAAAATATATTTGCTACTGTAGAACATAGAATTTAAATTTTTAAAATTCTCAAATGTTGTATTTTGTACAAGCTGTGTCATTCACCTATTATAGCTATAGAATCTATTCTCTTGGTAATAGATTGGAAGCAATCATTTTTTAATTTAGTTGAACAATTCCACTTAGATGTGAACTCTTCATATTTTTTTTAAAATATTTATTTACTGGGCCAGTGTCGCGGCTCACTAGGCTAATCCTCTGCCTTGCGGTGCCGGCACACCGGGTTCTAGTCCTGGTCGGGGCGCCGGAATCTGTCCCGGTTGCCCCTCTACCAGGCCAACTCTCTGCTGTGGCCCGGGAGTGCAGTGGATGATGGCCCAAGCACTTGGGTCCTGCACCCCATGGGAGACCTGGATAAGTACCTGGCTCCTGCCATCAGATCAGCGCAGTGCGCCGGCCGCAGCGCGCCGGCCGCGGCAGCCATTGGAGGCTGAACCAACTGCAAAGGAAGACCTTTCTCTCTGTCGCTCTCTCACTGTCCATTCTGCCTGTCAAAAAATAAAAAAGATTTATTTACTTATTTGAAAGTCAGAGTTACACAGTGAGAAAAGGAGAGGGATGGGGGGGGGCTTCCATCCACTGGTTCACTCCCCAGTTCACCACAACAGCCAAAGCTGCACCGATCTGAAGCCAGGAGCCAGGAGCTTCCTCCAGATCTTCACAGGAGGATGCAGGGGCCCAAGCACTTTGGTCATCTCTGCTGCTTTCCCAGGCCATAGCAGAGAGCTGGATCAGAAGTGGAGCAGCTGGGTCTCGAACCAGTGCCCATATGGGATGCAAGCATTGCAGGAGGCAGCCTCACCCACTACCCCACAGTGCCAGCCACATCTCCTCATATTTCTTAACCATTCAACTAAATTTGAAAAGTTGTTACATTTACCATATTAGAAATTTATAAAGTGATTCATAGAAAAATATGAAGATGACCTATTAGTTTTTATGCTCTGTAGTAAAATAAAGTCTTCTTAGAAATATTTTCTAAAGGATTGAGCATTGGCAACTACACCTTAAAAGTAGTTTCTCAGTTTTTACACAGTTGTCACGTTCAAAAGGATTATGTTGCTTGAAAATTCCTCAGCTAAAATGAATGTCTAAGCCCTCCCATCCTGCTCCACACTTTACAAAGCATGCAGTTATATGAAACCTTCCTCTTTAAAGTGATAGTCTGGTGATTTAATGCCAGGCTCAAAGTTGAAAATGTAATGTGGCTCTTAACCTGAGTCTCTGAAGTGATGTCTGTCACAACAAACTTAACACCTACTCCTAAGCATGTAAACCAGGTTGTAATGATTCCTTTGGCAATGGCAGGTCTCCAAAGAGCTGCAGCTGTCTTTTCTTTGCCCAAAATTAAAAAAAAAAAAATTAGCCAAATCATTCTTTTGAATAAAATTCTATTAGAAAAGAATTTCTAGCCAGATCTGAATGTCCCAAGGGTTGATCTGGCTAAAATGTCCATGAGAGTCTCACAGGCATGGAAAGCCATGACACGGTGGCAAAAAACAATCTAAATGAAAGATCCTGGTGAACAAGACCCCAGCAGAAGGAACAGACCATCAAGGAGAGAGGCGCCTTTCTCTGAAGGGAGGAAGGAACCTCCACTGTGATACGGCCTTGACTAAGCAAGTTCAGAGTTGGTGAACTCAAGGGGCTTCCATAGCCTAGACAGCTCATAGCAAGAGTCTCGGGTGATTGCTGACATCATAAATAATAGTGCCAATTGTTAAATCAATAACGGGAGTCACTGGGTAGGTGCTCCCCACATAGGATCTCTGTCCTTAATGTGTTTTACTATGAAACTTAAAAACAACACTACTAGTCCAACAATACCCTATACCTTGTGCGGTTGTGTGAGTGCAGCCTGTTGAAATCCTTGCTTAGTATATACTAAGTTGATCTTCAGTATATGAAGGTAATTGAAAATGAAACTCGATGAAGGATGGGAGTGGGAGTGGGAGAGGGGAGGGCCACGGGAAGGAGGGAGGTTGGGGGGAGGGAGCCACAACAATACAAAAGTTGCACTTCATAAATTCACATTTATTAAATTAAAAAACTATATAACAAACAAAAAAAAGAAAAAAAGAACTTAATACTTTACCCTTTTAGTATTTTTTATGTTCTACTTAAAACTATTGGTTGAACTCTGTAATTAATACACAATTACTCTTAGGTGTTTAATTAATGCTATAACGAGTACTCAAATAGTATTTTGCACTTTGTGTTTCTGTGTGGGTGCAAACTGTTGAAATCTTTACTTAATATATGCTAAACTGATCTTCTGTATATAAAGATAATTGAAAATTAATCTTGATGTGAATGGAAGGGGAGAGGGAGTGGGAGAAGGGAGTGTTGTGGGTGGGAGGGAAGTTATGGGGGGGGAAGCTATTCCATAAGCTGTACTTTGGAAATTTATGTTCATTAAATAAAACAAAATAAAATAAAATGAAAGAATTTCTATAGCCCTATTGTGATTTGTAAAATATAGACATCTAAAATTAATTCTACTTAAGGAAAAAGAAATAGAGAGTAAAGAAACTTTTGAGTTAATCTTTCTAACAGCTGACCAAAGGAAAATTTTACAAGAAGCGGCAATTGAAAAACATCCCATCTGTGGAAATTTGATTAGAATAATGTTACCTTGAGAATTTACCTTGTGAGGATTAGGTAACATTTTATATTTCAAAAGAAATTATGTCTAAATGTGACTCATAATGTCCTGGCCAGTCATATGAGGGGTGAGGTGGAAAGGATTGTGTATTAAATCTATGTTCATGATAATACATGATATTATCTGCCTCTTATACTGCGTTGGTATTTGCACTAATTGTGTAAAACCAATGATGAATGAAATTACTAGTGCCTTAGCATGAATCAAGATAGTAGTACCAAACAGTAGTAGTATACAAGTAAGCAGGGATTTAATATAATTAATTAATTATTAATAATACTTCTTGAAGTAAGGCACTTATCTAAAGATTGACAATTATCTCCATCTCTCATCCATGGTTGAGAGTTTTACAGGTTTCCTCAATTACACTCCCAATCTTCTAAAATACCTTTGCAACTCAATGGCAATCTGCTATCACAGCCTCGAAACCTGACTACGAGGAATCAGATATCTGGTGTGCTATTTACAATTGTATCTAAACTTAAGCCATTTTACACAACGCTGTCTGCTGTATTTTTCTTGCAAGATGTGTGCATCTCTGGGCCTTAATACAGTACATAGTCGTCATCTAGTGTTAAGCATAACTTGGGGGGGGTGCAGAGTTATGGCACAGCTGGTTAAGCCATCACCAGCAATGCTTGCATCCTATATGGGTGCTGGTTTGAGTCCCCGTTGCTCCACTTTTGATCCAGGCCTTTCTAACATGCCTAATGTGCCTCCAGGCCACGTGGAGTTCCAGGTTTCTGGTGTTGTCTTGGCCTAGCCCCAGCCATTATGGCCATTCGTGGAGTGAATTAGCAGGTATAAAATCTCTCTTTCTCTATGTCTTTTAAATAAATAAATAAATAAATATTTAAAAAAATAAAGCCAGGTGCTCTCTATACACCAGGTCAAACTGGATGTAGAAGTTGATTGGAACAAGTAACATCTGACACATATTTTACCACCAGTCACAAAGGTGTGACATATTTGAGGCATTGTGTTTAGTTAATTAAGCTTGGAACTTTAAGTGCAGGGACAAGCATAAAGTAATGTTAATGAGCAAATCCAGAGATCTCTTTCTTTAGGTGTTGAGACAACAGTTAACAAACTTTACTACTGTGTTTTCCAAGTTTGTCTTCCATAAAAATCTAGTGACGTCAATGAATACTTCTTAGCTCCTGTGATAAGTCACTGTCCATACCAGGATTGTTATTCATGAATAAATGTATACTTTGGAGACAGATTTGTAAGCAGTCAGCAAAAAGGAACTTTGTACCAATGATTGATCTATGGAACTTTAGATGAGGCAGTGACCCTGGATTAGTCACAGCAATCCAATCAAATCACACCAATCTTCCAAAGCAGAGCAACTTTCCTTGCTATGGTAGGAGCGTGATGTAATGCCAAAGGATTAGAGAGATACAGTGATGCCGGCCTTGAAGATACAGGAAACAGTCTATCCCTCAAGGAGTGTGTATGGCCTCTAAGTGATAGAACGTACAAGGAAATGGAGTCTCTCTTCAAGCCTCTAGAAAAGAATGCCACACTTTCAACACCTTTATTTTATTCCAGGGAAACCATATCACAATTCTGAACTACAGGAATATAAAATAATAATTTTTTGTAGCTTTAAACTACCAAGTGTGTGCCAAATTGTTACAATAGCAACAGAAAGCTAATGCAAAAGAACACATTCATATAAGTGGAGAGACATATGTTATAATAAGACCTGTGAAAAGGACTTTAAACAAGTGTTGGGATGTCTTAATTATCATTACAAAATACAGTAGCTTCCCCTGCTTATTTCAACTTCAGTTATCTAATGTCAACTGCAATCCAGAAATATCAAATAGGAAATTTCAGAGCTAAACAATTCATAACATTTAATCGGTATGCTGCACTGAGTAACATGACAAAATGTTGCTATTCCCAATCCCATCCAGTACATGACTCATTACTTTCTGCAACATGTACACACTGCATATGCTAGCAGTACCAATGTTATATATGTGATATGCTTAAACACTATATTTAATAATATTAATATTGTAATAAGTATGTTAAATTATTATGATAAATATTATTATTTAATAATATTGAGTATATAATAATGGCCCCAAAGTGCAACAGTAATGGTGCTGATAATTTTATTAAAGAACATTGTTATGATTATTAAATTTTATTAGCTGTTAATTTCTAAATGTGCATAATTTATCTTAAACTGCCTCATAAATATGTTTGTATTAAAAAAGTTATGTATGTGAGGGTATGGCATTGTCCATGGTTTCAGTCATCCTCTGGGGGTCTTGGAACATATTACCTAAGAGAAAAAGAGAGACAATTGTTAACAATAGTACAAAGAATATTTTTGCACTGTGTTCTAAAGTTTATATGCAAAATAGATTGTGCAAAGAGTAATGCTTTAATGTATATTTCTATCTACAATTACCTATATTGTGTTTTCAAAACTAAAACAGTCTACCTACAGTGGATGCCAAGTGTAGTTTACACATTTAAGTGAAATGTTTTCTTCAGCAAGCATTCTCACTCATGCAATTTCTTTTCACAAACTTTTTGCAAGATTTCAAGCCAATAGAGTAATTTATGTTAAACTTCAGAATTATAAAGAAGTACTTTTATGTTAAAGATACAATATAGAAAAGTTAGATTTAATTTTCATTTTATGGGCATAGTTACATTGTATTTGTGAAACTTCTTTTTTAAGTCTTATTATATTGCATATCTGAAAGCAAATTTTTAATATGAAATTTCCTTTTATAGTGGTCTGGATTTGATAAACCTATTTTGTTCTTTGGTTTCAACAAGAACCATTTAATATATCTATATTTATATAGATACATTTGTGGGTGATTTTATATAATAATATGATCATATATACAAATTCCTATGTGGAAATTATAATTAGAACTTGACATTATTTTAGGCATATTTTCCAATATTAAAAGTAACACTACTACTAACACTAACAGAAAAACAGTAAGCAAAATACCATAATATATATTTATTGTGAAGCAATAACAATAAAATTTAAAACAAAACAAATACAATAAGACAGGTAGAGACCATATAACAAAATAGAGGACAAACAAAATACCAAAAGATCATTAAAATCATAATTCATTAAATATAAAGAAAAGTTTCAAAATAGTGTGTTTGTCTCAACAGTAAGTAAACTCATTTGTTAAGAGACAAAACTTTTATGTTATCTCCATACCAACACACATAAGAGACACATATGAAAATGTTTCATGTATTTTGCAGATGTATTTGAATTAGCCTGTATATTGAAATGAATGTTCTTGAATCATCTTTAAGTTTTATTGCAGGTTGGTAACTTTTATTGCTTCTTAATATATTGCAACATTTGGAAAGATGTGAGCTCATGCCACAGAAAAGTACTTTATGTTTGGAAGATAATAAATAATCTTAACTCTTCCTTATCATTCTAAACTTTCTGATAATGTGGAATGCATATAAGATTCTTGCTCATGATGAGAAGTCACTGAAAGTCATCATGAATTCAGAAAACCACGTACCTATGTTGTTTCAAGGTTATTTAGAGCAATTGCTGGCTACAGGAAGCTTTAAACTTGGTCCTTATTACAAACTCAATGAAATTTATAAAGGAATAGATTGAGATTTTTAAATTACCATAAAAATGGTGGTTGTGACTTAAGAAGGCAATAAGGCAGTTTATTACCCGTTACCACCTTCGCAAGATATAAATCCTCTAAGCTGAGAGGATGAAAGCCAGAATTGCATAAAGAGCTAATAGTAGAATTAATTTCCATCTTCAAAAAAATTTAGAAGATATCATTTCTTGTACCTCCTATCAAAGAAGAAAAGGAATTAAGTGGCTATATTAAGGTGTTCTCTTAGACCATTGTGACCAGTGCACCCCAAATATGTCCAACCTGTGAATGTTATTAGCTGTTTGGCCAAAAGGACTATACAGAGGGCTGAAGCTAACGATTTTGACATGGGTAGATTACTCTGTATTAGCCTGATGGGACCAACGCAATCATGAAAGTAGTTTTAGGGAAGAAATAGGAGTCCAACAGAGAATAGCAGTGTGAGGACAGAAGCGAAGGGCTGAAATCATATAAAAAAGGTACAAACAAATATAGATGGCTTGAAGAAAATGGAAAAGGCAGGGACAGATTTCTCTCCATGGTCTGCAAAGTAAATCAGTCTGTTGAAGCTCTTTCACCTATGCAATAGATTTTAGATTTCTCACCTCCAAAACTGTAAGAAAATATAGTTGGCTGAAATCATCAATTTTGTGGCAATTTATCATAGCAAAAGAAGGAAATCAATACAACTTCATAAACAGGACTAACTAAAGCTAACGTGACACAGCTACATAGATTAGGAATTTCTCTAAGTTATCTCAAATTCAGTTAATGCAAGAATTCCTTCCCTAAATGCCAACATTTGGGGGAGTGCTTAAAAAATAATGGTATGTGAGTTAGAAAATAAGAATAATATTTTTTGCTGTACCTCAACAGGTTTTTTTTTTAACTTTTATTTAATGAATATAAATTTCCAAAGTACAGCTTATGGATTACAATGGCTCCCCCCCCATAACGTCCCTCCCACCCGCAATCCTCCCCTTTCCCACTCCCTCTCCCCTTCCATTCATATCAAGAGTCATTTTCAATTCTCTTTATATACAGAAGATCAGTTTAGCATACATTAAGTAAAGATTTCAACAGTTTGCTCCCACACAGAAACATAAAGTGAAAAATACTGCTTGAGTACTAGTTATAGCATTAAATCTCAATGTACAGCACACTAAGGACAGAGATCCTACATGAGGAGTAAGTGCACAGGGACTCCTGTTGTTGACTTAACAAATTGACACTCTTGTTTACGGCATCAGTAATCACCCTAGGCTCTTGTCATGAGCTGCCAAGGCTATGGAAGCCCCCTGAGTTCACCGACTCCAATCATATTTAGACAAGGCCATGGTCAAAGTGGAAGTTCTCTCCTCCATTCAGAGAAAGGTACCTCCTCCTTTGATGACCCGTTCTTTCCACTGGGATCTCACTCACAGAGATCTTTCATTCAGGTTTTATTTTATTTTATTTTATTTTCCCCAGAGTGTCTTGGCTTTCCATGCCTGAAATACTTTCATGAGCATTTCAGCCGGATCCGCATGCCTTAAGGGCTGATTCTGAGGCCAGAGTGCTGTTTAGGACATTTGCCATTCTATGGGTCTGCTGTGTATCTCACTTCCCATGTTGGATCGTTCTCTCCCTTTTTGATTCTATCAGCTAGTATTTGCAGACACTATTCTTGTTTCTGTGATCCCTTTGGTTCTTAGTCCTATCATTATGATCAATTGTGAACAGAAATTGATCACTGGGACTAGTGAGATGGCATTGGTACATGCCACCTTGATGGGATTGAATTTGAATCCCCTGGTATGTTTCTAATTCTACCGTTTGGGGCAAGTCAGCTTGAGTATGTCCCAAATTGCACATCCCTTCCCTCTCTTATTCCCACTCTTATATTTAACAGTGATCACTTTTCAGTTAAGTTTCAGCACTTAAGAAGAATTGTGTATTGATTACAGTATTCAACCAGAAGTATTAAGTAGAACAAACAAACAAAAAAAATACTAAGAGGGATAACATATTAAGTTGCTCATCAACAGTCAGGGTGAGGGCTGATCAAATCACCGTTTCTCCTAGTGTTCATTTCACTGTAACAGTTTTCCTTTTTGGTGCTCAGTTAGTTGACACCTACCAGGGAGAACAAGTGGTATTTGTCCCTTTGGGATTGGCTTATTTCACTCAGCATAATGTTTTCCAAATTCCTAACAGGTATCATTTTCAGTTAAAACTTAAACACCTAAGAATAATTGTGTGTTAATTATAGAGTTCAACCAATGGTACTAGAACAAAAAAAAAATACTAAAATGGATAAAGTATTACATTGTACATCAACCATCAGGACAAGAGCTGATCAAGTCACTGTTTCTCATAGTGTCCATTTCACTTCAACAATTATTTTTTTTTTAATTTTACTTATTTTAAAAAACAGTGGTAAAAACAGAGAGGTCTTCCATCTGCTGGTTCACTCCCCAGTTGGCATAATGGCCAGAGCTTCGCTGATCTGAAGCCAGGAGCCAGGAGCTTCTTCCAGGTCTCCCACGGGGGTGCAGAGGCCCAAGGACTTGGGCCATCCTCTACTGCTTTCACAGGCCATAGCAGAAAGCTGGATCGGAAGAGGAGCAGTTGGGACCAGAACCGGCGCCCATATGGGATGCCAGTGCTTCAGGCCAGAGCTTTAACCTGCTGCGCCACAACGCTGGCCCCAATTATGATTTTTATTTACCTCTTTTTTTAATGATATATAGTGATAGTGAATATAATGAAAACATAATAATAAAACATAATAATAAAATCAAATTAAGTTTTGCATCACCTTTCCATTCTTTCCTCCATAAACCCTATTCTTTTTGATAAGTGCCCCAAATAGGAACTGCTATCCAAGTTATTTATATTGAATCCTGAGAAATATCTGCCCTGAAATTAAAGAGGAAAAATATGAAGCACAAGGTATTTTGGTAAAATTAAAATAATTCCTAGAAGCAATGTTTTAAAATCATATTTATGCTACTCTAATAGTGTATTAGGTGAAAGACACTAGATAGTTGTTAACTGTCCAGTTTTGAAACTGTTAACAGTCTTTCAAAAATTTAGATTATAAGATATTTTTAAAAATTTTTGTTATGATCTATTCTCATAGCATCTTCAACTGACTTGATATCATAAAACACACATTAATTAATAAACCTTGGCACTACATACAACAAATATGTACCAGAAAACTATTTTATGGATAATGCACATTTACAATCTACTGGAGTTTTTATATATATATACATATATATATGTATGTGTTTTAATACACTCAAATAACACAAAGGCAGTATGAAAAAAAACTTCCTTGGCCGGCGCCACAGCTCACTAGGCTAATCCTCTGCATGTGGCGCTGGCACCCTGCGTTCTAGTCCCAGTTGGGGCACCGGATTCTGTCCTGGTTGCCCCTCTTCCAGTCCAGCTCTCTGCTGTGGCCTAGGAGGGCAGTGGAGGATGGCCCAGGTTCCTTGGCCCTGCACCCACATGGGAGACCAGGAGGAAGCACCTGCCTCCTGGCTTCGGATCAGCGCAGCACCGGCCATAGTGGCCATTTGGGGGGTGAACCAACGGACAGAAGACCTTTCTCTGTCTCTCTCTCTCTCTTACTGTCTAACTGTCTGTCAAATAAAAAAATAAAAGAAAGAAAGAAAGAAAAAGAAAAAAATCTTCCTTGTCTCCTTGATCCTACTGCCTCCCCCTCAACACAAAGGATAATACTAATCAATGTCCTAAGTGTCACTGCAGAGTTCCAGTGCTCATAAGTAGAGAATATAATCATACCTTATGCCTTCTTATTTTGATTCCTGAGATGCTTTTACAACAATCTGCATTGCTTGATTCTTTTGAATTTTCACTTATTCATTTAAGAGAGAGCAAGAGAAAGAAAGGGACAGCTATGTCCATTTACCAGTTTAGTCCCAGTTGCTCAAGAAAGGAAGGGCTAGGCCTGACCTAGAACCAGGAACTGGGAATGCAATTCAGTTCTCTCTTGTGGATAGTAGGAGCCCAGTTACATTGGCAATCATTACTGCCTCCCAGAGTTGGCATTGTCAGGAAGTTGGAAGTTGGAGTTAAGCACTCCCATGTGGGATGTGCGTGTCTCAACTGGAGACACCTGTTTTTTTTTGAAAAAAATAATATGCTTTGCAAATCAATCCATTGCCAGTTTTTGTAGACTTATTTTTTAGAATAGATACACACTGTATTTCCAATTTATAGTATGGTATCGTTTATTGAATCAGTGTGTGTGTGTGTGTGTGTGTATAATACAATTTATCAGAAGGTGAACTTGAAAAATAATTTGGATTTTACTTCGAAATTATTAACATTAAAACTGATTACTTCAATGAATATAGCTTATTAACCAAAGATAAAGGACAGCATGCTATATCCATCCAAGTTCATGTATTTATTGTAGATTAAACTTTCAGATTTGAGTCATTTCTCCCTTTAATTTACACTCTAAATTATTTAGTGTGAGACAAAGCAATAAATACATGGATGATTAATATGTTAGTTCTCATATTGATATTGAGCATTGATGTCTAGAATTCAATTCCAATTGATTATAACTTAATTTAAAATATTCATCTTTTGCAAAGTATGACTACAAGAAGTAAGTCATAAAATAGATCACAGTGTTTCATTAATTTCCATTATTTCTTTTGAGTAGTGCTTTAATAACCACTTTTATGCCTTTGTGTGATGACAGTGCTAATAAAAATGCAAAAACTGATATCAATTCTGGAGATTATTTTATAATAAATTCTTATGTTTTACACATATTCCGATCCCAGATTAGCTTCCATATATTGGAGAAGCTACTATAAAATTTAAAGTTTGAAGTATAAAATCCATTTTATTCATTTTCTTATAAACAGATGGCATGTTAATGAATTCTTATCAAATGTTAAATGTGTGTGAACATATAAGAGAATCAGAAATATCCAGGGTGAAAATTAGAATTTCCCACTTAGTAGTAGTATATGATAATGAAATAGCAAAATACAGAAATAATCTAATCAATTCTAAGAGGATAAATTGTCTCTTCCATTAGCCACTGTGTTAATCAAACATTGGTGACTATTACCACAAATGATATAGATTAAACAAAAATGTAAATAAATTGGTAGATTAATGAATAATGAAAAGAATATAGCATTGAAAGTGTGGTAACATGGATTCTAGCTCTGATGTGCAAACTTTCCAACTATGTGAATTTGCCACCATTAAACCTGAGGTTCTTCACTTATTAAATGGATAGATTGTAACAGCTGATCTAAGGTTCCTTTTTCATGAGTGTTATTAAATTAACTAATAACTTTTACAGATATTAAGAAATTGATATCTATGCTGTGTGTGCTAATGCACTGAATTTCAGGGTGACTTTCTGCCCTGAGTGGAGTCAGAATGGAGTGGAAGGTTTGTAGTTCACACAGAACAGGATACAGCAGGATGCAGCTCTTGACTCTGCTCATCATCATTGGGAAAACGTAATGAATCTGTACTCAGCGTTGTTTTCTCAACTACTGCTCAGTGTCAACATTCTATAGTTAACTCCTTGGAACAATTATATGGAAATAGTGATATGACAAGTATATTATAACAATTCTGTATCAGAAAGAAAGAATAGGCAGGGAGCCATGGAACAAGGAAAGGAGGGATGAAAAAGGATAGAAGCAAGGAAGGAAGTTAGCTGATAATAACGTTGAGTCGTCAACATAGAAAACGAAAGTGCATGACTGCTGTATAGGTACTACAGAAAATAACCCAAGTAATAAAATTACCTTCAAGGAATGCGTCAAGGAGACCTCAGCCATGTGCACTGAGAAATTACCTCACAAAACAGGCATTGGGCCAGTGAAACATAATTCAGTCTCATGAAGAGAAAGGAGGTTAAAAAATAGCAGATGAGCCACAGAACCGAGAAGGGAACAAAATGTTGTCCTTGTCTTTTTAACTTGTTTTCATTTTAAAAAGTGTAATATGAAAAAAAAATCATTCACTTTCTACATTATTCATGTTTCAAATGTAGTCAGTCTCCTACTGAGTGACACTGGTGTATTGGATTGGACCTGAATTGATGGGTAGAAACTGTCAATGTTTATAAACTGACCAGCATTATTTTTACTATTTTCGAACCACCATATCCCACTTTCGGTCCCCAACATTTTTGTATCAGAGGTAGCTCTACTTATCACAGATGTTGGTTTTCCAAAGCATGAATTACAGTTTTGTCTTTCAGTTTCTTTTCTTTTTTTTTCTTTTCTTCTTTTTTTTCAAGATTTATTTATTTGTTTGAAAGGGAGAGTTCCAGACAGGCAGAGGTAGAGAGAGAGGTCTTCCATCCACTGGTTCACTCCCCAGATGGCCACAATGGCTGGAAATATGTTGATCCGAAGCTAGGAGACAGGAGCTTCTTCTGGGTCTCCCATATGGGTGCAAGAGCCCAAGGACTTGGGCCATCCTCTACTGCTTTCCCAGACCATAGCACAGGGCTGGATCGCAGTGGAGCAGCTGGGACTTGAACTGGCACCCATATGGGATGCTGGCACTGCAGGCTGCAGTTTTAACCCACTGTGCCACAGCCCCAGCCCATAGTCTTTTCCCAAAAAAAAAAAAAAAAAAAGTCGAAGCACAGTAATGTAGTTTTGAAAGCTAATCTATCATTAGTACCTATGAATTGCACTGATTTTATTCTAATATGCACTTAAACATAAACATTAGGCCTGGTGTTTAACACAGAAGGTTCAGTCAACACCTGGGATGGTTGTATCCTATATGAGCACAGGTTCGAGTCCCAGCTTCTTCATTTCTTTCTCTTTTTTTAATATTTACTTATTTATTTATTTGAAAGAGTTACACAGAAGAGAAGGAGAGAGAAATCTTCCATCCACTGGTTCACTCCCCAGTTGGCCTCAACTGCAAGAGCTGAGCAGATCCATAGCCAAGAGCCAGGAGCTTCTTCGAGATCTCCCATGCGGGTTCAGAGGCCCAAAGCATCGGGCCATCTTCTACTGCTTTCCCAGGCCACAGTAGAGAGCTGGATTGGAAGTGGAGCAGTCAGGACTAGAACTGGCACCCATAGGGGATGCCAGCACTGCAGGTGGCAGCTTTACCCACTATGCCATAGTGCTGGCCCCTTCTCCATTTCTGATCCAGCTCCCTGTTAATGCTCCTGAGAAACTGGGAGAAGATGTTGCAAGTGTTTGGGCCCCTGTATCCATGTGGGAGACCCAGATGGTATTCTAGGCTTCTGGCTTTTTCCGGTCCAGTTCTGGTTATTGCTGCCATTTGGGGAGTTAACCAGAAGAAAGAAGATATTTCTCTCTGTGTTTCTCTCCTTCTCTCCAAAACTCCCTCAAATAAATAAACAAACCTTTAAAGAAAATTTTCAAAGATATTTAGAAGTTTGTTTAACTTAAATTTCATTGAATACAATAAAAAGAACCAATGGAAAGCTTTTTTTTTTCTTTTTAAGAAGATATTGTGGGGCCGGCGCCATGGCTCGCTTGATTGATCCTCCACCTGTGGCGCTGGCATTCCATATGGGTGCTGGGTTTTGGTCCCGGTTGCTCCTCAGTGGTGGGGGGAGTGGAGGATGGCCCAAGTGCTTGGGTCCCTGCACCTGCATGGGAGACCAGGAAGAAGCACCTGGCTCCTGGCTTTGAATTGGCGCAACGCGCTGACCGTAGCAGCCATTTGGGGGGTGAACCAAGGGAGGGAAGACCTTTCTCTCTGTCTCTCTCTCTCACTGTCTGTAATTCTACCTGCCAAATAAATAAATAAAATCTTAAAAAAAAGAAGATATTGTATCCTGATTCAAATTATTCATCTGATCTCAAAGATTTTAGTGACAAAAACTAAAGGAATCTAGAGAGAAATCTTGAATACTAGTAGGCAGGTAGCTATATCATTTCTGTGGGAAATGAAGATTGTAAGGCTCTGAAAATCATTCAGCTATCATCTAATTTTCCAAGTTTGTGACTTTTCCATCTCTGCCCATAGGAACACAAATGGTGACAATTATCTCCAATTTCATGTACCTTGAAAATGTATTTATTTGCCATTCTTTCCTGATTGACTATGAATACATCTGTCATATTCATTTTCATAAATGTAACAGGTGAACTTCTGTCAGCAGTTTTGTGTAATTTCTCACGTCACTTTTCTTTGTCACTATTTCCCTTTTTGTCTTTTTATTTTAAAATATTTCAAATAATACAGAAAGTTATAAAGAAAAGTTCAGTGAGCATACATAGATTTCACAGTTTTTAACCTTTTGCCATATTGGCTTGATATGCAAACATTATATAACACATACATACTATTTTTGAAAGTGAGAATGTATATATTGATATTGCATAATGTGTAATTCATGACAGAGACCATAAAATGAATAAAGAAGATTACATATATGTGCTATAATTCAGTGAAGTCAACATTTATATTAATACACAAAATAACATGGCACCCACACATTTTTATTTGCTATATAAATGTATGCATGAGCATGTGATTTGTGTGTATAGGAGAAAATGAGAACTTTTTCTTTCTGAATCTACTTATTTCACTGGTCTTTGTGATTTACAGTTCTGTCCATTTTGTTATGAATGCCAGAATTTCATTATTTTCTATTGCTGAGTAATTTTCTGTAGTTTCATATACATATAAAAATTAAGTGATTATATACAAATGTTGTTTATCCTTTCATCCATTAATAAACATAAAGTTGACTCTATATCTTTGCTATTGTGGATTGGGTTGGAGGTAACTCTGTCATATTCCTACTCTTTTCCTTTCAACGTATTCCCAGAAGTGGGATAGTTGGGTCATATGGTACATCTATTTTTAGTTTTTTTTTTTTAATTCTCATGTTGCTTTCCAATATAGCTGTGCTAATTTGCATTGCCACCAAAAATATATTCAGTTCCCTTTTGTCCACATCCTTTCCAGCATTTGTTTTCCATTTTCTTTTTTTTGAAAACTTTTTTATAATCACCTTTCTGACTGGAATGAGATGATACCTCTTTGCTTTTTTATTTGTATTACCCTACTAATTAGTGAGATTGACATTCATATGATTTTCATGTGTTTATTGGTCATTTCCATTTCTTGTTTCTGAATGGACCTGGATGCCAAAATTTCATACCTACAAAAATTGAGTTGCATAGCTGTCCAATAGATTTACATGAAGACCAGCACTAAAGAGGAGAAACTGAAAGCAACACAGAACTCAGGAAAGAGCTACTACTCTAGTGAATATTTATTATGGAGATATTAACTATATCTATCTTAGTTGATTCAGACTTCTGTAACAGAATAGCACTGGCTGGGAGACCTACGAATAACAGAAACGGATTTCTGTTATTTGTTTCTGTTATTTATTTCTCACAGTTCTGGAGACTGGAAAGTCTGTGAGTGAGGCATCAGAGGATTCAGTTTCTGGTGAGGTCCTGCTCCGTGGTTCACAGGCAGCTATCTCCTCGCTGTGTCCTCCCTGGTGGAAGAGATAAGGGAGCTCTTTAGGGTCTCTCTTACAAGAGGGGTCAGCTCCCATGACACAATGATTTTACTAATGTTTTACTTTACAATAATGTCACATTGAAGGTTAGAGCTGCAATATATGAATTTTGAGAGGAGAAAATACTGAGTGTACAGTGGTACCCAATAAGTGTGTTTGCATATAGCAAAGGCTCAATAAACATTGTTGGATAAGTGAAGTATATGTGAAGGAAAATGTGTTTAATCAGCTGAAATTAAGCAGACAGACTTTTTTTGTGGTGAAATACAGATTGCAACAAATTTGTATGAATATGTTCAAATCCTCATTTTCCATTTTTAATATATTTTCTAGTGTAACATTGAAATCCATTAATTTAAAAATAAGGAGTATGCTAAATAAAATAGCCAGTTTTATTAACAGAAGTGTTTAATAAAGAAAACAAGTTATGTTATGCCTGCTATGTTTGAGTATAGATTCCAGTATTGTATGATCTTGGTGTGTTAAGTGCCTCATGTACACATACACAAACACACCACATTCATAAAAGTTTGTGGAAAATGTAATTAAAAGATAAATTAATTATGATGGTGGAAAAATGTCAGTTCCCATGCATAATTTTTTTTATAAAATACAGTTTTCATGAGTTTTTGAAGAGTTCTTAATATGCATGGATTTCAATCTTTTTGCACCAAAAACTTATCTTTTAATTTAATTTTCATGAACTTTTTAAAATACATATATATTCATTCCATTCCACTATATACACATTAATACACATACAAACACATGCATATAACCACATGGTGACTGATCTAAAGCAAGACTGAAGAAATTATGTTGATAAGTGCATTTTATTTTACAAGAATTTCTTTTTAAAATAAAAAAATATTATCTCACTAAGAATTTATCAAACTTTTTTTAAGTAGGAATTGATGAGTTTGGATCAAAGATTAACACTCAAAAATGGCTTAAAATTCCATATTGGCAATAATATCAGAAAAGTTGAAATTGCAAGAGAAGAGTTGAAAAATATATGGGAAATTTAGAAAGAAATTTTTCACAAATTGTTAAGAGAAAATTGGGGAAAGTAATATATGAAATACTTGAAAATAATATGTTAGTTTGAGGATAAAAAAATAAAATAATCAGTGTCTTTTGCTATTGAAAAATATCCAAAACTACCATGAATTTTTAGATTGGCAAGGAAACAGAGACATTATTTAAAGATCAGACATTAAGGAATATATTTTTTTTTTGACAGGCAGAGTTAGACAGTGAGAGAGGGAGAGACAGAGAGAAAGGTCTTCCTTTTTCCGTTGGTTCACCACCCAAGTGGCTGCTATGGCCGATGCTTTGCGGCCAGTGCGCTGCGCCAATCCTAAGCCAAGAGCCAGGTGCTTCCTCCTGGGCCACAGCAGAGAGCTGGACTGGAAGAGGAGCAACCGGGCCATGATCTGGTGCCCCGACCGGGACTAGAACCTGGGATGCTGGTGCCGCAGGCGGAGGATTAGCCTAGTGAGCCATGGCGCCGGCTAGGAATATATTTTTTAAATAAAATCTGATCTAGTTTCTTGAAAAATAATATTTAATCATCATTAAAAAGTCATCTATTATTTTTCACTTTATGTTTCTGTGTGGGAGCAAACTGTTGAAATCTTTACTTAATGTATGCTAAACTGATCTTCTGTATATAAAGAGAATCGAAAATGTATCCTCATGTGAATGGAAGGGAGAGGGAGTGGGAAAGGGGAGAGTTGCGGGTGGGAGGGACGTTATGGGGGGGAAGCCATTGTAATCCATAAGCTGTACTTTGGAAATTTATATTCATTAAATAAAAGGTTAAAAAAAAAGAATTTTCAATTTATAAAAAGAACAACATTGTAGATATTTTTGAGCCCATTTTCATACATAGAGTGTTTTTCTTCTTTTCCCATTATTTTTGCTGTCTCCTTCATTTAAAAATATAATTAATAAATTAATTCATTTATTGAAAGAGTTACAGAGAGAGAAAGAGAGAGCAAGAAGTACAGAAAGGAAGAGAGAGAGAGAGAGAGAATCTTCTGGCTGCTGGTTCACTTCCAAATGCCCACAACAGCCAGTCGCATCAAGGTTGAAGCCAGGAGACAGGAATCCCATCCTGGTCTCCCACATGAGTGGCAGGGGCCCAAGTACTTGGGGCATCTTTCACTTCTTTCCAGACACATTAGCAGGGAGCAGCTAGATTACAAATCTGTACTTTGACATGTGATGCCAGTGTTACAAGCAATGGCTGAGACCACTGTTGCACACTGCCAGCACTTTCTTGTTTATACAATAATGTTGTCTAGTTTAACAGTAGTTGTCTGATGTGAAAATCTGAACTAAATATGACATTTTCAGTAAGCAATGACAAAATCATGAAAAACGTCTTTACTTGATGAGGAGTTTTGCTTTGACAATTGGAGTGTGAGAATAGAGACCTCTGATTTCTAGTTGGAGGCTGCGTGAATCACAATAGCAATCAGAAATTTGCTACTGCTAAGCCAGTTCTCATACTTGGAAAAAGAAAATACCTTGACAAAATGGTCCTAGAAAGTAGCAGCTCCATCAAAGGTGAGGATCTGAGGTCACAGAACACCACCACCTCTTAAAATGTCCAGCAATGCATTAGCTTATCCTAGTTTATCGTTTAGATCTAAACAAATCTCTAATAGAAATATTAGGAACATATCTTTCAATACTGATGAAGACATGATGCACAGAAAATTCTGAGTTTTATAAGCAATTGACACAAAATATATTGTTTTGTGATCTTATGGTAACAACATTGATATGCATTTATGAACTATGATAATCACTGATCTAAATAATATGTTATCAGAAATAAAATCATCTTGCTATAGGTAAAGTAATCTTAACTTTCAATCATTCAGTAAGTCACATTCAGTGCTCACCATGCACAGGGATATGGGGAAGATAACATACCAGAAAAACAGATGAAAATCATGGAACCCTGCCAAAAAGAATTTAAATACATTGGAGTAAAAAATACATGCATACACACATATGTACACATATACTTGTACAACACAGACTAAAAAACACAAACATATAAATAATAATAGATCTGATTGTGATAGTTTACTCATTTTTAAAGTGAAACCTTAAGATAGAAAATCCAGGGGCCAGCAGTGTGCTGTAGTGAGTAAAGCTGCCTACTGCAATGCCGGCATCCCATCTGGGTGCCGGTTCTGGTCCTGGCTGCTCCACTTCTGATCCGGTTCTCTGCTGTGGCCTGGGAAAGCAGTAGAAGATGGCCCAAGTCCTTGGGCCCCTGAACTCGTGTGGGGGATCCAGAAGAAGCTTCTGGCTTCGGATCGGCGCAGCTCCAGCAGTTGCAACCAGCTGGAGAGTGAACCAGCGGATGGAAGACCTCTCTCTCTCTCTACCTCTCCTTCTCTTTCTGTGTAACTCAGACTTTCAAATAAATGAATAAATCTTTAAAAAAAAAAGACTAGAAAATTCCCAAAGCCACATATGGGTAAATATTAAATTTACTAAATACTATATGCTAAATCAATTTGCAAATTACTTAGTAAGTCTATAGATGTTATTATTTTAATACTTTACCAGACATTTAAATAATGAGGTTTTGAACACCACTAGCAGATGATCTCAGAATTTTGAAAAATGGATCATTTACACAATAGATTTAAAAGCTTTTAAGACGTAATGATGTATATACCATAAGTCACACTTTAATGGTAATGTATACATTTTAAACAATGAACTATGTCATTGATTTATGTGCTGTGTCAATAATATTTACATATTTTAATTAATGCACAATTTATGATATCAGGTACAATAAAATATTATGAGGCATCTTTCATCTATTTAAAAATAAATTTACATTTTTCAGGTATCTTTCAAATCAATGTTTGCAAATTTCTCTTTTGATTTAAATAACTTTTCAGTCATTTGCTGTTTGAATTATTCTTATAGCTTTACAAAAAATAATTGAATAAGGATTGCTTTTGTCACTTTTCCATACTGATTATCTCCCACTTATTCTCCCCATCTCATCCCACTTAGCTGCTTCATTTTCTAGTTGTCTAGGACACGATTTTTTCAGTACTTTTGTCATTATTAAGTTTAATCTCCACGTCTTAATGAAACTTTTTTTTTCACTTATTACAATCAGAACTTCTGAAATGTGTCCTTTTTATCAGAACCCTTCTATTATTTGCTATAGGTTTGCTCTGCCATTTCCTTTTCTTCTCGCTCACTGCTATTAATGGGAGAATAATACTACATGTAATTCTATGCTGCCTTCTCCCTCTTTATCACATTCTGAAGAGCATCTAGCATGTGCTTGAAGTGAGAAAAAAGAGTTTGAACAAAGAAGGGGAAAATCCTATAGCTGATGGTCTAACAACAAGATCATAAAAGCATTTCTAGAATGAGAAGCCTGATGTTGCCATGGCATTTTGCCTATCATACTGGAATCAGGAGGCTCCTTGGCTGAATGGAGACTATCAGCGTCTTAATACTATACATAGAAGAGTTCACATACACTGAATGCTCCTATGAACTAGTTGAATGAAGTCATCACCACTCACCAAAAATCCAACATCTTATTTCCACCCTGCCTGTGTCTGTGAAAAGCTACATAAATCCATGCAGAAAACTATTTTGACTGTGTTTTGATTTAACCAGTGACAATCAAGGTTAATGACACCTACTTCAATTTGTCATTGTGGTACTTTATTTACCATTTAAATCTGTGCCGTATATTCAGATCAAAGTGCACTGAAAATTACAGTATTTGAAGTTTATTGGACAAAAAAAGATTTTAAGGTTGACACGTAAAATTCTTGAGAATTTTCTGAATCATCACATTGTCAGTGAGCTTCATAAAGAACAGATAATCACTGAAGTAAGCAGAACTCAAATTACCCTGCAATTTATTTTTGTGACAAAAACAAACAAGTAAATTTTCAAGGTTATTAAGTGGTAGATTGCATAATGTCAAACAAATATTTTGGAGTTTAAAAAAGATATTGATACTAATAAAGAATTTTATGTTTTAAAGAGTATGTCACCAGGGCCGGCGTTGTGGCACAGTGGGTTAACACCCTGGCCTGAAGCGCCAGCATTCCATATGGGCACCAGTTAGAGACCCAGTTGCTCCACCTCCCATCCAGCTCTCTGCTATGGCCTGGGAAAACAGCAGAAGATGGCCCAAGTCCTTGGGCCCCTGCACCCCCGTGAGAGACCTGGGGTAAGCTCCTGGCTCCTTGCTTTGTATCAGCACAGCTCTGGCCATTGCAGCCAATTGGGGAGTGAACCATCGGATGGAAGACCTCTCTTCCTCCTTCTGCCTCTCTCTCTGTGTAACTCTGACTTTCAAATAAATAAATAAATCTTTTAAAAAAAAGAAAGAGTGTGTCACCATCTGGGCAATAGATGTTTTGGAGTAATAGAGACAAGTTGATTCTCCATGACTTCTATGGACTTGGAGGCACTTGTGATGTGTCGAAAGGAGAAGGGCAAATGCATCCTTCTGAAATACTGTGGGGTTATGTGCATATCCCTGGAGAACTAAAATCACTGCTCCTTACTTGGCTTGAATCTTAACTATTTTAAGGATAAGGAGAAAACATGGTTAATTGTATTAGCTACAAGTGTGGCATAAGGCAGAAAAGCTTCAGAAAATATGGCATTGTTTATTTTACCTTCACTGAAATTTTTTGGGCATTGAGGTCTCTAACTTGGATTATTCCAGGTTCTTTCCTCCGTATATGAAAAAAAAAATCATGGTGGAGGTATAAATGCATGCAAGGGAGCAAGGTTTATTTAAGGCAAATGAAAGACACAGGCGAACTTGGGAGCAAGCTTGGGAGAGAAAGAGCGAGAATGAACAAAAAGCCTAAACCAAAAAAGACCTCACAAGATATGGGCTGTCCTTTTATACTATCAACAGGTATAGGAGGTAGTGTTAGGGGCAAAGCTTAATTGAAAATTCAAAAGGGGTGGAGTTTTGGGATAGTGCTTAAGTAGCACCCATTTCTGCAATAATTTTTTGTAAATATTGAAGTGTCATATGTCAGGTGCATGATAGGAGTAGGAGTGCCAAACTTGATCATTTTATTATAATGACATTATAATGATCTAAAGGTCATCACAGGTACACATTCTGCAGCCAGATTGGATATTTACAGCTGGCGTTTGTTCTAACTTCACAACATTGAGGAACTTGTAGCTTCTGCTACACAGAAAGCTCTGTGGGGAAAGGGAAGTAGGGGGTGCAGGAGGAAGTTTGCTGGAGCATGGAAGGCAGATTTGGGCGGTGCACAAAAAGGGAGTTTTCAGCAGAGCACAGAAAAGAAAGGCAGTTTGAATGGTGCATAGAACTAGAGATGTCCAACAGCAGGTTGTGCTGCAAAGCAGGACATCTGGGGCTGCCCTCTAGCTAGGTGGCTGCTGCTGCCAATCCAGGAGTAGGATTGACAGGGCTGTCAAAGCGTATGTTAGTTGGGGCTAAGCACCTCAACTCGTCTCTCTAGCTACCTATCTTCCCATGTCAAAGTAATATCTGCTAAATTCTATAATAAACTTTAGTATAAATATATCTACTAGGGAAAAACTACTTAGCATTAGCATTCAACAACTACACAGCATATTTTATTTGTCCACCCCTGGCATATTTCCTAGGACTGAGTACACTTATCTCACAGCCTCACATTCAAGCCATAAATTCATACAACATGCTCTGTTAATTAAATTGACTAATGCTGTAAGTTTCCAAAAGAAATTCTTTATTTTCTTTATGTCAATGTATATAAATGTAAATAGTCCATCATCAACTCTATTCATTCATGGAATAGTTTATTCTCTTTTGTCATTGGACAACTCATTTTGGATAAAATCCACTTTTGTTAAAACAGTCGCAGTTAAATAAGTTCAAGATGAATTAGCTTGTATTACTATCTTAGCGTAGTGAAATGAGGAGTGTTTTCTAACAATAACCTTGGGAGATCACTTGTAAGTGACTAGAGGAAGCTGGGAATGGGGGACTCTCATGTTCCCTGGTAGGAAGATTACATTCTAACTGGGCAAAATTCCACAGCCTGGAAGACCTTCAACTCCCACAGAGAACGGGCAACAAGCTCCATTTCTAAAAACCATAATGACAAAGTGGGCATGGTTAAGTATAGGAAGTTCCATTGTTATAAAGCAGAGAACTGAGATGCACAATAGTACATGACCAACTAAGGGATGTATAATTTGGAGATGGTAGTTATCCAGCCATTTTCATAACAACGTGTGTATTTCTCATTTCAGAACAGACACACAGTACTCTGCTAATTCCCTATTGAAAATGTCACTTTTCCACAGATTTCCTATAAAAAGTAAGATTCAGATTCCAGCAAAACCCCAAGCTAACAAATCACCTCAAACATTGCTTTCAAACAGACTTCTTTCTTTGCTGACTTTTGCCCTAAGTAACTTTCCATATCACCCAGTAGCCCTTTCAATATGAAATTGTAAAATTGTCTGAAGTTATTTTCATGGCCAGAAGCAGACACAAAAAGGACTCTTGTGAATGGCATGGGATATCTATGAAAAGATACACCTACTCAACAGGAAGAAAATTAGAATTACAGTCAAATTGGTTTTTCTATTTCACTAGATTATTCACCCAATTCTCTGCCTACTGAGGATAAGATAAAAGTTTCTAAAGTTATCTGACTATCATCTCAGCTAGGAATTGCTGCCATAAGTTTATTCAAATAGCAGTAAATTTTGTAAAATTTTTCTCAAGACTTTTCCCTTGAATAGAAAAATTCATTTCACCAAGGTAACAGCAATCCTAAAAATTAAAGAAATATACTGAAAAAAATTATATAGTGGAGAAAATTGCTCCTGTGAAATAGTGAAACTCTTGTCATGCTTTATATCTGATCAATAGGTAAAATATCAAATTAAAAAGTGTAATTTATTATAGCTGAGCAATCACTGAATTAAAAACAGATTTTCTTTTCAATGCATATTAAGGACATGATGTGGGGGTAATAAGACAAAAGGGCATAAAATCCAACATTGGAATTCCAATGTTTCTCCTAACTAGAGTCAAGATTTTTGTCTTGCCATTGATTTTATGTTAACCAACAAAAATTGCAAGTGGCACCCAATATGTTTTAATTTTAACACATATCACAAATATTACTTATTGATTGTGTATGTCTTTATTTCTTGTCCATCTTCTCATTTTTTCTTTATTCATTGCTAAATACTCAAACCACAGTGCCTGAAACATAAGGAATACATAATAAATAATTATTAAATAAATTGGCTGGGGTGGGCATTTGGCAGAGCAGTTATTCTACCACTTATCCACAATGCCCATCTGTGTGCTTCAGTTTGAGTCCTAACTCAGCTATCAATTCCACCAACCTCCAAAATGCACCCTGGGAGGCATCTGGCCATAGCTGAAGTACTTGGGGCACTGACACCACTTAAGAAACCAGGATAGAGTTCCCAGCTCCTGGATTAGCTTGGATCTGTCCTGCCTAAGCTTTTGTGGGCATTTGGAGAGTGAATCAGCAGTTAGTAGCTCAGTGTCTTTGGTCCTTTTCCCTGGCGCTCTACCTTTCAAATAAGCAAAAAAAAAATTTTTTTTTAAAGCAAGGAAAGTAAGTTGCTGCTTGCAATGTTTGGTATTATCAATAAAATGGGGAAATAACTTGATAAAATTATTTGATTTATACAATAACTTAATTTTTCATTTTACTTCCAATGACACCAAGTCTCAGCTAGAAAATAATGGATGAGATGTATTCAAAGAAATTTAAAAAGTAACTAACCTTCTCCATTCTTGAAATACTTCATTTCTTCCCACTTTTTTATCTTTCTGTTTGAGAATGATCTGGAAATTGCTGAAGTCTCATGAAAGTGGAGATTATATTAGATAGGATGGAGAAGTACAGAAATGGAACTAAGTTGTTGGCTGTTAAGAAGCATCACTGAGTAATCATACATACATTTATTTATCTAAAAGTTGAAACCTGGTATTTCTCACAAATTCTCAAGTTTTCATCTATATGATTACCTTTTAGAGAAGGGTTTTCATTATACTTTCAACTTAGATTTAGATCACTTGTCATAAGCTCTACAATGACTTCTCTGTAGGTGTTGCCCACTCGTGCTTGGTTCTGAATTGTGTATATATATATATATATATATATACACACACAACAGGAAACTGGAGAAAATCGGAAGCAGTATGCCAGGAGTTAAACCCAGGCACTTTGATATGGGATATAAATGTTAACCACCGCATCTCTGTTTCTGTATTTTTAATACTTAGAAGAGTATTTTTATATTGTGGAGGTTCTGCAAATAAAAATATTAGCATTTTTCTCTGAAAATAGACAAAGTGAAAGATATAGATTCATATTACCTATGTTTGAATTTA
Organism: Oryctolagus cuniculus; assembly: GCF_964237555.1. Taxonomy (NCBI): domain Eukaryota; kingdom Metazoa; phylum Chordata; class Mammalia; order Lagomorpha; family Leporidae; genus Oryctolagus; species Oryctolagus cuniculus. The sequence goes on along the minus strand of NC_091440.1, from coordinate 54,126,662 downwards.
TATTCAATTTCTTTACTAAGAAAGTATATTTATTAACCATATACTCAAAACATCTGACAATATTAATAGGGAATAGGTTCTCTTTCCTCAATTGTTTCTGATACTTCCTTGAACTTTTCTAATATGTATTCTATGTGCTCTGGCTACTTGCCTCTGTGTTCTGCCTGATCAGCATTTTGCTCAATTACCTCTGTGATAATGAGGGCTAATGCATCCAGTTTGTTTTGAGGCAGCAATAATATATTCCAGATTGTGTGCTAACTGAAATGAAATTCCCGTTGGGCAGAAAATAAATACCATGTTTCTTCTCATGTGACGTTTAAGAATTATTATCTATAATACAAGTGTTCAAAACATATTATTTTAGAAGATATATTTATTTATTTGAAAGTCAGAATTACACAGAGAGAGAAGGAGATGTACAGAGAGAGGTCTTCCATTAGCTGATTAATTCCTAAATTGGCCACAATGGCGGAGCTGCACTGATCCGAAGACAGGAGCCAGGAGTTTCTTCTGGGTCTCCCATGCAGGTGCAGGGGCCCAAGGACTTGGGCCATCTTCTACTGCTTTCCCAGGCCATAGCAGAGAGCTAGGTCAGAAGTGGAGCAGCCAGGACTCAAACCGTTGCCCATATGGGATGCCACCAATGCAGGCAGCGGCTTTACCCGCTATGCCACAGCACTGGCCCCCAAAACATACTACTAAAAATGTTAACAGCTGCTCTTGTGTGAGCTACATCTTCTTTGTAGTTTTCTGATTTGCCTCAAAGTTCTCTGTTGTTGTGTAATGAGGTTTCCTAGTTAAAATGTGTAATAAATCCAATCCCTTCTTTTCTTTTCCATCTTCTAAATTCTGGAGTTGATAACTTCTGGGCATCCACCAGTAACTATGCTTTCCCATACTGATTATTTTAACTTCATTTCCATCATTTCTAGTTGCATTTGTAAAAACAAGTTCAAAATCATATTTTCATGGGGTCATTTATTTTACTTCACCTTTTTCTAATGCCAGCAGCATGAAATTTTTCTCATATACTTACATTTATTCAATGGATTTATAGTTATATCATTAGACAAAGAAATATATTGCTTATAAGATCTGGAATCACACAGACTTTTCTTCATCTATTATCTGTGGAATTCTAAGTAAATCACACAATCTTTCTATCCTTTAGAATTCTTCCCATTTGAAGTGTTCTTAAGACTACAATGAGGATGAAAAGTAGCACACAAATTTTAGATAGTTTCAGCTTTTAGAGCAGTCCTTAGCACATGGTGGACTTTTAACAAATGACACTCAACAAAAATGATACATCTGTTATTCTTAACAATCAGTTGCAAAACAGTTTAGAGGTGACTGGAGATTTAAGAGAAACAGTCATAGTTTTGTATCAAGAAAATAAGGGGGCCATTAGGCACTGCAATCAAGATTCAACTGGTGATGCCCATAATTCCTTATAAGAGTTCCAGGGTTCAAGTCCTTGCTCCACTCCTATTCCGCTTTCTACAAATAAGCGCCCCTGGAAGCAGCAGATGAATGCTCAAGGAGCTGTGTCCCTCTCACCTACGTGAATGAACTGAAAGGAAATCCAAGCTCCTAGCTTCAGTCTAGTCAAGCCCTGGATGTTGCAGGCATTTGAGAAGTTAACCAGCAGAGCGAAGATTTCTCTCTATATTTGTCTGTCTGTGACTCTCTTTCTCTGTCATTCAAATAAAATATTTAAAAAAAACTATGTTGGACGTATTTGTAAGCATTTGGTATATTTGGAAGCCCACCAGAGGCCCTTCAAAAGTAAAACACATCCATTTCCAACCTATAGATCATTTTTTAGCAACCTCTGGGAACAGATTCTTAGATTAGTTATTCATTTTTTTCAAAGTCAATATAATTATTTATTTGTTTTCTTTTTCTTTTTTTTTTTTTGTTCATCTCCTTGTTCAAAATGCAAGTTCTATAATGCATATATGTTTGGTTTACCTTTATATCTTCTATGCCTTTCACAGTCTATGGCACATATTAAAGACTCAATAAATACTAGTAAATAAAATACAATATATACAAAAGTGTATTATGGCTAACAAATTTAGAATTGGTGATACTAATGACTTATGAGTATTTTTTACAAGAAGTTATTTAGACACTATGCTTTCTATAAACTGGATCTATGAATGATTCCAAAAGTTGAGAAAATATACAGTATAATAACAATATTCTTATTATTGCTATATTTACTCAGGTAAAAGACTACATCCCTGATTCACTTAACTATTTTTGAGATAACATACTTTTTAATTTACATTATAATCAAAGGCTTAATGTTCCACTAAATAAATAAAAAGACATCAATAAGGGGGAAGTACTCATCATGGTGAATATTATTAAAGAGTAATTTTGGAGAATCATATAGAAAATAAAGAAAATTTATAGATACAAGCTCTGTTTCTATGATGGTATGGTTTGATTAGTCAACTCAGTTCAAACTATCAAAGAACTTTGTGCATAATTGGAGTGTCAGTTATGGCTACTTAAAAATCAAATCAGTAAACAATACTAGAAAAGTCAAACTCATCCGTGGTTACTTAATCGTCTTAGGTTCATATTTGTAGTTTGAAAATTTCCAAAGAGATGTTTTTAAAGGCACCCATATATGTATATTTAAATTTTCAATGTTCTTTTTCCTTGGAACACAATCAAGGAATAGGAGCTAAATGGGATAGAATATGATCTACTTTTGCAAAAATAACTAAGCAATGTTTTTGTTTTGTTGCTACAGACTTACAGACCATATTTTGAATTTTTTCCATGGGAAGAGAACTTCAGCTAATGGTTTGAAATCTGTTTGACCCCTCAAGTGGGTTTCAAGCCAACCAATAACCTTCATAACTAGTTGGAATACATGCTAATTTCAGTGGTTGGCAGTCAATTGTATGACTTGCCTAACTCAATGTTGCATCAGGTTGGGAAAACATCCAACATGGTCCCTCTTTGTGATAGAATTGAATACCTACAACACAGGCCAATTGTAAAGGAGAAAAAATTAGCCATGCTTTGGAATGATTTGAACATATCCCAAAATATTTATTAAACATCTTGTAAGCACTGATGCACATTACATCATTTGCCAATAGCTGAAAAACACCTCCAATTAAAGGTATGCTTTAAATATAAATTTCCTCCTAAAATAAAAAAAAATTATTTAGTGCCAAAATTGGAAAGCCTTGATAAGAGGAAAACTCTGTAGTATAAGAATAACCATAATTATACATGTACCCAAATATTTAGTACAATTTCATTTTTCTTTTTTAATTTATTATTAACTACTTCTAAAGCAAGAGATGATAATTTTGTTCAAAAAATTTTGCAGTTTCCATTCATTTTGAAAAGGAATCACTCTTCTATTACTCTTCTAGACACCAAATTCTTTAGTAGATGATAGAATGAACCACCACTTGATTCAATTTTATCAATTTTTTCAAATATTTTATTATTCACTTGAGAGATAAAGTTACAGACAGTGAGAGGGAGAAACAGAGAGAAAGGTCCTCCGTCCGTTGGTTCACTCCCCAAATGGCCACAACTGTAGGAGCTGTGCTATTCTGAAGCAAGGAGCCAGGAGCTCCCTCCCAGTCTCCCATGTGGGTGCAGGGCCCCAAACACTTGGGCCACCTTCTACTGCTTTTCCCAGGCCACAGCAGAGAGCTGGATTGGAAGAAGGGCAGCCGGGACCAGAACCAGCATCCAAATGGGATGCCGGCGCCACAGGTGGAGGATTAACCTACTGTGCCACAGCGCCGGCCCCCAAATTTATCAATTCTAAAATTGTGATTTTTATGTGATTTCCTTCCTCTTATTTGACCACAACATATACAACTATTTTCCTAACTTGCAAGAGCTCCCATTCCTCATAAATTCCTTTGTTTTGTTTGATTGAGATGATTTTTATTCTATCCATGTTTGCATTCAATTTCAGTTGATTGTTCTTTTTCTAACAAACAGTAGTGTGTCTTACCCATAAGGAAATTAGTACCCAACTATAAAATATAGATGGTTTTCTATCTTTTATTGAATAAATATTTCCTTAAACTTCACAGCAGTTTTAAATAAGCTGAAATATTTCATCAAAAGTTCTAAACTCTGAACTTTGTTCAGTAGAAAATACATGCAATTTTTTGGCACATATTACTTTTAAAGCTGGATATTTTTCCATTGAGTCAATTTTCTCTTTCATAATAAAAGAATGTCATTCCTATTATCAAGTAGTTTTCTTCTGTCTTCATCAAAATTCTATTATTCAGAGGTGTTCAATCATAAAGTAGCTTGATTATTAGCCTGTTTGCTACTTTGTTTCAGAAAAATATCTGGAGTTAGAAGTCAATCTCTGAGATTTTTCACATAATTCTATGGATTGCATATACAATATAATTACACTTTTAACACAATTGTACATCAAGGATCTCATATATCTCATGAAATACTGGGATTAATTGTCAAATTTGTCAAATTTCCTTTCACTAATTCACAGGGATCATTTGCAGCATTCAAAATACCAATTCTCTTCAATATTAATAATTTTTAATTATTAAATATTCTCTTTAATCCTGAAAATGGCAATAAAATCAATTAGCTTACCTAATATTACAAAAACATACTGTATCACGAAAGAGAATTGTTAAATTGTCTCCTTGGTGATTTTATTTTTAATTCATCTTTCTTTTCAGTTTTTTAGATTTCAGTCTGACTTATTTTATTCAAAACACTTTATTAACTAGGAAAATGTGATCAAGCAAACATGAGCTCATTTTATGTATCATTAAATGAAAACTACTGAGCCAATATTTCCAAAATATGTTCCATGAATATTGGTTCCTTGGGATATTAATGGAAGTCTTTTGCAATCAAGTTAGTGCAATGTTCATTACTATAGGATTTCTATAAAATACATCGTATCTAAGCTGAGGCTACTTTGCCATACTTCCTTAATATTTTTATCAAATATTATTGTTTTCTAGAAGCATTTTGTTAAATAATATAATCTAAGGAAAGCTCTTGAATTAAAGTTAATTTAAAACTACAATATTCAGATGTTCTTTTTATATTCAATGCTACTGAAAAAATAAAACAACAGTAACAACTAGCTAACCTCTAATAATATCCACCCCCTGGGTTCAGTAAAGATGTTTTACTTATTTAAATCATCAAATTTCCTATGTTCTAAAAATCATATGTTCAATTGTTAAGTGGTCTCAAATAATCTTAAATGCAAATATTCTATTAATCTCCTTTCCTGCTACAAACAAGCAACCTTCACTTATCTTTACTTTGGGCCAAAATATACCTGGTAGGTATATCCATTTTACCCAATTTTACTTCAAGTAAAATTGTCTTTTCCTTATGCCAGAACTCAATATTGTAATATTAGGATCTGCATCTTGTTTGCATCATGTAAATCACAACACAGAGGGATTAAAATAAAAGTAAAGTTTCCACTATGCTTTCTAAATATTGTTCAATTGATTTAATTCTCTCACTTGATTTTTGAAGAAGTCTTAGATTTTATTACTAGTAATGCACAGGAACACATTTCGGGGTCAAGGACTGTACTTGGAAATGTGTATCTATTTTGAGGTTAACTTTGACTCTGCACCTTCAACTTTTATCACCAGATGCTTCTAATTGACTATTGGTTACTTTCCTCAGTACAATTTCTCTGTTTCTACTTGAAATTTGCATTGAAAGAGAATGAAAAACCTGGTGATTACAGTATAGCAAATTAAGTTCTACAATGGCCTAATTAGAATGGCAAATTGTTCCATTCTTTCCTTAGAATATTCCCATCACATCTAGTGAAAAATGTGCTAAACAAATGAAGCATTCAAAATTCTTACCTAATTCTATACCTCATTTTAAAAGAGGAGACTGCAATTGAAAACAGTGAAATGCTAAAAACCTAAAAATCGTAAAGTGAACAATATAAAGTAAAGAAAGATGAAATTAAAATGTCAAAAAAAAAAAAAAAACACAGAAGCATTTTAAGGATAACTGAAGAAATAAACTATCCTAAAACATGCCTAAACTGTGGACACTCTCAAGCTTGATCCATTCCTCATTCCTCTCAAGAGAACTCCTTTCATTCTGAATTTTTTTCCTGCTTAAAATCCTCTACATGTTTAGAATAAAATACACAGGGGCCAGTGCTATGGCCCAAAGGGTTAAAACCCCAGGCTGCAGTGCCAGCATCCCACATGGCCACTGGTTCGAGTCCTGGCTGTACCACTTCTGATTCCGCTCTCTGTTATGGCCTGGAAAAGCAGTAGGAGATGGCCCAGGTCCTTGGGCCCCTGCACCTTTGTGGGAGACATGGAAGAAGCTCCTGGCTCCTGGCCTTGAATGGGCGCAGCTCTGGCATTGTGGCCAGTTGGAGAATGAACCAGTAGATGGAAGACCTCTCTCTCTGACTCAACCTCACTCTGTAACTCTGTCTTTCAAATAATTAAAATAAATCTTTAAAAAAAATTTAAAATAAAACACAGAATTATGGTGGAAACCAACAACATTTAAATTGTTTAACATGGTGTTTTTAAAATATGTTTGTAACAGAATGGGTGTTCTTTATTAACACATTAAACAACAAGATCTACAGTATGAATCAATAAAGATAGTGATTTTTTTTTTTTTTTTTTGACAGGCAGAGTGGACAGTGAGAGAGAGAGACAGAGAGAAAGGTCTTCCTTTGCCGTTGGTTCACCCTCCAATGGTTGCCGCGGCCGGCGCACCGCGCCGATCCGGTGGCAGGAGCCAGGAGCCAGGTGCTTATCCTGGTCTCCCATGGGGTGCAGGGCCCAAGCACCTGGGCCATCCTCCACTGCACTCCCTGGCCACAGCAGAGGGCTGGCCTGGAAGAGGGGCAACCGGGACAGAATCCAGCGCCCCGACCGGGACTAGAACCCGGTGTGCCGGCGCCGCTAGGCGGAGGATTAGCCTAGTGAGCCGCGGCGCCGGCCAATAAAGATAGTGATTTTTAAGTATTTAGCATTATGGTATGTCCTCAACATAATTTATTAATGCTTGTGTTATTCTTTTTTAGTGAAAAGATTATAGCTATTGGTAACACTATTATAAAGTTTGCAAAATTATGAGATAATATTCTCTATTTGGGCTTATGACATTCCCTTTAATCTGTCCATGTACCCTGGTTTGATAGATCATGAAATAAGAGTAGCATTGGTGAGCTATGGTCATTTCAAAAGTCCATGGATCATTTGTGATTTATTCAGAATTACTGAATATCTCTCATCCTTGGTCATTCATTTATTTTTACATATGTATTTATTTATTTGAAAGGCAGGGGAGCAGGGGGAGAGATCCATATTCTATCCTTTTTCACTCCCCAAATGTCCTAAATGGCTGAGGCTGACAGACCAAAGCCAGAAACTCAGAAACCATCCAGGTGTCCCAAGATAGTGACAGGGACCCAAGTACTTGGGTCATTATTTGCTGCTTTCCCAAGTGCATTCGCAGGGAGTAGGAGAGAAATCAGAGCAGCCACGATTTGAGCTGGCACTCCTTTAGGGGATAATGACACTGTAAGAGGAGCCTTACCCCACTGCATCGCGATGCTGACCCATCAGTCACTCATTCTTTCACCAATTTATGAACCACTTATTTTTTACATCTCTATAGTGAGTATTTAGATCAGATGCTTTCTCCATTTCTATTGCTTTAAATTATGACACGTTTGTGCAAAGCATTTTGGCAATATTAAGAAAAATTTTAAATACTGCTGGCAAAGGTATTCTGAAATAAGTAATAATAGCTCTTAGGGCAGGTGCTGTGGCACAATAGGTTAGCTGCCACATGGGATGATACAACCATATAGTAGTAACTGGTTTGAAAATCCAGCTATTCCATGGTTCTGATCCAATTTCCTGCTGATGTACCTGGTCCAAGTACCTGGGTTACTGCCATTCACATGGGTTACTTGAATGGATTTCCTGGCTCCTATCTTCTACCTGGCCTAACCCCAGCTGTTGAGGTTATTTGGGGAATGAAACAGGAGGATCACTCCCCCTTCTCTCTTTCTCTTTCTCTCTCTCTCTCCCTCTCTCTCATTTTCTGTTTATCTCTCCCTCCTCCCTTCATCACTCTGTCTTTCAAATAAATAAATAAATAATTTTAAAAAAAGAGAAAGCATTTCTCTAGCATCACTCATAACAATTGGTACAATAGTTCTGGACAGCAAAAGGGCACAAATTGGGACCAGTGTTGTGGTTTAGTGGGTAAAGTTGACCCCTACAATGCCAACATCCCACATAGGTGCCATTTGGACACCCAACTGCTCCACTTCCAGTCCAGCTCCCTACTAACACACCTGGGAAAGCAGCAGAAGATGGCCTACATACTATGACCCCTGCACCCATATGGGAGACCCCAAAGAAACTCTTGGCTCCTGGCTTCTGCAGGGCCCAGCCCCAGTTTTTGAGGCCATTTGAGGAGCAAACTAGCAGATGGAAGATCCCTGTCTCTGTCTCTCTCTTCCTCTCTTCCTCTCCCAGTATGACTTTCAAATAAATAAATAAACATTTTTTAAATGGTGCAAATTATCAATAGTTGATTCAGAATTTTGACTTCTTGGTAGAGGCTTTGGTCTGGCCTAGCCCTGGCCATGGCAACCATTTAGGGAGTGAATCAGCAATTGGAAGGTCTCTCTCTCTCTCTCTCTCTCTCTGTAAAAGTCTGATTTTCATATAAATAAATAAATAATTTTAAAAAGATAAGAAAGTGTAGAGTACTAGCTGCAAAGTTATATATCCACTGGGAGTTTCAGAAAGAGAGAAAAGAATAAAAGGGGAGAAAGAAATCACCATTTAAATGAAACAGGAAGATTGCCAGAATAAGGTATTGGAGTTTACAAAGGAAACAGAGTACTCTGCATACTAGAGAAAAATAAAGCCCTGCCCAGGCATGTTAATTTGAGACTTCTGAAAGCTAGGGAGACACTAAAATTCTACAAGCTTCTAGGCAAAATAAGATGCATAAAAACACAAGTATATGCATCTTTAAGTTTGATCATGAAATTCTTAACATTATGCTCTACATGCATTAGATGTGTGAACCAAGAATGATGCGAGCCTACTGTGGTGGAGTTGATGGGAGAAAGAAAACGTGAGCTGTCATCCTTTATGTGAAAAATCATAGTTCATGCCTCAAACAGAAAAAATGTAGGCTTAGAAAGACAAACATATCAATTTAAGATATAGTGATTAAAAGCAGTACTGAAAGAGTCAAAACTGTTTATTTTAAAGCAGAATAAGAACAGGAAATTACGTTTCCTAGAACTGTTCAATCCTCTACATAATGTTTAATTTTTTTAAATAATGAAAAACAAAATATATTCAGATTATTGATCCACTAATGAAAGCCAGACTTGTATATATAATCATTTAAATCTGTTTACTACATCGTGAAATAACCATAAATTTGCAAAAATAAGAGAAAATTTATTCCTCATCCATCTCATGAGCCATGATATATTCATTAAATACTTTGAAGTGTTTAAGTAATACAAAAATATATAGAAATTTATATCAAGTGAAAAAAATAAGGTCCAAAAATCAATATTCAATATAGAAAATGACTGGAAAGAAATACATGATAGTTCCCTATAAAAATAAAATTATGATTCCATATTTTCCCTCTAAGTATTCTTCATTTTCTTTAATTTTTTTTAAAAAAGTACTTATTTACTTGAAAGTCAGGGTTACGCAGAGAAGGAGAGGCAGAGAGAGAGTTCTTCCATTCACTGGTTCACTCCCCAATTCACTGTAATGGCTAGAGCTGTGCCGATCCGAAGCCAGAAGCCAGGAGCCAGGATCTTCCTCAGGGTGTCCCATGCGGGTGCAGGAGCCCAAGTAGTTGGGCCATCTTCTACTGTTTTCCCAGGCCATAGCAGAGAGCTGGATCAAAAGTGGAGTAGCTGGGATATGAACTGATGCCCATATGGGATGCCAGCACTTCAGGCGGCAGCCTCACCTGCTATGCCAAAGTGCCAGCCCATATTCTTCATTTTCAAAATATTGTGTGATGAGAAAGTTAGTTTGTAAAATGTTAAATAATTGAAAACCTATGAAGCTATGATTACAGATTTTTCTTTTGAGGTTGGAGAATACTCAGTAATCTTCAATTCAACTAAAGCCAAGAAAAAATAATATGAACTTAACAAATGTAATGTGAATGTTAATGTGCTTATTATCTTCTCTGATTTTGCTTAAATGAAAATTATCCATAGTTAACAGAAAGATTATAACTTTCCTCAGGAATAGAATATGGGGTTGTAGTTACTCCTTACTGGTAAGAATGTCTCACACGTACAATAATATTGATATTGTTGTTAGGAAAAAAGGCACAGAATAGAGAGAAGACAGTGTACAAATTTATAGCCATTATTTAGGAGAATAAATTCGTAGAGGTGGGTGACCAACTGCCTGCATAGACATGATGGAGTACATGGCAGAAATCCTCAGCTCCAGGAGCCAGGCCTTTTATATTTCAGGAGGGCCAGGGATGGGGGTAGGAGTAGGGGGCGACAGACAGAGGTAAATTTCTGGAACTGGCCTTTCAGGTGGCTGTGGGGGTGGGATTTGAAGGTAGTATGGTGTGAGACCCAACTGGGATTAAAGGGCAAGGAATACATTCCAAACTTTATCTATCTTTTGGGCAATGAGCAAGACTAGCTGAAGCTTATGTGTTTGTTCCATCAAATGTCATAAAAACTATATGATTACAAAGAGTCGGCTTTTTTTTTTTTCACTAGTTCAGATGGTGACTTGTAACTCTTCCTTTAACTGTTCTTCAGTACCCAAAGAAGTGAAGTTATAATTTTCTAAAAATGTATTTCCCAGTTATAAATCTGATTTGAACATAAGAATGCATTTATTCATGCACTAGGTAAGCCAAAGGTGTAATAGAATTGCGCAAAAGAAGCACAAATAATTTATGACTGCATGATGCTGCAGTTTCAAGAACAAAATTGAAAAGCAACCAATCAGCAACCTCTGGTCTGTTTGAATTTTGTCATTGAGTTACTTCCCTGATGTTTTAACTGAATTGACTAAATGAGGTCACATAGATATTGTTCTAACATTGGCAGCTTGAATTGGCTATGACATTATTTAGTAAAGATATGTTTTCAGGCACTACAAATTCAGAATCTTTTAGTTCTGTATGTATCAAGAACAAATACATCATCAGTAAGCCCTTACCAAGGATGGATGATAGGCTTAGCTCTGTGAAAGGCACAGCAGGGACCCAGAAAAGGGGGGTTATTTGTCTTTCTAGGTGCCTTCCTAACATTTCAGCAAAATGTAACACGGAGAAATCTATAACATATAATTGTAGAGGTTTGAGAGAGAGCCACAAAAGTGCTGTGGGAGGGGAAGTGCAAGCAATATGGTAGGTCATATATTTCAGAACTTAGTGTTTCAACATAGGCAAGTTCCTTCTGAATATTCCATCAAATTTCTAAAGGGATAATTATGTTCCTACTACATAATGTGCTATGTTTCATAGCTGTGTTTATATGAGAAGAATACACATTTCATAACAAGATTTGTGATGTTTTAAATGGGAAAAAATGAAATATAGAGCATGAACATATAAATATACAATAATAAAATTGCTGACTAAATAAAACTGTAAAATACCAAAGTATGCACAAATCTTCCACTTATTTAATTGCTGCAAGAAACTCACAATAAAAAGTCTGTAGTCATATGGTATGACACAATGACTGTTTCAATGTATATCCCTATTTGCTATGTGACTTTACTGTTAAATTATTTTAGAAGCATTTATCAGATGGATTTTTACTCTAGGAAATAATTGAAGAAAAAAATCTTAAAATAATACCCAATAATCTTATTTGTTTATTGAACAGAATCTTTTTATAGGCATATTGAATTTTTTGGAAGAGTCTTGATTATAATTTTTCTCTTTCTGTTCCTCTCACTCTGCTTAGCTCAGTGAATATAGTAAAAGCTCCCACTGCCCTTCTCTGTAAGAGTGTCATTCTGTCAACAAAATTGGCACTGAATCCAAAGGAAAAGATTTATTTTGATTTTTCTGACTGACTTGTTCATTAGAAGGAAATGACTTTCCTTGTCATGCAAGGATCATCTTAGTACACACTGTGATATTTTCTGCAGTTTTGCCACTGCGTAGAGAGTAAAACACAACTTGGAAACATAGGAATAGTAATCCATTATTTTTGCCTTCCCCCAAAAATCACTGATGGAAACATTAGAGATGATGATCAGGTCATCTTGCCTGGGTTACTACATCTGTAAGGTCATAATTCTCTGAGCTGTAATTCTTTCTCAGGCCATCAATTTTTATCCAAGGTGAAAAATTACAACTATAAAAGTTGTTTCTTGGGGAGCCTGTCTTGTGGCACAGTAGTTTAAGACAGTCCTGGCTATCCTACTTCCAATCCAACCCCCTACTTCTTTTATCTTTAAAGGATTTTTCTTTTCTTTTCTTTTTTTTTTTTTTTGACAGGTAAAGTTACAGACAGTGAGAGAAAGGTCTTCCTTCTGTTGGTTCACTCCCCTAATGGCTGCTACGGCTGGCGTTGCACTGATTCCAAGCCAGGGGCTGGGGGCTTCCTCCTGGTATCCCATGCAGGTGCAGGGAGCCAAGCACTTGGGCCATCCTCCACTGCCCTCCCAGGCCACAGCAGAGAGCTGGACTGGAAGAGGAGTAACCGGGACTAGTACTCGGTGCCCCAACAGGGGCTAGAACCCGGGATGCCAGCGCCGCAGGCAGAGAATTAGCCAGTGAGCCACGGCGCCATCCCACCCCCCTACTTCTAAGCGTGGGTGAGCAGCAGAAGACAGCCCAAATATTTGGGCCCCTGACACCCACATGGGAGACCCAAATGGAGTTCTGGACTCCTGGCTTCAGCCTGAACCCAGACTGTCATTGTTTGGAAAGTAAATCAATGGATGGAAATTCTCTGTCTCTATCTCTCACTCTCTCTGTCACCTTGCCTTTCAAATAATTTCAAATAAATAAAATAAATTATTTTTAAAAAGTCATTTCCATAAATAGAAACCCAGAAAAGAAATATTGATTTCCAAAGCAATGAAATTAAATTCATATTAAAGGTAAAATTGATAAAAGTGGATATCACTTTATCTTTTAAAATAATTTATATATTTAATGCTTAGTCACAATATCTAAAACTCCTTCATTAGAAAGTCATTCTTTGGATATGTCAGCGTTCTTTCAATATTTATTGAATACTGTATGTGTAGCACTGTAGTAGAATTTTGAGGGATAATTATTTCTAAAGTAGTTATTTTGCAATTTTGCTGTGGTTGGGATGTCTGTAACATATACTACCCTAGAGAATTTGTTATGTCATTAGCTGAGGACTGTAAAAATGATTCAGCCCTCAAGTATCAGTTAGGAGAGTGAGTTAGAAATGGATAATAAAAGGTAGTGAGTACATACTATTAAGAAGTTTTATCTCCTTTAACATTTTTGCATAAAACTGTATATTACTGTTATAGGAATGAACAAATTATCATGGAGTACAGACTTACAGTGAAGTGGTGATCTGAAATGTAAAGAATTTCAGTATTTCAGACTTCAAAAAGTGGAATAGTTTTTTTCAAAAGATTATTTATTTGAAACATAGAGTGACACAGGGAAAGAGAGAGGGAGAAAGAGTATTTTCATCCACTGGTTCACTCCCAAATTCCAGCAACAGATGGAGTTAGGCCAGACTGAAACCAGGCATTGAGAACTTAATCAGTTTTTCATGTGGATGTCAGGCACTTAAGTGCTTGGACCATCATCTGCTGCCCTTTCAGGTGCATTAGAAAAAAATGGATCAGGGCTGACACTGTGGCTCAATAGGATAATCCTCCACCTGAGTCGCCGGCACACTGGGTTCTAGTCCCGGTCGGGGCGCTGGATTCTGTCCGGGTTGCTCCTCTTCCAGTCCAGCTCTCTGCTGTGGCCCAGGAGTGCAGCAGAGGATGGCCCAAGTCCTTGGGCCCTGCATCCCATGGGAGACCATGAGAAGCACCTGGCTCCTGGCTTCGGATCAACACGGTGCGCCGGCTGTAGCAGCCATTGGAGGGTGAACCAACGGTAAAGGAAGACCTTTGTTTCTATCTCTCTCTCTCACTGTCCACTCTGCCTGTCAAAAAAAAAAAAAAAGGGGGGGGGGGCGGGAAGAAAAAGAAAAAGAAAAAAATGGATCAGAAGCAGAGCAGCTGAAACTCGAACCAGACCCTACAGTATGAAATGCAAGTGTCTCAGCTTGCAGCTTACTTTGCTACACAACAGTCTGAAATTGTAACAGCCTGTTGTGCAGCAGAGTAAGCTACACGTTTTTTGGGATAAAGAGAAGCAAACCAGGATGCCGGTGTAGCAACAATCGGTTTTCATGCAAGCCTCTCAAAGTTACATCCTTAAATAAGTTGTAAGTAGGTACCAGTTGAGTAATGTAGCTCATTAATAAATGTTGTAATCTAACTACAAAAAGAAAATGAACACAAGCTGTTACAATACAGTAGCTATATGAAAATGTCATTTTTATAAGTTACACATTTTTATGTAATCAGATCTAAAAATGAGATAGCAATCCTGACAGAGTGCCTGGTAGTGTAAAGGATCTGTTTCAGTAAGTACTATAAGACAACATCCATCATAACATTGAGAATCTGTTTGGATGAGGGTGGTGAGGGAAAAGAGAATATACATAGGTAATATTCCATATTTTGTATACCTTACTATTTGATTATCCTTTCCCTGGTGACGCCATGCAGATTGTTTCCAGTTTAGGCTATTATGAATAAGACCTTTTTAAATATTTTTTATAAATTTTTTGTGTACATTTATTTTCATTTCTTTTGGAATGAAATTGCTGATTAATGAGAATGACATAAGTTTAAATTCATGAAATCTGTGAAATGATTTTTAGGTGTTTTAGCATTTTCCACTCACACAGGTAATGTATGGCATTTCCAGTTGCTTTACACGTTTGCCTTCATTTGCTTTTATCAGATTTATTTTTATGTTGGTCACTCTAACATGTTTGTAGTGCATAATGCTTTTAAATAGGCTTAATTTCAATGTCCAAATGAGTAATGATAAAAAATTTCCTTAGTCTTCCGTAACTATTAGATGTGTCTGTTGATGTCTTGTCCAAATTATTATTTGGCTCCTCATCTTATTATTGTTGAATTTTAGAGCTGTTTATATACTATGAATTCAAGAGCATGGATAGATACATTTACTGCAAATAAATTTTCCAGTGTAATGAGATACATTTTCCTAGTGGTATGCTTTAGTGAAAATTAAGTTTTAATTTTGATGAAGCTTCTTTTACGGATGATTTTTCCTTCACAGTTCAATGATTTTTCTGCCATTCAGTATATAATTTTCCTACTTTCCAAACAGAAAGTTATTGTCCTATGATTTCCTTTAGGAGTTTTTTGGTTCTGAGTTTGACATGTAGGCCTATGATCCAAATTTTTATATACAGAGTAAAATCAATATCAATTTTTTTGCATTTTTCCTTGTTAACAGAGTGATCCAGTGATATCTGCAATAGTATTCCTTAAAGCAGGCTTTCAGCTGCAACAGGAGGATGTCTGTAAAAGCATTTATTTCAGACTGGACGTTGTTGCCCAGTGGGTCAGGCTGCTGCTGGTGATGTTTGCATACCATATCCAAATGCCTGGTTTCTGCTTCTGATCCCACTTTCTGTCCTTGCATTCAAGAGGCAGGATGGGATAATAACTCAAGTACTTGGGTTCTTGCCATCCATGTGAGAAATTCATATAGAGCTCCTGCCTCCTTGCTTAGGTCTTGCTAAGCTCTGCTTTTTGCAGTATTGTGGGAGTGACCAGCAAGGCAAGATCTTTGCTCTGCCTTTCAAGTAGGTGAAAACAAGTAGATATTTTGAAATAAATTAAGAAATAAAAGCATTCATTTCTCCATTGAATTAACCTATTATCTTTTACCACATATCAAACTGATCATAATATGAATGAGTCAAACAGCAGCAACACTGTTCAAATTTTACATAAAACACCTATACTGTCCACTAGGGTAGTCATAAACCATGTGTACGATTAGTATATATTTTTTGAATCCTTCTTCTTTGATCATGTTTTAGATCTCTTCATTCTGAGATCTTCCTTGGTTATTCAAACTTAGTAATATTGATATTACATAGTATTAATACTTAGTATTAAGTAAGTATTACTTACTTAATATTGATATTACTTAGTAATATTGATATCCAGTGCAAATATTACTAAGTTTGAATAACCAAGGAAGATCTCAATATCTTTACTGATTCTCTTATCCCAAATACTCTACTATCCAATTAAAATTTTAAGATGAGCTACAACTTACAGATACTGAACTCTAAGAAAGACCTTTGTATCAATATTACTGGGATTATTAATATAAAATTTATATTTATTTGCATTGAATACCAATATTTAACATATAGTTTGCAGTGAACATTCCAATAATTATTTTCAAAACACAATTAATGAAATCTGTAGTAGAAGTGTTAGCTTAATTATCAAGACATTTTCCAAATACATTTTCCAGATGTTCTACTAAAAACATTGTAGATACCAAAGATGTGCCCAAAAGTAGTGTGAGTTCTTAATACCACTCATCTTCAAGGAACTTTCTTAAACCCAGTAATAAAGGAGTGTGTGTGTGTGTGTGTGAGAGAGAGAGAGAGAGAGGGAAAGAAAGAGAGAGAGAAGAGAGAAAAAAATACTCATTTTTAGATGTGTATTTTCAGATATGGATATATATAGCATCCTAAGAATGTAGAAAATAATAGGGTGCTTATAGTCCCAACTTTTTGTGAACATATGTCATTTTTTTTAATCCAAATGACTAAGGGGTAACAGAAACTGTCACTTTTAAGAGCAGCCTAAAGAATAATGACTGCTAAATGTTATGTGGTACCATGGTTGTAGTATCCTGGATTGGAAGTTAAAATGACACTAGATCAAAAACTGAGAAAGGCCACTGGGGGATGAACCAATGGAAAAGGAACACTTTTCTCTCTGTCTCTCTCTCTCACTATACACTCTGCCTGTCAAAAATAAAAAATAAAAAAATTTTAAAAAGAAAATATCAATATATGAACTTTAGTAAATATAATGGATCAATACTGCTTCATTCATTATGACAAAGATATCATACTAATATAGGAGCATAATAGAGGAAATTTGGTGTCAGCTAAATGGGATATCTGTACAGTATTTGAAACATTTTTCTATAAATTTAAAATTATTCTAAAATGGTTTTTAAAATTTTATATAAAAGAGCAAAGTTAAACAAACCTATTTTATACTTCTTGACATTTTTATTTTCCTTAGCCATATATGAGATGGTTAAAATTTTCTAGCTTAATAATAGTTCATTAATACAGCATAAATCTTAATATTGGCACATTGATTTTAAATGGAATTCTTGATCAAGGAAGCTGCATTATTTTTATAGCATTGATAAGTATGTATTAATATGCAGGTTTTTACAATAATGAAAGTAAGAGAGGTAAATTTCTTTCTTACATTACCTTTGCTATCTTTGGCTACTATAAAATCATCTAGCATGTTATAAGGTATAATTTACTAAATGGACCATGCTTATCCAGGGTAATTCCTTTATTTATTTATTATGAATTTTTAAAAGATATGTAGCCCTCAAAGTAAGCAATTTACACTAATTATCAAGAGAATTAGCCCCATTAACTGTATCAACTGTAAAATGGATTTAACTAATCAAAATAAAAGTGTAATAAAAATGCAAACCATACCACAGCAAATTTCCCAGTGCCTTGTTTCCTAAAGTCTTCACTGCTTGTGGCAAACTGCAAAGCAATTAAGGACCATAGAAGCTCAGTTGTAACGTGGTTGTGAATACCAATGGAGCCACAAGTCGACAAAGCAGGAAGGAACACTGACAACATGAATACGAAAATCCACATTTCTCATGTTAAAGTCTCCTTCCAATTTACTTCCTTGATCGCTGAATTTCTACTGTTTCCTTCCACACCAGGCAGTAATCCCTTAGTTTCCATAAGGCAGCTACTCCCTTACGTGTCAAAGTGGGTATTCTTAAACACTGGATTATAGATACAGCTAGAATTCTGGCTTTTAGTGTAATTGCTTCAATGTAAGAGTAGAAACTTCTAGTCTTGATGAGTCACTGTGTGACTGAGCTATTAAGGCCATTTCCTTGGCTATGATAGTGAGCCAGAGTAGAACTGAGGAGTCTCTATGGTCACCCACACAAATAAGTAAAATACATGAATATGTTCACCAATAACCACAGTGGAATTTAGGAATGAATCATAGGGAGCTAGACTAATGTCTTGAAAGATGACCCTATTGACACATAAAAATAGTCATATCGACTCTCCTCATCTGACTTACAGAAGTGATCTAAAAACAGCCTCCAGGTAGGAATAGTTTTAGTAGTCATCATTTTCGTTAGACATAGTGATGCGTCTGCCTCTAGCCAGCTCTGAAGATAAATAATTTGGCATATATTTGAGAGACATTTTACTGGGGCAGCCGCTGACATACTATGTGCCTATGCCTTGTCATGCTACTAGAAGCCACCGAATCCCTAGCCCCAAAAAATTTGTATCCTCCAACTGGTAATTTTTTATACATAATATAATATTGAAGAATGGCAGTGTGTTAATAATTCTTTCCGTTTTTATGCCATTCTATGCACTAACATTCACTTGAACTTTATTCCTCTTCTTAACAGCAGTCTCAATGGTGACGTGAGAGTGTATATAGAGAACTGTCATCATTTTTTTCCCTAATTATGTTACCATTCTTAGCACAAAATCTGCCTGGCTCTTCAGATTTTTTCCATCTTAGTGATAACTGCTATTATATGTCATGTCATCCCCTCTAAAGTGATCCCTCAATAGTGACCCAGATGGTGTATTTTGCTAATGCTTTGTCTTTGTCTTCTGAGACAATCTATGAGATTGTTATTTTGGGTCATGCACCTCAGTAAAATGTGTCAGCATGTGCCACAGAGCTTTCCTATATGTATAAATATGAACTCACATTTGTCAAAATGACAATCAATAGCACAGTAAATATCTGAATTGAACTCTATGTATTGGTTAATTCCTAATCCTGATTTACTCAACATTTCCATTTTTTTGATATTAACTTATATATAATGAATATAAATTTCCAAAGTACAGCTTATGGATTACAATGGCTCCCCCTCCCATAACTTCCCTCCCACCCACAACCCTCCCCTTTCCCACTCCCTCTCCCCTTCCATTCACATCAAGATTCATTTTCAATTCTCTTTATATACAGAAGATCAGTTTAGCATATATTAAGTAAAGATTTCAACAGTTTGCTCCCACATAGAAACACAAAGTGAAAAATACTGTTTGAGTACTAGTTATAGCATTAAATCACAATGTACAGCACACTAAGGACAGAGATCCTACATGAGGAGTAAGTGCACAGGGACTCCTGTTGTTGACTTTACAAATTGAAACTCCTGTTTATGGCATCAGTAATCACCCTAGGCTCTTGTCATGAGTTGCCAAGGCTATGGAAGCCTTTTGAGTTCACCTACTCTGATCATATTTAGACGAGGTCGTAGTCAGAGTGGAAGTTCTCTCCTCCCTTCAGAGAAAGGTACCTCCTTCTTTCATGACCTGTTCTTTCCACTGGGATCTCACTCATGGAGATCTTTCATTTAGTTCATTTTTTTTCCAGAGTGTCTTGGCTTTCCATGCCTGAAATACTCTCATGGGCTTTTCAGCTGGATCCGCATGCGTTAAGGGCTGATTCTGAGGCCAGAGTGATGTTTAGGACATCTGCCATTCTATGAGTCTGCTGTGTATCTCACTTCCCATGTTGGATCTTTCTCTCCCTTTTTTATTCTATCAGTTAGTATTTGCAAACACTATTCTTGTTTCTGTGATCCCTTTGGTTCTTAGTCCTTTCATTATGATCAATTGTGAACAGAAATTGACCACTGGGACTAGTGAGATGGCATTGGTACATGCCACCTTGATGGGATTGAATTGGAATCCCCTGGTATGTTTCTAACTCTACTGTTTGGGGCAAGTCAGCTTGAGCATGTCCCGAATTGCACATCTCTTCCCTCTCTTATTCCCACTCTTATATTTAACAGTGATCACTTTTCAGTTAAGTTTCAACACTTAAGAATAACTGTGTATTCATTACAGTATTCAACTAAAAGTATTAAGTAGAACAAACAAAAAAAATTCTAAGAGGGATAATGTATTAAGTTGTTCATCAACAGTTAGGGCAAGGGCTGATCAAGTCACTGTTTCTCATAGTGTTCATTTCACTTTAACAGTTTTCCTTTTTGGTGCTCAGTTAGTTGTCACCAATCAGGAAGAACAGATGATATCTGTCCCTTTGGGACTGGCTTATATCACTCTGCATAATGTTTTCCAAATTCCTAACATGGATCACTTTTCAGTTAAAATTTAAACACCTAAGAATAATTGTGTGTTAATTACAGAGTTCAACCAATAGTACTAGAACAAAAAAAAATAATAAAATGGATAAAGTATTACATTGTACATCAACCGTCAGGACAAGAGCTGATCAAGTCACTGTTTCTCATAGTGTCCATTTCACTTCATCAGGTTTCCACTTTGGTGCTAGTTAGTTGTCATTGATCAGGGAGAACATAGGATATGTGTCCCTTTGGGACTGGTTTAATTCACTCAGCATGATGTTTTCTAGATTCCTCCATATTGTTGCAAATGAACAGGTTTCACTGTTTTTGACTGTTGTATAGTATTCTATAGAGTACATGTCCCTTAATTTCTTTATGCAGTCTACTATTTATGGGCATTTGGGTTGGATCCAGGTCTTAGCTATTGTGAATTGAACTTCAACAAACATCAATGTGCAGACAGCTTTTTTGTTTGCCAATTTAATTTCCTTTGGGTAAATTCCAAGGAATGGGATGGCTGGGTTGAATGGTAGGGTTATCTTCAGGTTTCTGAGGAATCTCCAGACTGACATCCATAGTGGCTTTACCAGTTTGCACTCCCACCAACAGTGGGTTAGTGTCCCTTTTTCCCCACATCCTCTCCAGCATCTACTGTTGGTAGATTTCTGTATGTGAGCCATTGTAACTGGGGTGAGGTGAAACCTCATTGTGGTTTTCATTTGCATTTTCCTGATTGCTAGTGACCTTGAACATTTTTTTCCTGTGTCTGTTGGCCATTTGGATTTCCTCTTTTGAAAAATGTCTGTTGAGGTGCTTGCTCATCTCTTAAGTGGGTTGTTTGTTTTGATGTGGAGTTTCTTGATTTCTTTATAGATTCTGGTTATTAACCCTTTATCTGTTGCATAGTTTGCAAATATATTTTCCCATTCTGTAAGTTGCCTCTTCACTTTCCTGACTCTTTCTTTTGAAGTACAGAAACTTCTCAATTTGATGCAATCCCAATAGTTAATTTTGGCTTTTCTGACTGTGCTTCTGGGATATTTACCAATTAGTCTTTGCCAGTACCTATATCTTGCAGGGTTTTTCCAATGCTCTCTAATTATTTGATGGTGTCAGGTCATAGATTTAACTCTTTAATCCATGTTGAGTGAATTTTTGTGTAAGGTGTAAGGTAGGGGTCTTGCTTCATGCTTCTGCACGTGGAAATCCAGTTTTTCCAGCACCATTTATTGAATAGACTGTCCTTACTCCAGGGATTGGCTTTGGATCCTTGATCAAATATAAGTTGGCTGTAGATGTTTGGGTTGATTTCTGGTGTTTCTATTTTGTTCCATTAATCTATCCATCTGTTTCTGTACCAGTACTATGCTGTTTTGATAACAACTGCCCTGTAGTTTGTCCTGAAATCTGGTATTGTGATGCCTCTGGCTTTGTTGTTGTTGTACAAGATTGCTTTAGTTATTCGAGGTCTCCTGTGTCTCCATATCAATTTCAGCATCATTTTTTCTAGATCTGAGAAGAAGGTCTTCAGTGTCTTGATTAGTATTGCATTGAATCTATAAATTGCTTTTGGGAGAATGGACATTTTGATGATATTGATTCTTCCAATCCATGAGCATGGAAGATTTTTCCATTTCTTGGTATCCTCTTCTATTTCTTTCTTTAAGGTTTTGTAATTCTCATCGTAGAGATCTTTAACGTTCTTGGTTAAGTTTATTCCAAGGTATTTGATTGTTTTTGTAGCTATTGTGAATGGGATTGATCTTAGAAGTTCTTCCTCAGCCATGGCATTGCCTGTGTATACAAAGACTGTTGATTTTTGTGCATTGATTTTATATCCTGCCACTTTGCCAAACTCATAGAAGAGTTCCAACAGTCTCTTAGTAGAGTTCTTTGGGTCCCCTAAATAAAGAATCATGTCATCTGCAAAGAGGGATAGTTTGAGTTCTTCCTTCCCAATTTGTATCCCTTTAATTCCTTTTTCTTGCCTAATAGCTCTGGCTAAAACTTCGAGAACTATATTGAATAGCAGTGGTCACTGTGGGCATCCCTGGCTGGTACCAGATCTTAGTGGAAATGCTTCCAACTTTTCCCCATTCAATAGAATTTTGGCCGTGGGTTTTTCATAAATTGCTTGGATTGTATTGAGGAATGTTCCTTCCATACCCAGTTTTCTTAGAGTTTTCATCATGAACGGGTGTTGTATTTTATCAAATGCTTTCTCGGCGCCTATTGAGATAATCATATGGTTTTTCTTCTGCAGTCTGTTAATGTGGTGTATCACCTTGATTGATTTGAAAATGTTGAACCACCCCTGCATACCTGGGATAAATCCTACTTTGTCTGGGTGGATGATCTTTCTGATGTGTTGTTGCATTCTATTGGCGAGAATTTTATTGAGGATTTTTGCATCTATGTTCATCAGGGATATTGGTCTGTAATTCTCTTTCAGTGCTGCATTTTTTTCCGGCTTAGGAATTAAGGTGATGCTGGCTTCATAGAAAGAATTTGGGAGGATTCCCTTTTCTTCGATTGTTCTGAATAGTTTGAGAAGAATTGGAGTTAGTTCTTCTTTAAATGTCTGGTAGAAATCAGCAGTGAATCCATCTGGTCCTGGGCTTTCCTTTGTTGGGAGGGCCTTTATTTACTGTTTCAATTTCTGTCTCAGTTATGAGTCTGTTTAGGTTTTCTATGTCTTCATGGTTCAATTTAGGTAGGTTGCATGTGTCCAGGAATCTATCCGTTTCTGATAGGTTTCCCTGTTTGTTGACATACAAGTCCTAGTAGTAATTTCTGATGATTCTTTTTATTTCTGTGGTGTCTGTTGTTACATTTCCTTTTTCATCTCTGATTTTATTGATTTGGGTCTTTTCTTTTTTTAGTTAGTTGGGCCAATGGGGTGTCAATTTTGTTTATTTTTTTCAAAAAAGCAGTTCCTTGTTTGGCTGATTTTTTGTAATTTTTTTTTATTCAATCATGTTAATTTCTTCTCTGATTTTAATTATTTCTCTTCTCCTACTAGATTTGGGTCTGGTTTGCTGTAGGTTTTCTAGATCCTTGAGATGCATTGAAAGCTCATCTATTTGGCACCTTTCCAATTTCTTGATGTAGGCACCTATTGATATAAACTTTCCTCTTAACATTGCTTTTACTGTATCCCATAAGTTTTGGTATGTTGTGCTGTTATCCTCATTTACTTCCAGAAAATTTTTGATTTCTCTTTTAATTTTTTCTATTACCCATTGTTCATTTAGGAGCATGTTGTTCAGTCTCCATGTGTTTGCATATGCTCTAGGGGTTCCTGAGTTACTAATTCCAACTTCATTCCTTTATGATCTGAGAAGCTGCATGGTATGATTCTAATTCTTTTGAATTTGCTGAGACTTGCTTTATGGCCTAGTATGTGGTCAATCCTAGAGAAGGTTCCATGTACTGCTGAGAAGAATGTAAATGCTTTCTGTGTAGGATGAAAAGTTCTGTAGATATCTGTTAGATCCATTTGGGCTATAGTGTCATTTAAATCTACTGTATCCTTGTTGATCTTCTGTCCTGTTGATCTGTCTATTTCTGAAAGTGGAGTATTGAAGTTCCCCAGTACTATTGTACTGGGTTCTAAGTCTCCCTTTAAGTCCCTTAACAAATCTTTTAAATAAACCAGTGCCCTGTAATTAGGTGCATATACATTGATAATCGTTATATCTTCCTGTTGAATTGATCCCTTAATCATTATACAGTGATACCTCTTTGTCTCTCCTAACGGTTTTTGTGGTAAAGTTTATGTTGTCCGATATTAAGATGGCTACGCCCGCTCTTTTTTCATTTCTGTTGGCATGGTATATCTTTTTCCAGCCTTTCACTTTCAGTCTGTATGGATCTTTGTTGGAAAGATGTGTTTCTTGTAAGCAGCAAATAGATGGGTTTTGTTCCTTAACCCGATCAGCCAATCGGTGTCTTTTAACTGGACAGTTCAGGCCATTAATGTTCAATGTGACTATTGATAAGTAGTAATTTTGCCCTGCAATTTGCCAAAGATATTTTCTAATATATGTTTTGAACTTCCTGTGATCTTTTGCAGTGAGGTTTCCTTCCTTTACCTTCTTTCATATTGATGACCATGTTAATGTCTTTCTGTGTGTAACACATCTTTAAGCATCTTTTGCAGGGCTGGATGAGTGGTGACAATTTCTTTCAATTTCTGTTTGCTATGAAAGGTCTTTATTTCACCTTCATTCACAAATGAGAGCTTTGCAGGATATAATATTCTGGGCTGGCAGTTTTTCTCTCTTAGTACCTGGGCTATATCCTGCCATTCCCTCCTAGCTTGTAGGGTTTCTGATGAGAAGTCAGCTGTGAGCCTGATTGGAGATCCTCTGAGAGTAATCTGACATTTCTGTCTTGCACATTTTAGGATCTTTTCTTTATGTTTCACTGCGCTGAGTTTAGTTACAACATATAGTGGTGAGGATCTCTTTTGGTCATGTTTATTAGGGGCTCTATGAGCTTCCTGTACTAGGATGTCTCTGTCCTTCTCCAAACCTGGGAAATTTTCTCCTAGTATCTCACTAAAAAGGCCTTCTAATCCTTTCTCCCTCTGCATGCTTTCAGGAACTCCTAGAATCCGAATGTTTGGTTTTTTAATAGTATCCTGTAGATTCCCCACAATATTTTTTAGGTTTCTAATTTCCTCTTCTTTTCTTTGGTTTGACTGTTTATTTTCCTGTTCTCTGTCTTCTAAGTCCAATATTCTCTCTTCCGCTTAACCCATTCTGTTTGTAAGGCTCTCTAATGTGTTTGTCATTTGATCTATTGAATTCTTCATTTGATTATGATTTCTTGTCACTATCACAGTTTCATGTTCTACTAGTTGTTTCATTTCATATTGATTCCTCATTAAAATTTCATTTTTGTGAGAGCGATTTTCTATCTTGTCCATTAAGGGTTTCTGTAGTTCAAGAATTTGTTTTTGAGAACTTCTTAATGTTCTTATCAATTTTTTGAGATCTGCTTCTTGCATTTCTTCTATCTCATCATCTTGATAATATTGAATTGGGGTGTCTATTTCATTTGGGGGCATCATAGTGTCTTCCTTGTTCTTGTTACCTCGGTTTCTGCATTTGTTGTTTGGCATATTAGAGATATTCTTTGGTTTCTTCGGTGTGGTGTTTTTTCTCATTATACTGTGACTCTAGATAAAGTGGACTGTCTGCTTCTGATGGATCCTTGGAGGCTGTGATGGGTGTGGCCAGAGAGCTCTGTTTGGTTCTTCAGGGTTAAGGGTGTGCCAAATGTGACTCACCCAGATTGTTCTCTCTCTCTCTCTCTCTCTCTCTCTTTTTATTTTTATTTATTTATTTATTTATTTATTTTGGACTCAGAAGGGAAGTAATTCCACCCAGCTGAGTGGACTTGAGGGTAGTTGATGTATGAAATCTGGCCCCTGTGGGTATTTGTCTGCTTACCCCTGGGACCACACAAAGAGTTTATGCAGCCCTTAGTGTGGTCTCAAATTTCTCAGCAGTCTCTCACCAGGTTGCCCAGGTTACCAAGTTTGTGTACTTGGTGAGTTCTCTCGCCCCCCCCCCTCAGATTTTCACAGTCTCAGTTCATTAGCTCCACACTTTCACTAGGTCTTTTTTTTTTTTTAATGAACATAAATTTCCAAATTGCAGCTTATGGATTATAATAGCTTCCCCCCCCCATAACTTCCCTCCCACCCACAACGCTCCCCTCTCCCACTCCCTCTCTTCTTCCCTTCACATCAAGATTAATTTTCAATTGTCTTTATATACAGAATATTAATTTCGCATATATTAAGTAAAGATTTCCACATTTTGCACCCACACTGAAACACAAAGTTTCACTAGGTCTTAACCTCCTGTTATTTCTCCCCACCAGAATCAGGTTTTTCTGCTTGGCTAATGGTGGGCACCACTTTACATACGTAAAATGGAGCCTGCTCTTTGTCTTGCTGGGCTTTGTAAGGTGAGTGGAGGGGCTAATGTCCGTGCTGGTTCCCCTTTTTTATTCATTTTTTTCTCTCCTCCAGTCAGCCTGGTGAACTTTCCCCAGTGAGGCTTCAGGCCTCGTTCCCTCTAGGCTCTTTTTTGCCTTCCCCCGCCTGTCTCGGGTTACCAGGGTTTTTGTCTCACCGCCCCTTCTAGCGCTGGCATGCAGACTCTGTGGCTCGTCTTCTGCAGCGGCTCCGCTCCCATGGTTCGGCTTCCACATGGTGGGCGACCTTGCTCTCCCCATATGTCCTCCGTGTCACATCCACTAGATCCGGAAGAGTTTCCTCTGCAATTTTTTCCTGAGCCTTTTCCTGAGGCTACAGTAACTCCACTTTAATTAAACTATCTTTTCCCGGACTATCGGTGCGCGCTCTCACTATTCCGCCATCTTGGCTCCGCCCTTCTTTTTTTTTTTTTTTTTATTTGACAGCTAGAGTCATAGACAGTGAGAGAGAGAGAGAGAGAGACAGAGAGAAAGGCCTTCCTTCCATTGGTTCACTCCCCAAATGGCCGCTACAGCCGGAGCTGCGCCTCTAGGAGCCCAAACACTTGGGCCATCCTCCACTGCCCTCCCGGGCCACAGCAGAAAGCAGGACTGGAAGAGGAGCAACCGGGACTAGAACCCGGCGCCCATATGGGATCCCGGCACCACAGTCGGAGGATTAACCAAGTAAGCCACTGCGCCAGCCCCAACATGTTTCCATTTTAAAATATAATTTAATGTTTGTAATTTTATTTACTAGAGATGGGAGGGGGTGAGAAAGATAGAAAGGAGGAAGAGAGAGAGAGAGAGAGAGAGATTAAGTTTGCATACACTTGGTCAATCCCCAGATGTTTGCAACAACCAGGGCTGAAACCAGGAGTTGGAATCAACTATTCATGTTTCCCATGTGGGTGACAGAAATCCAATTATTTGAATCATCCCTGCTGCCTCCCCAGGTCTGCATTAGCAGGCAGCTGGAAGAACCAGAGCAGGGAACTGAACCCCAGTACTCTGTTAAGGGATGTGGATATCTTAACTATCACTCTAAATATCTACCTTTTAAAAAAAATTCTAAAAGAGCACAAATAATCTATATTAGTTATTGAGTCAATATCTTAGATATAATTGTCCTTGGAAAAGAAGGGTGTGAGATTAATATAAATAGATAATCAAAATATTATTTATATTTAGCTATATATATATCTATGTTAATATTTCATGGATAAATGTCAGGTTTAGAGAAGAACTAATATGTAACATAATCCAAGTACCCATTGAATGTTTGCATTTCCACATCCCCTGGCAAATAATATCTAAAATTATACTGAATTTATGTCCTAGGGATTCTCATTCAACATAGTTGTTTCTAGGCACAAATTTTTATGATACTGTCTTAACAGACCCTATAAGGCACTGGCTTACAGCTCCACAATTTTTTATCCGAAGTCCTTGAGACCATCTGTATCTTAAAATTCTGAATTAATGTAATTTTTGAAACACAGTATCAAACATATCTTGTAAAATTCTGTGTTATAAAAAACATTCCTGTATTACATATGTATACTAATGGTAAATAACATTAAGAACATAAGCATCATTATGTCACATCGGATCAGGTTTTGCTGTCAAGTACAGATCAGATCAGGTTTTATGGTCAAATGATTTACCAAAATTCATTTATTTTCTGAGCTATATGAATTTCAAAATTACAAAATTCTGGATAATTATTTTTACTTCCTCCCCTTTGTCTCACATAATATAATTATGCGATATATTTTTGAATATGTTATTAATTTTTGATGAGCATATGGAAATACCTTATTGCCAAATATCTATGAGTGCCAAGGATTATGGATTGTTCTCAAAGACCAACAGACAGATGACAATTAACATTTACCCAGATTTTCCTCTTTCAAGCAAAAGCCACAATGCTAGACATGTGATGGCGAAAAAAGATAGATAGCATAAATCTCTCTGCACAATGTAAAAGATTTTAAACACCACATTTTTCACCCAGCAAAATTGCTTTTGATTATACTCCTCAGTATTGTATGTTTAGAAATTATCTGCAAATGTCTATGTTGTATGCATTGTAAAACACACAAAGCAAAAGTCAAGGGCCTTGCATTGTGGTATAGCAGGTAAAGTCACCACTTGTGACTCCAGCATTCCATATGGGCACTGGTTCGAGTCCTGGCTGTTCCACTTTCAAACTGACTGCTTGCTCATGGCCTGGGAAAACCAGTGGAAGACAGCTCAAGTACCTGGGCCCCTGCCACCCATGTGGGCGATCTGATGAAACTTCTGGCTTCTGGTTTCAGCCTGGCCCAGTGCTGGCCTCTGCAGCCATCTCTCTCT
This sequence comes from Oryctolagus cuniculus, assembly GCF_964237555.1. Lineage (NCBI taxonomy): Eukaryota > Metazoa > Chordata > Mammalia > Lagomorpha > Leporidae > Oryctolagus > Oryctolagus cuniculus. Next base: position 54,097,784 of record NC_091440.1, on the reverse strand, counting down.
CTTTCTCTCCCTCTCTCTCTCTCTCTCTCTCTCTCCTTCTCTACCTCTCTCTCTCTCCTCCACTCTCTCTCTGTAACTCTGAATTTCAAATAAATAAGTAAAAAACAAAAAGCCAAAGTAGAAGTTTAAAAGGGTGGAAAAATATCAAGATAATTTTAAATATTTCAACACTATAAAGGGTCATTTTGAATATTATCTGTGATTCAAATCCCTTGAAGGCTATTGCAAAAACATATGCATATTCCATATCCTCTGTTTGGCATACCAAACTTATACCCCTAGAATGAGAGGTGGAATTACAAAATGACATTTACTAATCTAGACACCCTGTACTGGTGACAAAGGAAGGCATTTTAGGTGATATTTTAGGCATAGCCCTCAATTTAACTTATTTTAATGTTTACTAAAAAAACCCTATAATTAGCACATTAAACTCTTCATTTTATTTATATCCATGCCTATGTTAATGGTTAGTTTTAAAAACTAAAATCAATGCAAAGAAATACTTCATTTTAAAAGTTACAAACGTTTTGAGGCTGTAGCAAGAAATGTGATTTTATGTGAATGATTGATTTGAAAAATAAAGCCTACTGTCTAATAATACACATTCTAGGGTTGGGTGTTGTTACGCAATGAGATAAGCAGCCACTTGTTACACCAACACTCCATATCAGAGTGAAGTTTCCAGTCCTGGTTACACCATTTCCAATCCAGCTTTCTGCTAATGGGCCTGGGAAGGCAGTGGTTGATTGCCCTAGTAAGTGGATCCCTGCCACCCGTCTGGGAGATCCGCATTGAGTTCCACACTTTCAGTTTCTAACTGGCCTAGCTCTGGCCTTTCCAGGTATTTGGGGAATCAACCAGCAGATTAAAGATTCCCCCCTCTCTGTTACAATTACTTTCAAATAAATGAATAAATTTTAAAGTATACAAATTCTAGATTCAATCTACTTGAGTTTTATTATTGTCCTAGACAGTGTGTGGGAAGTAGCTAGTACAGTGCCTGACTCGAATAAAAATCCAATGAATGCTAGTGTCAAATTAAAATACATTAATCAGCTACTCTGGTCATTTCTTTCCTCAACCCATTAACAAAGCAAGAGACAAAGTTAAATAGCCTAAAGAAAAACCTTTTAAAAAAAACCATAGTGTTTTGACTACATTTTTAAAAGGAAGAAATTAATTTCCCATTCAGTGAGTTACACTAAAATGACATGGCCATCTGAAGTACATGTTCATGTATAGATGAATGACACCTTATTTATCAACAGGAATATATCATCTCTAGGGCTACTTTTATTTTTTGTCCTAGATTTATGATTTTTGCCCTAGATTTACATTTTCCTCATCATCCTAAGACTGACAAACCAAAAAGAAAAATGTATTTAAACAACAAAGAAAACTAAAAAACAAAACACAAGTATTAATTCCTAAGACAACCTTCACACATTGGAATGAGAAAGTCCCATTCTTCCAAAGAACAAAGAAAGGAAATGAGCATCTTGAGCTTTATAGTATGTTGGTTTGCTGGAATACTAAATAAAGAAGTTGACAGATCTAAGCTTTCAAATCACATGTCTAAAACCTAATTCACACTGGATAATGTACCATTTCCAAAGCAAAACTAAGATTTGTTTGAGGAAGGAAAATGAACCTCATTTCAAAAATTAACTCCTACTCTATTTTAAGATAAAATAAGTTTCTGGAAGTATTTTAAATACATTTCTCAAGAGTTAATCAGAATGTTAAAAGATCATAGTAATTCCCTTATAGCACATTAGAACTGCTTAACTGACAATGACCCAGGTTCCCATTAGGAATTGACTTTAAAAGATATGTAACAACCCCCTTAACTTTGCAAGCTCTTGAGAACATAACGAGAGACTGAATAGCTTGAATTAAGTTTTCTCTTCATCTGAACTCCTTACTCTCTTCAATTCTGTTAGTGCTGGCTCCTACCAAACACAGCTAATCATTATGCCATTTATCTTAGTCTAGGCCACATTTGATTCAGTGTTTACTCTGTGCATCTCATTGCTCTTTCATTCTTTTTCGTGTGTGTGTATGTGTGTGTGTGTATGTGTGTGTGTGTTTGCTTTGGACTTCATGGGCCAGTGTTCTTTGACAGCAGGTTAATCTGCTATTACAATACTGGCAGTCCATATCAAAGTACTGGTTTCAGTCCTACTTTCTCTGCTTCTGAGTCAGCTTTCTAGTAATGTGGCTGGGAAGGCAGCACGAGATACCCCAAGTACTTGGGCCCTTGTCTACCGTGTGGGAGTTGTGGATGGAGTTCCAGGCTCATTGCCTCTTTCTGGCACAGTCCTGACTGTTGCAACCTTTTTGAAGTGTGCCAGAAGATGAACATTCTCTCTCTCTCTCTCTCTCTCTCTCTCTTTCCCTCTCTCTCTTTCAAATAAATAAATAAATTCATAATGTTTGTAGAGTTGAAGAGACACCGATAAAGTGGTAGGAATGAAGTTGTTCTTTTCTTCCCTCAAATATAACAGACTCATATGCACGAATGTGATGGTGAAGGGTAAGCTCATGACAGCCTTGGTCTTGTTAAGGTGGTTTACCATATAGTATCTTGAACTTCCAAATTACTCTTCATACTCAGGAATTTAATCTTCACTGCAGTCTTTACAGAGATTTTTCTGCCTCTTATGTTATCTATTCCTCATTTACTCAGATCATTTTTATGCCCTCTGAAACTAAAATTCAAATCTCAGTATAATCACCTTTACTTCATTCACCTCTTTCAAAGTCTTCTCCACCTTCTTGATACAACTGAAACTTGACTTTCCTTTAATAACACTATTTCCCTGAAATTTGTTTGCTCTTTCTCATGCATTCTAGCCTGGGATCCAGTGACACAACAGGTTTGCATTTTCTTAGAACCACTATGTGTTATTACTAAGGGCCTTTGCACTTCTGTTCCATTGACTGGAATGCTCCTCTACCTTCTACCTCCCATATCCACAGGGCAAAGTCCTTCAAGTCCTTTAATGGCATCTTCTCAGTGAGCTTTGTCTAGGACTCTGTAAAACACAACATTCTCCCTTGTGCATTTCTATTTCCTCTCCCTGTTTTACTTTATAACCTATGATATTGTGATTTAGGTCAAGAAATTAGAGCCTCACACATGGCTTGGTGTTATGCCAGAGACATTGCACACATTGTTTAGTGGCCATTTAGTCAGTGACAACCATTTGCCAAGTTCTGTACTGAATACCAGTTACCAAAAGACAAATGACATACAGTCTTTAACTTCCTGGAATTTGGAAACTTATGACTTATCAAACATGTATTCTGTTTCAGGCATTTTACATATAATCACAGCAATCTTCAACACAATCCTTATCTAATCTCCTTTCTTCAGTGGTATCCTTTTGTTTTTTTCTATACTACCAGGGAAGTTGGTCTAAAATAAATCTGAACTGTCTCATCTGCTTGGAAAATCCAGCTTCTGCAACCTGGAATATTATTTCTCCACTTTAGCTGGTTAGTGTAACTCCCTCAACACTCAGTATGTACAGTATAGATTCCCTCAAGGTTGCTGAGGTTTTGTTTAGTGACTTTCAATTGTGCTCCCAGAATTTTCATTATATTATTTACCATTGTTTGAGATCTATGGCATTTTTGAGTTGTAACTTACCTGATTTTCCCATTAAATAGCAGACATGTAATAAATGTTTGGTAAGTAAAGTAGTACATGAGTACAGAGAACTCCTCTATGATCATGTTTCTGCGGGGAGAAAAGATGAGCACTAATGGGGCCGAGGTACTGAGCTCAGAGACACACATAGAGGAAGCCAGGAAATAAACATCTTTCTTGTGCTTACTTTTGTGGCCACCTCAACAACAGATCTCTTGGAAGGAATAGCTTGGCTAAGGAAAGAGGTGGATGTGACCATTAGGGAGGGAAGAGTAAATGAGAGGATGTTCGCATACACAGAAATTCAGAACAAGAACAGACCTTGCATCAATCTAACTTCACTGATATTATGAACTCCATAGCAGAGGAGAGGAAATAGATTCAAAGAGATTAAGTGCCTGCCTCAATGTCACACAGCTGGTGCATTTTAGAACCCTCATTTGAATTCATATCATTAAAAGTTCTTTCACTATATAAACTTACATTCAATTTCTGAGGAGTGAAAATGGCATGAAATCCATATGGGCATCATGAAAGATTATACACTTTGAAACTATTTATGCTTTTATCACCACCCATGTTGCTTCTTGAAGTCAGTCTGGCATCACAAGAAATCCATATGCCTGAGAGAAATAGGCTTATCTAAGGTGCTCACGTCTTCTGCTTTTATCTGCTATATCCGCACACATTTTCGTCTGACCGCTTACCATAACCAAATCTATTTCCCTGTTGCCATCAGTTTCTTCAAGATTTCCTGTTAGGCTAATCATTCATTCCTCTTGCTTTCAATTGATATATTTTACCCTCCTTAACAATTTTCTTGTAAGCTATGTTCTTCTTAAAATCCAGATGTTACAGATTAACATGAACCTACAGCATCCTTCTGGGCAGCCTGGGACAATACTGTTATTGTCAAGAATCTTGGTTCCCCTGATGCCTTAGCAGAGGGAACTGTGTTTAGTTACCTATAATTCTTCCAGATATTTGTTCTCAACAGGCACTTGCCAGCCTATAGATTTACTTACAATGTGAGTTTGCGACTCTCTTGAGCCTCTAGCAGCCAGTGGTTATGGTGAAAAAAGAGTACCAGGAGGGAAAAACACAAATCTAAGAATAATCCCTACTAAATTCCTAATATCACAAACTTATTAGAATCTTTGTGACTGTCATTTATCTCAAGGGAGAAAAAGTCTGCACATGAACCAAGCTAATTCATGTCATGAAAGTACCCAAGGATCTGCTTTCCAAATAGTTTGTGTGAAATATTATTCCTTTACCTCTCCTGTGACACACTCTTTCAAGAGGCTGTGACTTCTCATGGAGCTAACGCTTCATTCCTTAGAGACTTCTTATCAGAGCTTCATGTCCCCATAGGTCAGCAGCTACCAAAAGGACTTCACTCATTGTCCACAAATTTTCTCTTCCTTACAGACATTTCCTTCCTGTTTATGTAATTGCTGATGGAATTCATATATGTAAAATCAATGAAAACAGTCTATTATTGACCCTGTTCCTTATTAAAAGGAAACCATACTATTGGTTCCTAATGCATATCTCATTTAGTAGCAACAATTATTTTATACATTATTCAAGAAGTTTTAGGATCCTCTTTTTTAAAAAAAGGGTTTATTTGTTTATTTGAAAGGCAGAGTGACAGAGAGGCAGGGCAAACAGATAGAGAAAGATAGGTCTTCTATCGGCAGGTTCACTCCCCAAATGGCCACAATGGCCAGAGTCACGCCTATCTGAAGCCAGGAGCCAGGAGCTTCTTCCTGGTCTCTCATGCGGATGTAGCGGCCCAAGCACTTGGGCCATTTCCACTGTTTTACCATCCATAGCAGAGAGCTGGATCAGAAGTGGAGCAGCCAGGAATAGAACCAGTGTCCATATGGGAAGCTGGCACTGCAGGAGGTGGCTTTAACCACCATGCCACAGCACTGACCCCTAGAATCCCTTTTAACAAGGAAAATACAAATAGGATTTCTGGTAACAAGAAATTCTTTAAAAATTTCTTTAAAAAGATTTGTTTTTATTCACTTGCAGGCAGAGTTAGAGAAGGTGGGAGGTGGGGGGAGGGGAGATGGAGATAGATACCTTCCATCCACTGGTTCACTCCCCAGATAGCAGCAATGGCCCGGATTGGGCCAGGCCAAAGCCAGGAGCCAGGAGCTTCTTGAAAGAAGGTCTCCCACATGGGTGCAGGGGCCCAAGCACTTGGACCATTCTCTGTCCCCAGGTGTATCAGTAGGGAGCTTGATTGAAAGCAGAGCAGCCAGGACTCAAACTGGTCCCCATTGGATGTTGGCACTGCAGAAGGTGGCTTTTCCTGCTGCGCTGCAATGTGAGTCCTGCAACTTTATTGACAGCAGATGTTTTGTTAGCTTTCCTGGAATGCCTTCCAATGGTAGGCAGTTGAAAATGTTTATACCCTCTTACTTTCTCCATATCTCTGGGGACTAGTCTCATTCTACTCTTGGTCTCATACAATTTTACATGCTACGCTCTCTTCCATAAATCATGCCTCAAATTCACATGATTTGGACATCAGTTGAAAATCAATTGCTCATGGATAAGTACGATCAGCCTTTTTTTGTTTTTTAATATAAAGAAATTTTTCATGTATTTCATTAAGCTTTAGAATCTAGTGAGTTTCACCTTCTCTGTAAATAACTTTGTTATTGTTTTTTTTCTATCACGTTCAGAAGAACTTCCTGTATCCAGTTTCACTTATTTTTTATGGAGAAATCACAAGTTTTTTGCAAGTGTGTTAGCTCCATATGCAGTTCTAGGTTGCTTAACTGCTTGCTTCTATTTTCTCTAATTTTCTGCTGCATTTCTTTAAAAGTTTAACTTTCCTGTAGACTTTAATTGGTTCATTTTTAATCCCTGTTGACATCATGTAATTATTGGTTTCATTTGTAGGGGAAAAAAACCACCAGACTCATGTTGTTAAAGATAAAATATTTTATTGTGAGACCTCTGTGAGCACTTTATATTGACCTTTTATGTTATATGTATGGAGTCAGCACTGTACAATATGGCCCCGTGTAGTATTCTAATATTTTAAAGAGATTTTCACCAGTCACTGCACCAGGCAATCTCTTGTTTAACTTATGTACCTTCCTAAAGTTTCTGCTATCTTTATAGCAATGACCTTGAGGCTATATTCACTTCTGGCCAATTAAGCTGTAAATCAGAATTTATCACTAATAGTGGTGCAATTATAGGCTGCAGTGAAATTGCTCAGCAAAGAGAGATATCTGTATACATTTAGGTGTTGTTTATTTGCCAAAGAACAGAAAAAATTAGAGCAACTGCAGCCAGCTCTACTCCCTTACCCACTCAAAAGAGAGGGCTACCTGGCATATTTTTGCTTCTATCTCCTAAGAATATGTGCTTTATCCTATACTGTTTTGCATGTGTGTAGTAAAACTAACTTAAATATTAAATTTATTAAGCTATAATGTAAACGATATTATATTCAACTATATTTAACCTGGTAAAACACAAATCATTGCTAGCCAATGTTATTTAATATTGCTGCACCTTTATTAATTGTATGGACACTGCCAAAGGAACAGGTTTGAGTGACTAATTGCTTTTTCGTTTGCAGAATGAAGCAGACAAGCTGTGTTGAATTTAGTGATGAGATGTTCTCATTTACATTTACAATTTGTATGAGTTCCAGTCCATCCAGACACCAAAATGTCAACTCTCCTCAAAGAGACCAGAAATCTAAATAAACAAAAGACAATCATGGAGAGGTTGAACACATTTTCACTTTTTCGGTATTTCAGAAGACAACAGAAGAACAGAGTTGGAATTATGAACAAATTGTAGCAGAAGTTGCATCATCAAATGCAATATGAATGAGATGTGTTCGGATGTTTCTGTGAAACAGGAGCTCTTGTAAATCTGTGAATCTATGTGGTGTTGCTTGGTGTTAGTGTTGGTTTGGTGTACACTGTCAGTCACAAATATACCATTATAGAATGTGCATTTATTAATTAATCATTTTATCACATGGAGGAACACTTACTTCTTACAACAGAGAATATCTGTGTATACATTTAATCCTGTAGATTGATATAAACATACTAAATTTCATCTGATACCTAGAGTTGAATACAATCAGTTTAAAGTTATTCAGTAAAGAAAGCATTCAAGTCTAAAGTACTCAAAAACTAAGTAGTTATTTAATGCCACAAGTGTCTCGGGGAGTCTGGCCAGCAGACTCAACCCAGGGCCCGCAACGACGGTTTCTCGGGCGAGAAAAGAATGAACGACGTTTATCCGTCTTCAGTAGACTTTTTATTAGAGAAAGTAAACGTGACAGAGGGAGGAGGAAAGGAGAGGAGAGAAAAAGAGCTTCCTCCTTACACCCGCGGCTTATATACAAAATGCGACCAATCAGGAGCAAGCTAGAGTACATGCATCGGGCACACCAATCCGGTCTCTGTTCACGTGAAAGGCACACGTCGTTCGGCCAATCAGGTGAGGTGTCACGCAGCAGGCAGGCAGGCAGACTCACTGCGGGGGTCCTGCAGCCATCTTGTTGTTTACCGCGACCTGGATCCCTCTGCCTCTGGAGAGCCCCGACCGTAGGAAAGCCCCTGGTCAAAACCGAAAGTAAAAACCTCCACCTAGCGATACCGCCGCGGACTATTCCCTGACAATTTAAAAGTTTCTGGGGCTGGCATTGTGGTGTAGCAAGTAAAGCCGCTGCCTGCAGTGCCGGCATCCCATATGGGTGCCAGTTCTGGTCCCAGCTGTTCCACTTCCTATCCAGCTCTCTGCTATGGTCTGGGAAAGCAGTGGAAGATGGCCCAAGTCCGTGGGTCCCTGTACCCATGTAGAAGACCTAGAAGAAGCTCCTGGCTCCGATGTGGCCATTTGGGTAGTGAACCAGTGGATGGAAGACCTTTTTCTCTCTCTCCCTCTGCCTCTCTGTAACTCTGCCTTTTAAATAAATAAGTCTTTTTTAATAAATCTTTTTTTTTTAAAAGTATCTAGTACTTAATTAAGAACACTTTTCCAAGAAAGGTATGTTAAAATATCCAAAAACTATCAAGTAATGCATTAAATAATATACAACTTGTTCAATTGAATGGTAACACTGAACTTGATGACTTTGCTATGCAAATGATATTATTGGCATAATGTTATAAAATAGTATAATAACCTAAAAATGGCAGGTCATTTGACTGGAAAACTGTTTGATTATGTCTTTAAGAAATACATTAAAATAAGTTGGATTATAGTAGGATTTAGGTGTAAATATTAAGGTGCATTTGTGGATCACAGAAAATCACAATAGATTATTTGCTGTTTTGCAATTTCTCTTGATTACCTTCAGATCCAGCTATTCATATATATATATATATATATATATATTTTGCATTGCAATTCAATTTTTAAATATACATTGTTAACAATTCTTATTCTTCAGTCAAAATGTTCCAGCTGTTTAAATTCATGGTTAATTTAGAATATGAAATTCAAACTATTTTAGTTCCCCTAAAATATTTATTTACTAGGTATTCTAAGAGATAGAACAGTAAGTTTTAAAACAGATATTTTAGAAGAGGAAAACAGAATGATATCTCTCTAACTGGGTTGCACTGTAAAGTGTGCATGGTATCCTCACAGATTGTGCAGATTCTCAAGGGAGGACATTGAGAAGAGATGCTTGCAGTCATGTAGGGAAGGGATAAATCAGTAAACAGGGAATTTAGGAAACAGATTCTGAGTTCAGCTTTAACAGAAAGACTCAAATACACAGAAAGAAGTGTTTCCAACACATTTTTACAGTTTTTCCTCATGCAAATTGACATGAGGATGTCTCAGTGAATGGCCCAGTGAGTCGAGAAAGGATTAGTGAGGAAGAAAGGTAGAAACCAGAGAGTAGAGGGTGGAGAACTGAAACACCAGAATTCTCAGCCTTATGGGCTAGAGCTACAGGCCTGGGGAAGATTTGGAGGATTTTGAATAATTATTTGTTTACTAATTTTAGTTATTGAAAATATAAATTGGCCTCAACATTCAGTATTGACTAGTACAGGCACAAAAGCAATTGGGAAATACATACACTAAAGGTCAGAAGTTGTGAAGGAAGACCTGTTTTAGGGTTTTATACAGTAAATAGAATAAAAGAGACTCTTAGATAGAGGTAATATCAGGAAAATATGATGTTATGAGAATATGTAAAATGCCACAGAGAAAAAGATTTCCAAGGCAATAATCTTAACGAAATTTCCAGGAGAAGCAGGAAAGATTCCACAATGGGGATGAGTTTTGTTAATTTTCTACAGTGAAGTACATAGCCTGCATCTTATAAAGGCATCATAGCACTGCCATTAATAGAGTATTAACTTTGTGGAAAGTCATGTGATTGTAATGGAAGCACACCAAGCTAGGAAATAGCCAGTCAGGTTTAAAATCCATGATCCCTTATGAGTGATCCATGATCCATGATCACTCATATGAGTCACTGAAACTTTCTCAACCTCTGTTTTGTCATTGGTAAAGTAAGGATAATAATTCCATCTTCATAAATTTGTTTATGTATCAATGCCTCCAAATATATCACTAAATTAAATGTCTGTGTAGTAAAATTTTGTGTAATCTATACTTAGCTTGATGTCTATAAAGAGAAAACTTCCATGAATGGCAACAATATACTTCAGTTCCTGTCAGTGCACACGGCTGTAAAACTTCAAGCTTAAAGACGGCGGAGCCAAGATGGCGGAATAGTGAGGGCGCGCACCGATAGTCCGGGAAAATTTAGTTTAATAAAAGGGGAGTTACGGTAGCCTCAGAAAAAAGAACCAGGAAAATATTGCAGACAAAACTCTTCTGGATCCAGTGGGCGTGAATCGGAGGACCTACTGGGAGAACAAGGTCGCCCACCGCGCGCGAAAGCCTAGCCGCAGGACCGAGCTGCGGGACTGAGTCGCAGAAGCCGAGCCGCGGGACTGAGCTGCGCAAGCTGCAGGGTCTGCGCGCAAGTGCTCGAAGGGGAGTGCAACAGCGGGGAGACTTGGGACGTCCAGGGCTCCGAGTCCACACATCGGCGCTGGAAGGGGAGCAGACCTGCGTGGAGAGCGTGGGAGCCCACAGTTCGGGACATCAGCGGCAGACTCAACACACCAGCGCTGGAACGCGAGGTGAGCCGAACCTCAATAACCCGAGACACCGGCAGGCAAGCAGAGAGAGGAGACTAGAGGGAACGACCCCCGGGGCGGGGGGGACTTCACCAAGCTAACTGGAAGAGAGAGAGAGGGAAAAAAAAAAAAAGGTGACTGGTACGGACACGGGTTTCTCTCCGCTCACCTCTCAAGGGCGAGCAAGACAAAGAGCAGGCGCCATCTTGGACATACGTCATAAGCAGAGCGACCTCAGGTCTGCACCGGCCCTGAGCCTAGCAGTAAAACCTGACTCTGGGTGGGGCGAATTAACAGGAGATTAGGACTTAGTAAATTTATGGCGCTACTGAACTGAGACTGTGAAAAAAGAGACGGTGGGGGAGAGAACTCACGGAATTCACGTGAGCACTCTCCAGAGACGCTACAATTCCGTAACTTTGGCAACCCAGTGGGAGACTGAAGGAGAATTTGAGCCCACTCTAAGGGCCGAACAGATTCCCTGTGTGGTCCTTGGGAAAGAGCTTCTGATCTCTGGCTCCTGTGGGTATATCATTTGCCTGCTAACTACCTCCAACTTTGTTCAGCTGTGCAGAATAACTTCCCTTTTGAATCAAAAAAAGAGAGAGAGAGAGAGAGAGAGAGAGAGAGAGAGGTTTACCACGCCTAACCTGGGAGTGTCACCTTTGGCACACCAAACAGAGCTCTCAGGCCACACCCATCTCAAGCCCTAAGGCTCCATCAAAAACAGACAGTCCACTTAATCTAGAGTCATAGTATAACAAGAAAAAGCACCACAGTGAAGAAACCAAATATCTCCAATATGCCAAATAACAAATGCAAAAACCAAGGTAATAAAAACAAGGAAGTCACCATGAAGCCCTCAAATGAAAAAGACACCCCAATTCAAGATTATGAGGATGATGACATAGAAGAAATGCAAGAAGCAGATCTCAAAAAATTGATAAGAACATTAAGAAGTTCTCAAAAACAAATTCTTGAACTACAGAAATCCTTAATGGACAAGATAGAAAATCTCTCTCGTGAAAATGAAATATTAAGGAGGAATCAAAATGAAACGAAACAACTAGTACAACAGGAAACTGGGATAGTGACTGAAGTGAAGAATTCAATAGATCAAATGAAAAACACAATAGAGAGCCTTACAAACAGAATGGGAGAAGCAGAAGAGAGAATATCGGACTTAGAAGACAGAGAACAGGAAAGGATACAGTCAGACCAAAGAAAAAACGAGGAAATTAGAAATCTAAAACATATTGTCAGGAATCTTCAGGATACTATTAAAAAACCCAACATTCGGGTTCTAGGAGTTCCTGAAGGCATGGAGAGGGAGAAAGGATTAGAAGGCCTTTTTAGTGAGATATTAGCAGAAAATTTCCCAGGTTTGGAGAAGGACAGAGAAATCCTAGTACAGGAAGCTCACAGAACCCCTAATAAACATGACCAAAAGAGACCCTCACCACGACACGTTGTAATTAAACTCTCCACAGTGAAACATAAAGAAAAGATCCTAAAATGTGCAAGAGAGAAACGTCAGATTACTCTCAGAGGATCTCCAATCAGACTCACAGCTGACTTCTCATCAGAAACTCTACAAGCTAGGAGGGAATGGCGAGATATAGCCCAGGTACTAAGAGAGAACAACTGCCAGCCCAGAATATTATATCCTGCAAAGCTATCATTTGTGAATGAAGGTGAAATAAAGACTTTTCATAACAAACAGAAATTGAAAGAATTTGTTGCCACTCGTCCAGCCCTGCAAAAGATGCTTAAAGATGTGTTACACACAGAAACAAAGAAACACGGTCATCAATATGAAAGAAGGTAAAGGAAGGAAACCAAGGAAGGAAAGCTCACAGCAAAAGATCACAGGGAATTCAAAGCATATATTAGAACTTATCTTTGGCAAATGGCAGGGCAAAGTTACCACTTATCATTAGTCACATTGAACATGAATGGCCTGAACTGTCCAGTTAAAAGACACCGTTTGGCTGATTGGGTTAAAAAACAAAACCCATCTATTTGCTGCTTACAAGAAACACATCTTTCCAACAAAGATCCATACAGACTGAAAGTGAAAGGCTGGAAAAAGATATACCATGCCAACAGAAATGAAAAAAGAGCAGGCGTAGCCATCTTAATATCAGACACCATAAACTTTACCACAAAAACCGTTAAGAGAGACAAAGAGGGACACTACATAATGATTAAGGGATCAATTCAACAGGAAGATATAACAATTATCAATGTATATGCACCTAACTACAGGGCACCGGTTTATCTAAAAGATTTGTTAACGGACTTAAAGGGAGACTTAGACCCCAATACAATAGTACTGGGGGACTTCAATACTCCACTCTCAGAAATAGACAGATCAATAGGACAGAAGATCAACAAGGATACAGTAGATTTAAACGACACTATAGCCCAAATGGATCTAACAGATATATACAGAACTTTCAATCCTACAGCTAAAGATTATACATTCTTCTCAGCAGTACATGGAACCTTCTCTAGGATTGACCACATACTAGGCCATAAAGCAAGTCTCAGCAAATTCAAAAGAATTAGAATCATACCATGCAGCTTCTTAGACCATAAAGGAATGAAGTTGGAAATGAACAACTCAGGAATCCCTAGAGCATACGCAAACACATGGAGATTGAACAACATGCTCCTGAATGAACAATGGGTCATAGAAGAAATCAAAAGAGAAATCAAAAACTTTCTGGAAGTAAATGAGGATAACAGCACAACATACCAAAACTTATGGGACGCAGCAAAAGCAGTGTTAAGAGGAAAGTTTATATCAATAGGTGCCTACATCAAGAAATTGGAAAGGCACCAAATAGATGAGCTTTCTATTCACCTCAAGGATCTAGAAAACCTACAGCAAACCAGACCCAAATCTAGTAGGAGAAGAGAAATAATTAAAATCAGAGAAGAAATCAACAGGATTGAATCAAGAAAAACATTCCAAAAAATCAGCCAAACGAGGAGCTGGTTTTTTGAAAAAATAAACAAAATTGACACCCCATTGGCCCAACTAACTAAAAAAAGAAGAGAAAAGACCGAAATCAATAAAATCAGAGATGAAAAAGGAAATGTAACAACAGACACCACAGAAATAAAAAGAATCATCAGAAATTACTACAAGGACTTGTATGCCAGCAAACAGGGAAACCTATCAGAAATGGATAGATTCCTGGACACATGCAACCTACCTAAATTGAACCAGGAAGACATAGAAAACCTAAACAGACCCATAACTGAGACAGAAATTGAAACAGTAATAAAGGCCCTCCCAACAAAGAAAAGCCCAGGACCAGATGGATTCACTGCTGAATTCTACCAGACATTTAAAGAAGAACTAACTCCAATTCTTCTCAAACTATTCAGAACAATCGAAGAAAAGGGAATCCTCCCAAATTCTTTCTATGAAGCCAGCATCACCTTAATTCCTAAGCCGGGAAAAGATGCAGCACTGAAAGAGAATTACAGACCAATATCCCTGATGAACATAGATGCAAAAATCCTCAATAAAATTCTCGCCAATAGAATGCAACAACACATCAGAAAGATCATCCACCCAGACCAAGTGGGATTTATCCCTGGTATGCAGGGATGGTTTAATGTGCGCAAGACAATCAATGTGATACACCACATTAACAGACTGCAGAAGAAAAACCATATGATTATCTCAATAGATGCCGAGAAAGCATTTGATAAAATACAACACCCGTTCATGATGAAAACTCTAAGCAAACTGGGTTTGGAAGGAACATTCCTCAATACAATCAAAGCAATCTATGAAAAACCCACAGCCAACATCCTATTGAATGGGGAAAAGTTGGAAGCATTTCCACTGAGATCTGGGACCAGACAGGGATGTCCACTCTCACCACTGCTATTCAATATAGTTCTGGAGGTTCTAGCCAGAGCTATTAGGCAAGAAAAAGAAATTAAAGGGATACAAATTGGGAAGGAAGAACTCAAACTATCCCTCTTTGCAGATGACATGATTCTTTATTTAGGGGACCCAAAGAACTCTACCAAGAGACTATTGGAACTCATAGAAGAGTTTGGCAAAGTAGCAGGGTATAAAATCAATGCACAAAAATCAACAGCCTTTGTATACACAGACAATGCCATGGCTGAGGAAGAACTTCTAAGATCAATCCCATTCACAATAGCTACAAAAACAATCAAATACCTTGGAATAAACTTAACCAAGGACGTTAAAGATCTCTACGATGAAAATTACAAAACCTTAAAGAAAGAAATAGAAGAGGATACCAAGAAATGGAAAAATCTTCCATGCTCATGGATTGGAAGAATCAATATCATCAAAATGTCCATTCTCCCAAAAGCAATTTACAGATTCAATGCAATACCAATCAAGATACCGAAGACCTTCTTCTCAGATCTGGAAAAATTGGTGCTGAAATTTATATGGAGGCACAAGAGACCTCGAATAGCTAAAGCAATCTTGTACAACAAAAACAAAGCCGGAGGCATCACAATACCAGATTTCAGGACATACTACAGGGCAGTTGTAATTAAAACAGCATGGTACTGGTACAGAAACAGAAGGATAGACCAATGGAACAGAATTGAAATACCAGAAATCAACCCAAACATCTACAGCCAACTTATATTTGATCAAGGATCTAAAACTAATTCCTTGAGCAAGGACAGTCTATTCAATAAATGGTGCTGGGAAAATTGGATTTCCACGTGCAGAATCATGAAGCAAGACCCCTACCTTACACCTTACACAAAAATCCACTCAACATGGATTAAAGACCTAAATCTACGACCTGACACCATCAAGTTACTAGAGAACATTGGAGAAACCCTTCAAGATATTGGCACAGGCAAAGAGTTTCTGGAAAAGACCCGGGAGGCACAGGCAGTCAAAGCCAAAATTAACTATTGGGATTGCATCAAATTGAGAAGTTTCTGTACTGCAAAAGAAACAGTCAGGAGAGTGAAGAGACAACCGACAGAATGGGAAAAAATATTTGCAAACTATGCAACAGATAAAGGGTTAATAACCAGAATCTACAAAGAGATCAAGAAACTCCACAAAAACAAAACCAACAACCCAATTAAGAGATGGGCCAAGGACCTCAATAGACATTTTTCAAAAGAGGAAATCCAAATGGCCAACAGGCACATGAAAAAATGTTCAAGGTCATTAGCAATCAGAGAAATGCAAATCAAAACCACAATGAGGTTCCACCTCACCCCGGTTAGAATGGCTCACATTCAGAAATCTACCAACAACAGATGCTGGCGAGGATGTGGGGAAAAAGGGACACTAACCCACTGTTGGTGGGAATGCAAACTGGTCAAGCCACTATGGAAGTCAGTCTGGAGATCCCTCAGAAACCTGAAGATAACCCTACCGTTCGACCCAGCCATCCCACTCCTTGGAATTTACCCAAAGGAATTTAAATTGGCAAACAAAAAAGCGGTCTGCAGCCTAATGTTTATTGCAGCACAATTCACAATAGCTAAGACCTGGAACCAACCTAAATGCCCATCAACGGTAGACTGGATAAAGAAATTATGGGATATGTACTCTTTAGAATACTATACCGCAGTAAGAAACAACGAAATCCAGTCATTTGCAACAAAATGGAGGAATCTGGAACACATCATGCTGAGTGAAATAAGCCAGTCCCAAAGGGACAAATACCATATGTTCTCCCTGATCGGTGACAACTGACTGAACACCAAAAAGGAAACCTGTTGAAGTGAAAGGGACACTATGGGAAACGGTGACTTGACAGCATAGCCCTGACTGTTAATGAACAACTTAATACATTATCCCTCTTAGTAGTTTTTTTGTCTGTTCTATTAATATGACTGGTTTAATTCTGTAATTAATACACAGTTATTCTTAAGTGTTGAAATTTAACTGAAATGTGATCCCTGTTAAACATAAGAGTAGGAATAAGAGAGGGAAGAGATATATAATTTGGGACATGCTCAAGCTGACTTGCCCCAAATGGTAGAGTTAGAAACATACCAGGGGACTCCAATTTAATCCCATCAAGGTGGCATGTACCAATGCCATCTCACTAGTCCAAGTGATCAATTTCAGTTCGCAATTGATCATAATGAAAGGACTAAGAGTCAAAGGGAGCACATAAGCAAGTCTAGTACCTGCTAACACTAACCGATAGAATAAATAAAGGGGAGAGTGATCCAACATGGGAAGTGAGATACTCAGCAGACTCATAGAATGGCAGATGCCCTAAATAGCACTCTGGCCTCGGAATCAGCCCTAAAGGCATTCAGATCTGGCTGAAAAGCCCATGAGAGTATTTCAGGCATGGAAAGCCAAGACACTCTGGCAAAAGATCTCTGTGAGTGAGATCCCAGTGGAAAGAACAGGTCTTCAAAGAAGGAGGTACCTTTCTCTGAAGGGAGGAGAGAACCTCCACTTTGACTATGACCTTGTCTAAACAAGATAAGAGTCGGAGAACTCAAGGGGCTTCCATAGCCTTGGAAACTCATGACTGGAGCATAGGGAGATTACTGATGCCATAGACAGGAGTGTCAATTGGTAAAGTCAACAACAGGAGTCACTGTGCACTTACTCCTCATGTAGGATCTCTGTCCTTAATGTGCTGTGCATTGAGATTTAATGCTATAACAAGTACTCAAATAATATATTTCACTTTGTGTTTCTATGGGGGTGAAAACTGTTGAAATCTTTACTTAATGCATACTAAACTGATCCTCTGTAAAAAAAAAAAAAAAAAAAAAAAAAAAAAAAAAAAAAAAGAAAAGAAAAGAAAAGAAACTATCAACTCCCAACTTGACTCTCACTGGGATTAAACATGACAATAGGTCTGATCTGATTTCATCATCATTAAAAAAAATCATCTATTATTTTTCACTTTATGTTTCTGTGTGGGAGCAAACTGTTGAAATCCTTACTTAATGTATACTAAGCTGATCTTCTGTATATTAAGATAATCGAAAATGAATCTTGATGTGAATGGAAGGGGAAAGGGAGTGGGAAAGGGGAGGGTTGTGGGTGGGAGGGACGGTATGGGGGGGAAGCCATAGTAATCCACTATTCGTACTTTGGAAACGTATATTCATTAAATAAAAGTTAAAAAAAAAAAAAACTTCAAGCTTAAAAGCACTTATAACAACTCTCTTCAAAATACAGCATCAACTTGTTCATTCATTTACCCACCCAATTCAGAATGTGTTATGTGTCAGACACTGCTAAGGAAACAGAAATGAGCAAACCTAAGAGGGCCCATTCCTCCATAAAATAAAACTAAGATGTTAGTTAAAGGATGAAAACAATAAGTAAATAAAGCCTGAAAATAGAGAGAAAGTCAGGAGGGTCATGATGATGGGGAGCAAGATAGGAGCCAGCCACAGGGTAGCCAGACAAGACTCTGAGACATGCAAAACTCATGCTTGGGTTATCATTCCAAGAAGGTCAATGGTGAGAAGCTCCTGCTCAAACTCTTTACCATCTCTTTGCCTTCGAAGTATAAACAGGAGGATATTTTTTAAATGTCATATAAAATAGAATTCAAAAGTAAATATAATTTAGTACAAGATTTTTTTTAATTTGTTTGTTTTCAAACAAAACAGTAGAGTAACACGGGGAGAGATAAAGAAAGAGAGAGCAACAGCGAGACTGAGAGATCTCTCAGATACCTTATGGTTCACCCCACAAACAAAAACCAGGGCCAGGAGTCCATCCTGGTGTCCCACATGAGTAATAGGGACCCACACAGTTGAGCCATCATTTGCTGCCTCCCAGACTGTGCATTAGCAGGAATCTGTATTGTAAACAGAGGTAAGACTTGATCTCAGGCAGTCTAATAAAGGATGTGGGTATTTCCAGTGGTTTAACTCCACCACTTGCCACCTGGGGAGTGGGGACCTTGAAATGTATGCATACAGCACACACACACATACACACACATTTAGAACAGATGCAAAGTAACCCTTATGGTATTTTTAAAACTGAATGCTGGGAGAGATCTTCCATCCATTTGTTCACTCCCCAAATGTCCACAGAGCTGAGGCAGATGAAGCCAGGGGCCAAAAACACCACCAGCGTATCCCATTTGGTAGGGAAAAACATGAGTACTGATATGCCCTGGGCACATTAGTGAAAAGCTGGATTGGAAGCACAGAGTAGCCGGACTCCAACAAGGCACTGAAATAAGAGATACAGGCAAGTCAATTGATGGCTTCATGCACCAGGCCACATTTCCCTAATCATCCTCACTTTAATACCATTTGTTTGTTTTCTTATAAATTTTATTGAGAATAAAGAAAATTGTAATATTAAAACTTGTGCTAGAATTTGTATCCAGTACAGGGTATATTTGCATTAGTCAGGATGCTGCAGTGACAATAAATTCACTGAGATTTTTCAGTAACTTAAAAATATATAGATGATTTCTTATATGTGAAAATTCTGATGTAGGTCAGACAACCTTCCTCTGTATTGATAGCTAAGACATCACAAACAGGGCCTTTCACTGACACCCTAACAGGTGAATAGAAGTCGTGGGAACAGAGGAAAGTAAATTGATTTCACCTCACTTCACCCACTTATCTTGGTCAGAACTCCTTCATGTGATGCAATGGAAGAAAGATGTACAGATATCCTTATACCTAGAAAAAGGAAATGTGTATGGTACACATGCTAACATTTAAAGTTAGTGCAGTGAAAACCTAAATTTATAAACTTTTCTTCAATAATAATTTAAAAATGATAGGATCATCATTGTGATGCAGCAGACTGCATGTGACACTGACATCCTGTATCAGAATGCTAGTTTGAGTCCCAAATTTTCCACTTTGTTTCTCCAGGAATATTTTATTGAAGGAATACAAACTTCATGCATTTCATCAATACAACTTTAGGAACATAGTGATTCTTTTTTTAATAGCTAATATTCAGTTCATTTATTCTCATGAACAAAGCAGACACACATTGCCAATGTAATATGAAGACTACAAACATTCTCCTTGGAATCTGTTCTACATTTCTACTTTGCAAAACAAAACCTCCATCAAAGGATTTCATATTACTTTTTTAAAACTTTTTTTTAAATTTATTTTCCTCCCTGGTGGAACAAAAACATAAGCCTCAGCCATTCTTGCTCATTGCCCAAAAGATAGATAAACACTGGAATGTATTCCTTGCTCTTCAATCTCAACTGGATCTCACACCCTATTGCCTTCATCCCCCCCTCCCCCTGCAGCCACCTGAAAGACCAGTTCCAGGAATTCACCTCCACATGCTGCCCCCTACCCTCACCTCCATCCCTAGCCCCTCCTAAAATATAAAAAGCCCCGGTTCCTCGGGTTGGGCCTTCTGCCATGTATTCCATCATGTAACCCACCTCTGAATTTATTTTCCCTGAATAAATTCGGTCTGGCTGTAAATTTGTACACTGCCTCCTCTCTATCCTGCACCTCTTTTCCTAACATTTTGGTGCCCCGTGTGAGGAGCTACCAATCTGCAACTCTTTTCCTAACACCTCCACAGAAACCCTTTATTTAAGGAATACAGATTTCATGCATTTCATAAGAACAATGTTAGAAATATAGTAATTCCTCCCACCATACCCACCCTCCCACCCACTCTCCCACATCTCCTCCTCCCTCTCCCATTCCCAGTCCCATTCACTACTAGGATCCATTTTCAATTAACTTTATAGACAGAAGACCAACTCTATGCTAAGTAAAGAGTTCAACAATTTGCACGGAAAAAAAAGCAAAACAAATCAAAACAAAACTGTTTATCAACAGTTGAGACAAAGGCTGTTCAAAGTCATTGCATCTTGAAAATTAATTTCACTTCATTGTTATTCTTAAGTGTTGAAAATTAACTGAAATGTGATCCCTGTTGAACATGGTGGTGGGAATGGGAGAGGGAAGAGATGTATAATTTGGGACATGCTCAGGCTGACTTGCCCCAAGTGGTGGAGTTGGAAGCATACCAGGGGATTCCAATTCAATCCCATCGAGGTGGCATGTACCAATGCCATCTCACTGTTCCAGGTGATCAGTTTCAGTTCACAGTTGGTCATGGTGAAGGGACTGGGAGTCAAAGGGAGCACATAGACAAGTCTAGTACCTGCTAACGCTAACTGATGGAGTAAATAAAGGGGAGAGTGATCCAACATGGGAAGTGAGATACTCAGCAGACTCATAGAATGGCAGATGTCCTAAATAGCACTCTGGCCTCAGAATCAGCCCTAAAGGCATTCGGAGCTGGCTGAAAAGCTCATGAGAGTATTTCAGGCATGGAAAGCCAAGACACTCTGGCAAAAGATCTCTGCGAGTGAGATCCCAGTGGAAAGAACAGGTCATCAAAGAAGGAGGTACTTTTCTCTGAAGGGAGGAGAGAACCTCCACTTTGACTATGACCTTGTCTAAACAAGATAAGAGTCGGAGAACTCAGAGGGCTTCCATAGCCTTGGAAACTCATGACTGGAGCATAGGGAGATTACTGATGCCATAGACAGGAGTGTCAATTGGTAAAGTCAACAACAGGAGTCACTGTGCACTTACTCCTCATGTAGGATCTCTATCCTTAATGTGCTGTACATTGAGATTTAATGCTATAACGAGTACTCAAACAATATATTTCACTTTGTGTTTCTATGGGGGTGCAAACTGTTGAAATCCTTACTTAATGCATACTAAACTGATCCTCTGTAAAAAAAAAAAAAAAAAAAAAAAGAAAAGAAAAGAAATTATCAATTCCCAACTTGACTCTCACTGGGATTAAACATGACAATAGGTCTGCTCTGATTTCATCATCATTTAAAAAAATCATCTATTATTTTTCACTTTATGTTTCTGTGTGAGCAAACTGTTGAAATCCATACTTAATGTATACTAAGCTGATCTTCTGTATATTAAGATAATCGAAAATGAATCTCGATGTGAATGGAAGGGGAGAGGGAGTGGGAAAGGGGAGGGTTGTAGGTGGGAGGGACGGTATGGGGGGGAAGCCATTGTAATCCATAAGTCGTACTTTGGAAATTTATATGCATTAAATAAAAGTTTAAAAAAACAAAAAAAAAATAGGCAAAAAAAAAAAACTCAATTACTAGGAAAAAAAAAAGAGTTCAACAATTTGCACGGAAAAAAAAAGCAAAACAAATCAAAACAAAACTGTTTATCAACAGTTGAGACAAAGGCTTTTCAAAGTCATTGCATCTTGAAAATTAATTTCACTTCATTGTGATTTTGATTTGCATTTCCCTGACATCTAGTCATCATGAACATTTTTTCATGTGTCTGTTGGCAATTTGGATTTCATCTTTTGAAAAATGCCTGTTTAAGTCCTTTGTCCAACTTCTTAACTGGATTGTTTATTTTGTTGTTAAATACAAGTCGATTGTAGATGCAGGGGTTGATTTCTGGCATTTCTATTCTGTTCCGTTTGTTTTGGTGCCAGTACCAGGCTCTTTTGATTATAACTGCCCTGTAGTATATCTTGAAATCTGGTATTGTGATGCCTCCAGCTTTGTTTTTGTTGTATAAGATTGCTAAAGCAGGGCCAGTGCTGTGGCGTAGCAGATGATGCCGCTGCCTGCAGTGCCGACATCCCATATGGGAACCAGTTCGAGTCCCAGCTGC
This sequence comes from Oryctolagus cuniculus, assembly GCF_964237555.1. Classification (NCBI taxonomy): domain Eukaryota; kingdom Metazoa; phylum Chordata; class Mammalia; order Lagomorpha; family Leporidae; genus Oryctolagus; species Oryctolagus cuniculus. The sequence goes on along the minus strand of NC_091440.1, from coordinate 54,075,308 downwards.
TCCACTTTCAGTCCGGCTCTGCTATGCCCTGGAAAAGCAGTAGAAGATGGCCCAAGTCCTTGGGCCCCTTCACCCATATGGGAGACCTGGAAGAAGCTCCTTGCTCCTGGCTTAGGATCAGCACAGCTCTGGCCATTGCAGCCAATTGGGTAGTGAACTAGCAGATGGAAGACCTCTCTCTCTCTTTTTCTCTCTCTCTCTCTGCCTTGCCTTCTCTCTCTAACTCTAATTTTCAAATAAATAAATAGATCTTTAAAAAAAAAGTTTGCTTTAGCTATTTGGGGTCTCCTGTGTTTCCATATGATTTCCAGCATCATTTTTTTCCTATATCTGAGAAGAATGTCCTTGGTATTTTGAGTGGTATCACCTTGGATCTATAAATTGTTTTCAGTAGTTGGACTTTTGGGTGATACTGATTCTTCCAATGCATGAACATGGAAGATTTTTCCTTTTTTTGTTTCTGTTATTTCTTAATTTAATGTTTTGTAATTCTCATCATAGAGATCTTTGACATTCTTGGTTAAATTTATTCCAAAGTTTTTGATTTTTTTGTTGTTCTGTGGATGGGATTGACCTTAAATGTTCTTCCTTAGCCTTTGCATCGTCTGTGTATACAAAGGCTATTGATTTTTGTCTGTTGATTTTATTTCCTGCCATGATATACTTTATTTGTGTTAATGCATGTGGGAAAGTAGCAGAATGTGGCCTAAGTACATGGTTCCCTGCCACCCATGAAGGAGACCATGGATATAGTTCCTGGCTCCTGGCTTTGGCCTGACTGAGACCTGGGAGAATCAGCTGATAGAATATATCTTTGTGTGTGTCTGTGTCACTGCCTAAAATAAATAAATAAATCTTTAGAAATCAGTAACAGATAAACCTGATATATTTGGATTCAGTTCCGTTGCCCATGATTTTAACACTAAAATGTTTGCTTTACTTGGTCAATATTCCTTTTCTTCTCAACACCGATTGTCTATTTTTATAATTATTGCTGAATTAAAATAAAGCACATCTATATGTACATTTTTAAAGTTTTTTTTAATTTATATATTTCAGAGGTAGAGTTACAGACAGTGAGAGGGAGAGACAGAGAGAATGGTCTTCTTCTGTTGGTTCACCCCCCAAATGGCTGCAATGGCCGGAGCTGCGCCAATCTGAAGCCAGGAGCTAGGTACCTCTTAGCAGAGAGCTGGATTGGAAGAAGGGCAGCCGGGACTAGAACTGGCTCCCATATGGGATGATGGCACTGCAGGCGGAGGATTAACCTACTGTGCCACGGTGCCGGCCCCCTATGTGTACATTGTTAACTGCAACACAGTATAAAATGTTATTTATGCTATTACATATGTATTTATTAAATATATTTATATGTAAGTAAACACTAGCATATTGTTCTGTAAGAACTGTTAAATTGCCATCTGACTCAATTATTTAACTTATCTTGAATATTTTCACAAATCTCCAACAGGAAAGTGAATCTTTTAATCTTTCGTAGTTGTAAGAGACTGAGAATGATAAACACATAGTGAAGTTTCAATAAATATTTGTTGAATGAGCAAACAAGGTCAGCTGGAGGAGGAGACTTCATGCCAGGCTGAGGAATTTGGATTTTATCCCACAAAGTCAACCATATGAAGTTTTTGCCCAGAGAAATCACATGATGAAAATAGTAATTTAGAAGTGTTTCTCTGTCATTGGATACAGGAATAATGAGAGGGGAAGGCAGTAGAGGCTAACTAATCAAGAAGCAACTGCAGTAATTCCATGTAAGTTACTGGGTTTGAATAGTGGCACCTAAAGAAAAATAAAATACAAATCATGGAGACTTTTAAAATAAAATTGGTGAATTATGGAATGGAAAATTATTGCCTATACAGGGAAAGGGAGAGAAATATCAAAGATGACTTCAATGTTCTGAGCTTAGGAACCAGGGACAGAGTGAAACAGTTGATGGAGAGAGATCACCAAAATAGAGCAATTTACAGGTATCACAGTACTTGTATGTCATTCTCAGAGGCAGATATGAAGCAACTTGCCAGTATTAATTCTAGTGTACGTGGGAAAGTATGCTTGCACAATATACTTTCTTTTAAAGAATTATTTATTTATTTGAAAGTCAGAGTTACACAGAGAGTGAAGGAGAGGCAGAGAGAGAGAGAGAGACATAGAGAGAGAGAGAGAGAGAGAGAAAGGTCTTCCATCCGCTGGTTCACTCCCCAACTAGCCGCAATGGCTGGAGCTGCGCTGATCTGAAGCCAGGAGCCAGGAGCTTCTTCCGCTTCTCCCATTCAGGTGCAGGGGCCAAGGACTTGGACCATCTTCCATTGCTTTCCCAGGCCATAGCAGAGAGCTGGATCAGAAGAGGAGCAGCGGGACTCGAACTGGTGCCCATATGGGATGCTGGCACTGCAGGCTGCAGCTTTACCCACTACGCCACATCTCTGGCCCTGCATATTACATTTTTGAACTCTACTTCTTTTTCCAAAAATAAAAGACTCTGCTTACAGAATAATAAACGTGGCATGGAGTTTGGTCTGGTGATTAAGACACGTGTGTCCTACATTGGAGTACCTGGGTTCCAGTCTCTGCTCTGCTTCCAATTCAAACTTCCTGTTAATGCACAAGATGAGGGCTTCAATTATTGTGTTCCTGCCACAAACTTGGAAGACTTGGATTGTGCTCCTGGCTCACAGGTTTGGTCCAGCTGTGTTCCAGCTGTGGTGGGCATTTTGGGAGTGAACCAGCATATGGGAGCACTTCACTGTATGTGTGTCTTTCTGACTGTTCTGGTCATTTAGATCGTCAGACTGCAAAACACTGTTCAGACAATACTCACAAACCAACTTATTTTTAAAAATGATGGTCGTTTCTTCTTCTAAATGGTTAAATGGAAGAGAAATACTTTCTGTAAGTGTATAATAAAATGTGTCTCACTGATTTGGTCATAATTAGATGTAGGTAAAATCACTGTGTGAGCTATTTTCTATTCTGAAAGTTAAGATTGGTCATAAATGCTTGGTTTGATTTCATTTGTAGGGATAAATTTTAACATCTTATAACTTACAAATTTAGTCGTGGAATTAATCTGGGATTCTCTCTGTCTAAACTATTTGGTTTATGAAATTGCTTTGTTTTGAACAAATCTTAATATGGAATATAGCTAATCCAATAAAATATTTCATTGCAGTTTTATTGAATTAAGAAAATTTTAATCTGTGTAGAGACTCAATTCCTAAACATTTGTTTCTGCTCTGTGAACTATTAAGAGTATCTGTGAGGACTACAGGGGAGCTTGTCCTCCATTCATGACAGATAATGGCTAAAGAGGAAAAAAAAAGTACAGGAAGAACTGTACACAGCACACTTCCAGGACTCAGAGTATCTCTGAACTATACTGCCTTTCTGGGGATTTGTACAGAAACAACTTTATTTCATGTCAAATATATTGGCAATCCCTGCAGTTTCATCTGCACATTTACTGAATATCTTGTTTCTCAGCACTCTAATTACCAACAGTGCCTATTATCTAATAAAGCAGCTGACTAAGAGTGAGACCATTTACTAGTTTTGAGCTCTTTCCACTAATGACTAGAAATAGTGGGGGGATGAAAGCAGAAATATTTGCTGAGTACCTACGTAGTATTTAGTTCTGTAGATGGTCAGATTGGATCCTCATTGAATTTATGAAACAGACTTGGATTGTACTGTTTCCATTTTACAAATAAAGGAACTCAGGTTTTAAGTTAAAGTTACATAACATGTATATTATTATATGTTAATATTTTTAAAGATTTATTTGTTGATTTGCAAGGCAGAATTACAGAGAGGTAGAGGCAGAAAGAGAGAGAGAAGTCTTCCAACTTCTGGTTTATTCCCCAAAAAGCCGCAACAGCTGGAGCTGGGCAGATCCGAAGCCAGGAGCCAGGAGCTTCCTCTGGGTCTCCCACATGGGTGCAGGGGACCAAGGTCTTTGGTCATCTCCTGCTGCTTCTCTATAGCAGAGAGCTAGATCAGAGTGGAGCAGCCAGGACTCGAACTGGTGTCCATATGGGATGCCAGCACTGCAGGCAGCATTACCCACTAAGCCACAGTGCCAGTACCTCATATGTCAACTTTAAGGTATCTCCATGATGGAGAAAAAGTGGTTAATACACATTGAAAGAAATGTCCTATTGCAGAAATAAGAAATTTTTAGCTCATAGGGAAATATTGCTAGTGAAATGAAGGCCTACAAAGCCATAGGCCCTCTTTTCTGAGAAGAGATACCCAGTTAACAATAATATATGGACTAAGGAGCCTTTGTGAATAATCTAGAGATCAACTAAGAAGTTGTAGCACTCAGGGCAATGTAAATCAGGACTAGATTACAATGAACAAGACAAGAAAATTTGTAATATGGGTATACATGTTCATCTGCTTTTTCCTATGCAGCATGGGTAGAGCAAGTGGGAAGAAATCCTTGGACACAGTCTTTTCCCGTGGGATGGAAACACAGGAGCGGATGGTTGACCAATGAGGCTGCAAAACACTGGGCCATACAACCAGTGTGTGTGAGGGACTAGCTTATGTCTCACCCCACCCAGATAGCTGACAAGATGGTTTCCATAGTATGGAAGCTACTGAAAACTAAGACAGTATGTTAGGGCAGCAGTTTCAAGAGCAGGTGCCATGATGAGAAAGAGGTCATAACACAGATGTCCTAGGACTTCCAGTTAAGACTGAGAGAGGTAGCTATTTGTCAAATATCCAATTTCCAATATAAAATTACAAGCAATATTCTTTTTAAACCAGGGAAATTAATCCACTTAAATGAGCAAAATCAAACTCAATGACTTTTTTTAAAGATTTATTTATTTATTTGAAGTCAGAGTTACACAGAGAGAGAGAATAAGAGGCAGAGAGAGAAAGAGGTCTTCCATCTGCTAGTTCGCTCCCCAACTGGCCACAACAATTGGAGCTGAGCAGATCTGAAGCCAGGAGCCTGGAGCTTCTTCCAGGTATCCTATGTGGGTGCAGGGGCCCGAGGGGTTGAGCCATCTTCAACTGCTTTCCCAGACCATAGCAGAAAGCTGGATCAGAAGTGGAGCAGCAAGGACTAGAACCAGTGTCCGTATGGGATGCCGGCACCACAGGCGGTGTTTTTACCCGCTATGCCACAGCTCCGGCCCCAAACTAAATGATTTTTGTAAAAATGTATTTTAAATCCATTCTAAAATTTGTATGAAATCTCAAGCAATTAGGTAAAAGAAGTCCACTTATTTATTTCAAAACAGATTACAATGCTATGGTAATTACAACAGTGGGACATAACATTAACATGGATAAATAAACCAACAAAAAAGAGTAGAGAAAACGGAAATAAGCCCTCATGCATATGGTCAAATAATCGTCAATATGTGTACCAAGCGTACTCAGTCTTGGGAAAAGCAATCTTTTCAGCAAAAAAGGCCAGGAAAATTGAATATCCACATTAAGAAAGGAAGTTGAACCCATATTTTGATAGCTAATTTTATGCATCAACATGACTGGGTCATAAATTTCTCAGATTAAACATCATTTCTGGGTGTGTTGTGAGTATTTCTGGGTGACATTAACATTTGAATTGGTGAATTCAATAAAGTAAATTGTCCTCCTAATGTGACTAGGCATTAAATGCACCAGTAGAACAAATAACAGGAAAGGAGGCTTTAATTCCTTATTACTGGTCTTGAGCCAGGATATTAGTCTCTCCCACCCTTGGACTGAGATGTATACCATCAACTCTCTGGCTTCAACCTTCAGACTTAGACTGAAATTATATAGCAGTTTTTCAGGGTCTCCAGTTTATAAGAGGGTAGATTGGGGAACTTCTCACCTCCTATAATGATTTGAGTCAATAGTTCAGAATAACCTTCTTAAATCATACACAAAATGATCTCAAAATGGAATAATGACCTAAGTGCAAGATCCAAAAGTATCAAATTAACAGATGCAAACAGAGGAAAAGATTTATGATGCTGAAGCTGAAAATGATTTTTTTCTATATGACACCAAAACCAGATGCAACAAAAGTAAGTTTGTACAAATGGAACTACTCTAACTTAAAATTGTGGTACATCAAAGAATATAATCAATAGAATTAAAAAGTCAGCTTATGGAATAGAAGAAAATTCTTTATAAATTAATTATCTAATATAGAAATTAATATCTAGAATATGTAAATAACTTATCATTCAGCAACCAAAACAAATCCTATAACTCAAAAATTGGCAAAAGACTTGGGTAACTCTTTCACCAATGGTATCTAAATGACAGAAACCATAACAAAAATACTCAAATGTCATTAATCATCAGAATAATTTAAGTCAATTCTACAATGAGATATCACTGAGCATCCATTAGGATGGCTATTATAAGACATTAAATGACAATTGTTGGTAAGATGGTGGATAAAGTGAAATCTATTACAGTGTTGGTGCAGTGGTAAAATGGTATCAGTGTGATGGCAAAATGATGCAGTTGCTATGGAAAATGTTATGAAAATCCTCATAAAACTAAATATAGAACTAAAAGAGTTAAGAGTAGAATCTGAAAGAGATATCTGGACACAAGTGTTTATATCAGAAATATTCATAATATCCATGAAATAGAAGAAGCCTAAATGTCCATATATGGATACATGGATAAAGGAAACAAGATATATGTACATAAAAGGTAATATCATTTTAGATTAAAAAGGAAAAGAGAAAATATATGCTTTTCTTTGGGGGAACTGGCTTATTTCACTAAGCATAATGGTCTCCAGTTAACATTCATTTTATTTCAAAAGACAGGATTTCATCTTTTATGGCTTGATACTATTCTATCATCTATATAGATCACAGTTTCTTTGTCAGTCATCAGGTGATGGATATCTGAGTTAATTCCATATCTTAGCTATTGAGAATTGAGCTCCTATAAGCATGAGGTTACAAATAACACTTTCATCTGCTAATTTTATTTCCTTTGGGTGAATTTCCAGGAATGGAATGACTGGGTCATATGGTAGGTCTATTTGTAGAATCTGAGAAATATCCATACGGTGGTAGTTAATATAGAACACAAAGCAAACAAACAAACAAAAAGCAATGTATAAGAATGAAATCAACGTATTATGATTTGATTATTCTTTATAGCCCTTGTATATATTCCTGAGGAACAGTGGTCTTTCTACTTTTACTTGTTGAAACTTAAGGTTGGTGGGAGTATTGAGCCTGAGATTTTAAAGTAAATTGAAAGAATGTTCTTGTAAAAATTAAAGGAAAGGAGCCGGTGCTGTGGAATAGCAGGTAAAGCTGCTACCTGCAGGGCCCGCATTCTGTGTGGGCGCCAGTTTGAGTACAAGATGTTCTGCCTCTTTTTCAGCTTTCTGCTATGGCCTGGGAAAGCAGTGGAAGATAGCCCAAGTCTTTGGGCCCCTGCACCTGTGTGGGAGACCCTGAAAAATAGCAAATGAAGATTCTCTCTCTCTCTCCCTCTGCTTCTCTGTAACTTTGTCTTTCAAGTAAATAAATAAGCATTTTTTAAAAATCAAAGGAAAAAGAGAGAGCAAAGGAAGGAAGGAAAGAAGAGAGGGAGGGAGGAGAGAGGGAGAGAGGGAGAAGGAAGGAAGAAGGAAGGAAAGAAGGAAGGAAGGAAGGAAGGAAGGAAGGAAGGAAGGAAGGAAGGAAGGAAGGAAGGAAGGAAGGGGAAAGGAAGGAAAAGAAAAGGAGAGATTGAGGGAGGAAGGAAAATATGGTTATATTGTTAACATGGTATCTGAAACATGTGAAATGTGTTCTGTTTATATTAGCAAAAATCAAAAAAAAGAAAGCAAAGGAAAAGAAACCATGTAAATTCTACAACATAGTTGGGCCTTGAGAACATTAAACTAAGTGATATAAACCAATCACACAAAAAAACTACTGTGTGTTTCTATAAAATTCAAATTCATAGAAACAGAGTGGAATCGTGGCTATGAGGGTCTGTGAGTAGGGGGAAAGGAAGAGTTATGGTTTAATGGCCATAGAATTTTAGTTTTGAAAGATGATGAAGTTATGCAAATCTCTTTCATGACAACATGAATGAGTTAACATTGCTTACCTATATACTTAAAATGGTGAAGATAGTAAATTTCATGTTATATGGACTTTTTGCACAGTAAAAATAAATATAAAATGTGAGACTTTGTGTCCGTTATAATCAATGAAATATGGATATGTAATAAACCAGGGATTCAGAAGGAACTCTAGGTACAAAAATTGTGGTTTTTACATCCCACTCTACGTAGCTAAATGTGCACTTTTCACAGGCTCCTTTCAAACATATGGGGCCAAATTATTTACACTTGCACAAAGAATGCCCACATATTTGGGGGAATATATATATATATATATATATATATATAGTGTGTACTTTAATCTTAAATGCTTCTGGCTATACTGAGAAGATTGCTGATTGTCACATGTGAGATTTTATAAAATGATCTTAAGACTTTTCCACGGAAGTAAAGTGTAAGGAAGAGAAAAAAGCAGAATCATAGAGGGAAGAGATGCTTTCTCCAGTCAGCCTGTTTACCACAGGTGCACAGTTTATTCATTATAGCAAATAATTCAACCAAGGAATGATGTTAAGGCTTTCACTATGTCACTGTATTTCAATATTTGCTATGAATATTACCTAAATAGGGTTTGTAAAACACATGCTCCTGGGTTCTCTTCTGTTCTATTGTATCAGATTCCTGAACGGAAGGTCAAGAATTTCATGTTCCACAAATTCCAAAGGTGATTCTTATACACAACTGTGTTTGCAAACTATTGCTATACATTTAAAAAATTAGATCAATCTCCTTAGACAATTTATAATAATCATGAAAATATTTATGTGTGGTGTATTTGCTTCCTATGGCTGCTGTAACAAGTTACAATTGGTGGCTTAAAGCAAAGGAAATTTATTCTTATGTAGCACAGAAGTCTGAAAACAACTTTTCTGGGTTGAAATTGCAGTGTCAGAATGTACTTCTTTGGTTTGTTCAGCTTCTAGATCTGTGTTCTTTAATTTATGTCCCTTTCCCTCCATCTTCAAAGTCCACAGAGAAGTATTTCTCATCTTTCTCTCGGCTGTAATAGAAACTTCCTCTTGTCTTCCTTTTATAAGGACAATTGAGCTTGTATTTCAGGTACACCAGGAAAAAAAATCCAGGATAACCTCCTTATCTCAACATTATTAATCACATTGACAAAGTCATTTTGCTATATATGAGTAATATAAGAGTCACAGTATCCAGTAATTAGAAACTGGATGCCTTTGAGTACCATTATTCAGCTTACTACGGCTGATATGTATATATCTTGCAAGAAGAACCAGAGACAATTTTGGAGTCATTTTAGATCTACATCTTGAGATTAATCTCCCTAATCAGTTCTAAGACATTTCTGAGATGTTTATAGTGCCTCAAAATCTGCGACAGGGGAGTTTGATTTTTTTCTATAATCCAATTTTCTACAGGACAAAGAACATTATTTAGGGATGACAAAATCACCCTTATTGCAAGTGTTTTTTCCCAAGATTTACTTTTCTCTTCTGAATCTCTACATGTTAATTAAAAAATGAAACTTGATTCAGCACTTATCAGAGTATGTGAATGATCAATGGGGACATCATAAGTTAGCATGCATTTGAGCATCTCTCTACTCTCCCCAAATCTTCACCATCCTTTATGTTTAATTACACTCAGAAAAAATAAGCTATCCTTGCTTTCTATCAGCAACTTTTGATTACACTTTAGTTGGGACATGGAACTCATAGGACTATTTTCAGAAGTTATCTAAGTTTTGGCAACTATCTGAAGGAGCCAATATATTTTATTTTATTTTATTATCTTACAGTTCCAGAAAAAAAAAAAAAAACTGTGAAAACGTATCCTAACTTCTCTTCTTTGAAGTTCTGAGACACATTTAATTCCTTTACAATGTTCTCAATTTTCATTGTTTAATTAAATTATTAAAAAGAAGTCCACTTAGAGGGTACAGGAAAAGGAGGCATGGGTGACTTTTCAGTCATTCTTGGTACAAGAACGGTACTGTTCTTACAGTGATCTATTATATTTCTATTGTCAGCAAATGCCCAGCCCGTTGTTTTTACATTTCTGTCTTCAGGGGACAGCTGTTTTTCCATGAGCTCCCATGGAGCTTCGCTGCAACACAGCACTCCATTCCAGGGCTCAACTGCCTCCACTAACAACATTTTCTTCTGCAATGTGGCTCCCTGATGGGTCTCCTTGTGTTTCATTTTTACTTTGTATGAAATCTACTGCAAATAGCTGTTTATGCTCTGTCTATTTTATGGTGTCATGCTTTCTGTTTGGTGTATTAAGGGCTTGAAAGTCTTCTATTAGCTGTTTTCTACTTTAATTAGTTCCCTGCCACTCTTGTGTCTTTGAGCTATGTAATCTTCAATAGGTAGAAAACTAAATTATCTGACACTTTTCTCTCCATCATTTTGCTTTAAAAAGAATCTTAGCAGATTTTATAAGGTATATATTATCATTAAGATTGCATACCAACAGACTAAATATTCTTTCATAGACACAGAAAATGCAAATGTTTATTCAAATGTACCTCTAAAAAGTGAGAGAGAATACCAAACAAGTACAAGGCCAAAATGAAATTGAGTCAGAACTTACACAGGGTAAAAATGTAGGTGAGGAAGTTTTTTTGTAAACCTTGAAAATATGATCCTGAGATTTCTTTTTATAGGACTGAAATAATAATGCCTACTTCACTTAGATCACATCAGTGTTTTGCCTGACAAATAGCAAGAATCTATAAAATTTAGCTATATCATCTATAAAGAATATATTCATTTAATTCAACGTGAATATTTTTTGTAACAACTGTGTGTCAAACCTCTGTTTTCGAGCGTCAATTATGTGACTGTACTGTGATTGTGTTACACTACTTTCCATTAACTCATTGCCTATGAAATGAGCACAAACCTAAAAACAACACAAAATCTGTTTTAAGTGAAGAAATTGAAAGAAGAAATAGATAGATAGATAGATAGATAGATATAGATATAGATATAGATATAGATATAGATCTCAATGCAAGGATTGTTATTTCTACAATGATTAAATTCTACCTCTTAACTCTATGGAATTTTTTAAAGATTTATTTATTTAATTGAGGCAGCATTATGGAGAAACAGAGGCAGAGGCAAGAGAGGTCTTCCATCCACTAGTTCACTCCCTAAATGGCCACAATGGCTAGAGCTGGGCCAGTCTGAAGCTGGGAACCAGGAGCTTCTTCTAGATCTCCCATAAGGGTGCAGGGGCCTAAGCACTGGGACCATCTTCTATTGCGTTCCTGGCCATCGCAGAGAGCTGGATCAAACGTGGATTAGCTGGGACTTGAACCGGCACCCATATGGGATGCTGACACTGCAGGCAGTGGCTTTACCTGCTACATCATAGAGCCGGCCCCAGCTCTTTGGAATTTTGAAAAATTATTCTTCTCCTAGCCTCTGCAACATATTCAAACACTGTTGCACAGCAAATTTCATTACATTCTAAAGATTTTTGGAAGCACTTGTAGTACATACAGGCAGATGGTTCATATATAATTTTCTTAGATCATTCAAACATTTTGAAATCCTGTGCAAATGTACATTTATTACTGAAGTTGATTAGAGATTTACTTTACCAGTTCATCGACAACAGCCTGATTTATATGATTTCTTTGAGACAGATTTGATACACATTGCTTTTAATACAGAATCTGAGTACCAATAAAGTAGTATCCTTTCAATCATCATTTAGAAAAAAGTAAAAGAAGAACTAAAGGTGAAAAATGAGATGTGGTTCATTTACAATAATTCTTTTTTCAAAAGAGTGATATCTTTGATGTTTCAGGGGATAACAAAAGTTAATAAACAAAAGCCCTTTGCAAACTGTACTATTCACAGTCATGAAAAAAGGCAAGAAAAAATCTAATCTAAAAACATTCTTTTGAAAGAACAAATTCTGTCAGGTGTGCTAAAGCCTATTTTTGCCATTGAATTTTGAGCATATTCTCAAATTTCATTAGGACATAATGTATTTTCATATCTCAGTGTTAGGTTAAATATTCTATCAAGTAATGGCTTTACAACTTCAGTTATGAATTCTAGTCTATAATCATCCTTTGTATGTGTTAGTAACACTAAATCTGCTCTATTTCTTCTAAGAATTATTTTTCTAATATTCTTCCTTTTTCCACTAAAGCAGACTATTTCTTTTCATTGGAGTTCCATTTTCAAATGTTCATTAGATGCTGAATGTCTATCAGTATCCCCAGTCTCTGTGTTCACTGGTATCCTTTGTGCCTTTCAGCTTTCATTTTCCTCAATGCAAACACTTCCATATTTTTACTTTCATCTTATTCTTTAAGGTCTTGAAGGATGACAAAACCACTTTCAGAAAGAGCTGGGTCAGTAATATAAAGCATTTTTTATAAGATTCTCTACTATGCATAACAGAGCAAAACAGGAAACAAGAGGAAGCAAACTAGAGTTGTGTGAAATTGCTCATTTATTCTTCTCAAATAGTTTTCAGTTTTTTATGAAACTGCTGAAAAATTCACAAATTGTATTTCAATGAGATGAATATTTGTTTTCCAAGTTTTCATCAAAACTTTCATCTTCGGGTACACATTTTATATGCATAAGACATCCCATTCCCATGTGGACTGGTAGTACCTGCTTGTTCATAGGCATGAAAATGGAAGTAGAATATTAAATATGCAAAAACTGGCTGACTGAATGAGGAAAAATGCAAATAGTGCTGTGTGTAGGGAATACATGCTGATATAGGGTGGGCATGTACTTTTTTCTTCTTTTAACAATTTCAAAATGAAGAACCTAAATTCAAAGATTTTTCTAACAGAGATTTGGTTTTCATTTGCTTTCTACTTTTGGGACTAATTTATTGTAGGAAACCAACTTACATGTTAGAATCTTCATTTTTATTCATAATAAGGAAAACATAATAATAAATGGCCCAGAGACCACGGCTTTTTCCGAGCATTCTTAGTTTCCATGTATAAAATTTTCTTTGGATGATAATGTAATAATTCTTTCATTTCCTGCTTCAAATTGTAATTTTCTGAATGAACAACTTTAAATGCCATAGTCCCTTAATGGATCAGTAATATGACAGCAAGTTTGGGTATCTGCTAGTTTGAAATACCACGTAAAGGGTATGTTGAAATTGGTTTTCCTCTTTGTGCATTTAAATGATATTGAAGCATTCCTTAATTTGGATAAGGTAAATTATCCCATCATTTAACTCTGACAGGGACATTTGTAAGATAGCAGGCTATTGTAAAATGCTGTTTGGGGCCCCTATAAGTGGTAGAACGGAAAGCAACTTTTTCCTGCCTATATTCCTTCCTTTGTTTCTTATCCCCTTCCTCCCTCCCTTCCTTCCTTCTCTATCTGTATTTCTCCTTCTCTCTCAGTATTGTTCCTTCTCTCCCCTAAAATACCAAACCTTCTCATGTTTCATCTTCTACCTTCACGAAAAGCCAGTCAGAAAACATAAATGTGATGTTGGGCTGCTATAAGGCCACAGAAAAAGACAAGGTCTGTGAAACTGTCAATACTCAGCCTGATGATTTTTAATCTCAAACTTTGTAGCATTCTTAGAATTGACTCCATCACTTTAGTCAGTCTGCACTGCCATCTCAAAGTGTTGAAGCTTGTTTAAAACTCTTTTTCTTCATTTCCAATACTTCCCATCTACCAAGGAATTCATTTGTATTTCTTGTGGTCCTCCTATGATTTATTTTGCTTGTTGATTTTAGCATGGAAAGCGATTACCCCATCACCGTCCACATGCACTGTCCTCCCACATTCATGATTTGGAAGCATAACTAAAAGGTGTGTTTCCACCTCCATTGGCAATGTTTTTTGTTTGTTTCTTGAGAGATAAACATGCCCTTTTGTCCTGCTATCAGGATTTAGAAATATTTTTTGAGTGTGAAAACAATAGACTGAATGCTTTCAAGTTAATTGCTGCTTCTCATATCCTAGCCTCTCTATTCTTCATTTTAAGCATTTTACTTAATATCCTTATTTTTCTAAGAGAATGGTGCAAGGATATATGAATACTCAGCCCAAGCAGCCTGGAACAGAGAAGTGAAATAGGGTCTACGTGGTAGCCACAGACTGTCTATATGAATGGAAACAACAACAATAATAGTGCGGCATCTTATTTTATGCCCCAGAATGTTGAATTCTCCTACAATACAGGTCAAGCTAGAATTATTGTGGGGGTAACCATAATTCTCGTGATGGGTTTTACTTCCTGGAGAGAGGAGTGGGTCATAGTCAGGAAACCTTCCAAGAAGGTAAGATCAAATAATTATAGTTTAGAGTCACTTGGTAAGTTGCATTGATATAATCCTTTATAGTTTCCTCAAAATGTGTATTGAATGCCTTTATTTACCTCTATCAGAAAAACAGGGGCCAGCATTGTGGTGAGTTGGGTTATTCTGCCACCTACAGTGCTGGCATTCCTTATGGGCACTGGTTTGAGTCCCAGCTGCTCCACTTCCAATCTAGCTCCCTACTAATGCTCCTAAGAAAGCAGCAGTTGGACCCCTGCACCAGATGGGAGACCTGAATGAAGCTCCTGGCTCCTGATGTTAGCCTGGCCCAGCCCTGCCATTGCAGTCATTAAGGGAGTGAACCAGCTAATGAAAGACCTCTCTCTCTCTCTCCCCCCACCCTCTTGCTTGCTTACTCTGTAACTCTGCTTTTTCAAATAAGTAAAATAAATTTTTAAAAAGGGGAAAAATTATTTTTCTTCTCTATTCATCAATGCTCAGCATACTTCTGGTCACCAAAATATGTGGAAATTTCTCCATACCAACAAGCAGCTCTCGAGCAGACACCAATGTCTGTCCTCTAATCCAATTCAAATCCAGACTGTCTGTCTGGAGTTAGAGTTAGACCCTACAGATTAAGGGCTCAGTTCCTTAAGGCTGCCCAATATTTCAAGTTCCAATTGCAAATACTAGGTTGTTATCTATATTTCTGACCAACCAGTTAGGAAATGAGATTTCCATGACCACTGCCTCAAGTTCAGTTAATTTTTTAGATCAGCACACAGATTTTAGGGGACCTCTTTACTGTTTTATCAATTGATTATAAAGGATATTGCAAATGAGGTAGGTAAATAGCCAGATGCAGGAGATGCATGGAGCATGGGATGTGTGCAGAGGCACAGAGCTTCCCTACCCTCTTTGGGAATGTTATCCTCCACATACCGCCACCTCTTGCAACTCAGCAGAAATCTGACCACGTATTTCAGGAATTTTTATGAAGGCTTCATCATGTAGGCATGATTGATTATTTTGCAGTTTTTATTTATTTGCTTTAATTGTATTTGAAGGACAAACAGAGAGAGATTTTCATATTGTGTTTCACTCCCCCAAATACATACAACAGCTAGAGCTGAGCCAGGCTGAAGCCACAAGCCAAGAGCTCCATAAAGGTTTTCTATGTGTATCAGGGACTCAAGTACTCTAGCCGTCATCATCTGCCACGCAGGATGTGTATTAGTAGGAAGCTGGAATAAAAGCAGAACAACCGGGACTTGACCCCAGGACCAGCACATGGGCATCACAAGCCTCTGTATAAGCCACTATGCCAAATGTCCATCATCTGACTGATTATTAACTCAGTCCTCAACCTCATATCTAATCCTCTAGGAATGAGCTAATCATGGCTTGATTTTGGGGAGGGGGAGCAATCCTCATTCAGGAGCCCACAAATAGGCATCTCTTTAGAAGTAAAAACATTCTTACCTCTCAGAAAATTCTAAGGAATTAGGAGCACTGTGTCAGATATACCTACCTCTCAAGAAATGACAGAGGTCCTTTTGGCTGTTTCAGGAGCCAATTCAGAGACAAATATATATTTTTTATTATCTGATAATATCATGGAATTATAGTGTGTTGCTAAGGTCACATTGGTAAAAAAGACACAAATCTTCCTCAGGAGATTTAAAATCTAACAGGCAAACAGGTAACTGTGGTAAGTGGCAAATAAAGGATATTATGGGAAACACATTATCCAAATCTGGGAAATCAGAGTAGCCACTCAACGTAACACAACTACCACTGTATTGAAGTTCAGCATTAAGAGGAAGAACAGGGAAATGAAAGAGTTGGAATTGAGAAAAATCTACAAAAAGTCTCAGAAGAAAAATAGAACACAGATAATGGGAACAACAAATATTTCACTATGGCAGGAGACTATGGTGTTGAGAAATAAGTGTGTAAGAATAGTTTGTGGAAAGTCCCATATACCATAATTATGAGTATTCATTTTATGCTGATCATATTGGTCAGTAAGTCATTTAAATATAGAATTGTCTTAATAGGGGAAGTATGTATGTGTGTGTGTGCGGGGTGGGGGTAGAGTTTCTAAATTTTCAAGAGCTAATTGAAGATAAAAAAAAAAGTGATAAATCCAAATGAATAGCTTGAATCTCTTTACAGAATATCCCTACTCACATGAAAGATGCATTATCAATATTCTGATACTAAGATATTAGTTCTCCCTGAGAACTGTACTAACAAGTTTGATTCTTAGTTTATGGTTAGCATGAGTTGAAAAGAAATCTGTCAGCCCCCATTTCTTATAACCCATGTGGCTGGGCAAGTAATTTAACTTCTTGTAAATTTTAAAAAAAGATTCATTTATTTGAAAATAAGAGAGGCAGAGAGAGAGAGAGAGAGAAATCTTCTATCCAATGGTTCACTCCCTAAATGGCCACAACAGCTGGAGCTAGGCCAAACTGAAGCCAGGAGCCAGGAGCTTCTTCCAAGATTCCTGTGCGGGTGGATGGACCCAAGCATTTGGGCCATCTTCTACTGCTTTCCCAGGCCATAGCAGAGAGCTGGATCAGAAGTGGAGCAGCTGGGACTCTAACTGACACCCATTTGGGATGCCAGAAATGCAGGCAGCAGCTTTACCCACTATACCAGAGTGCTGGCTTTCTTTCACCTGTCAGTATAAAAGCTTAGTAATATCTTATTGTCCTAATATACAAGGTGATAGAATATGAAATAATCTGGATATGTTGTCTACAGGATATTAATACTATGTTATACCAAAAAAATCACTCAAATAAATCTGTACCATGGCACAAAACATGATGAAGTTTGAGTGGATAACAGATGTTGCAGTTGATGAACATAGAGACTCTTCATTTTTTTCCAATTCCTTCAATAATCATAGCATATAGCAAGAATGGAGCAGTTTAGTATGATCTACAAATGACTCAAGTGGGAATCTAATCATGAAACTTTGAAAGTTAGAGGATAGGGAAGGACATAGATAAAATATTTAAAAGTTTTTGAAATCCAGAATCTACTCTTTCTTACAGATGTCTTGTTGGGAGACAAAAGGAATGCTCAGGCATTCTTTGATCAATCAGTATCTCCAACAGATAAACACGGAAGAACCTGTACACAAGACCCCTGCAAACTATTTGTGACCTAACTTTCCTGGGACTCTGGCAGCCATCTCTAACCAACATGCATATTCACATTCTCAACTCTTATTAGGAAGGCTTCATCAGATTCAGAAATTCCATAACTGTGTCTGGCAAAGCATGTGTTACTCTTAGATGTTTCTATGTTATGGTCTATCAATTAAATGCATTTTTCTATTTAATGCAAACTCAATGAATTCAACTTTCTCAGGCCATCAAACAGATTCAAAAGCTCCATTTCTTTAAAGAACTGGAAGAGAGCATCACTTATCAACCAGAATACACATTTAGTGAAAGTGGTACCTAAACTTTACCAGACTAATGAATTGAGACCATTTCATAGAAATTTTATTCTACTCCATTTGTTTAATGCAGTATCCAAAGTGTTGTACACTCTTTGGCTGCCTGGTGAGAGGATATGTTAGATATACATTTATTCACAGCTCAAAATCACTGTGAATTCATTAATAGGACTTCTCATTATAAAATAGTATTTTTCTGCAAACATTTCATATGACCTATCAATCAAACCAATTACACATGTGAAATGTCCTTACTGTGCCCATCTTATGGTGCTAGGTGGACTTAATACAAAAGAAGATATAAGTATTTTAAAAGCTAAATCAAACAAATAAGTTTTCATCTTTTTAATAAAGACTTTATTTATTTAAGAGTAGAATTATAGACTATGAAGAGGAAGAGACAGAGAGAAAGGTCTTCCATTCACTGGTTCACTCCCCAAATGACCACAACGGTTGAAGCTGAACCCATTGGAAGCCAGGAGTCAGGAGTTTCTTCTGGGTCTCCCATAGGGTCCAGTGCCCAAATGCTTGGGCCATCTTTTACTGTTTTCCCAAGTCATAGCAGAGAACTGATACAAGAAGAGCAACAGGGACTACAACTGGAGCTCATAAGGGATGCCAGCACTGCAGGCAAAGGATTAACCCACTGGCCCCAATAAGCTTTCTTAGGTGAGCCTTCAGAACCAACAGTAAGTTTAAAGTTCTCATGCATAAAAAAGATTTCTGAATGCAGCAACATGATGTGGAATGATTTGTGATCTATTATAATCAGACTGCAATATAGTAGATGTCACTGGTTGCAAATTGTGGCAAAAACCCTTGTGAAATCAGAAAATCATTATTTGAAGTTTGCATGAGAGGACTACAAAAAGGAAATTGTGTGGTTCATAAAACACACACACCCAAACAACTTTATAGTAATCCTAAGGTCAAAAGTGCGATTTAAAGAAAAGAATTTAACCCCTTTAAGGTTACAAGCACAGATTACTTTTAAAACATTTATCCTGGAGAACAAGTCAGTAGCAACCCAATTTTATCTGTACTAAATTCAGGGAAATTTGAAGACATCCGTGCTTGAATATCACACAGACAATTATGCAAAACATCAAGCCGCTTCATAGGTCTGCAGGGACTGGAAAGAAAATCTGAGTATCGTCTGCATACATATGACACTGCAGGCCACAGCACTGAATAATGTCAACCACTAAAAATATCTAAATATAAAGCTAAATAGGATTTCAAACAAGCCCCAGGGGAATCTGAAAGTAACTTGCCAAAGCACAAACCATTCCCTAAAGGAATAAATTGTAAGGAGAATATAGGGATTAAAAAAAAAGTATCCAAAGAAACTCATGTTAATTCCAGAAAATTAAAAAAAAAAACTGATTTCTGTCAGAGAAAAACAGTCAGCAGTATTCAACTTAGACAAATACCCTTAAAAATGTGTAAGAAAATAAACAGTCAACCAATAAAATGACATTTTAGTCTAATCTCAATCTCCGGTCCAATAGTGTATATATGTAGTGTGAGACGGTATAATGATATCCTTGCTAAAATTCAGGGTATACAGACTTTGATAAAAGATTTAAATTGCTTGTGATGGAGAGGCTAGCACAAAGTAAAACAGTGTTAAGTATTCAGAGTTCTAGATTCTATTAAATTTATTTTCCCTCTGTGACCTTGAGATATTTTTTTTCCGTGTGACATTTTAGAGGGGAAAAAAAAGTGTATATGTGTGTAGTATAGCTAACAATTTAGGCAATAAAGTTACAATGATTCTCTGTAAAGAATTGAGAATTCTTAAAGGAAAAAATTAGTACTTTTGTTTTATTAGCATTACCATTATCCACTGCTGTAAAAATCATCTGGTAAATTCTCTTTCCATGTGCTGAAACAACTATTACATGTTTCTCATATTCTTTGTGATCTGTTTCTCTTATAATCCTAGTTTTCAAAATTTGCCATGCCAAAGAAAAGTGGTACCAATGGAGTTTAATTAGCAAGGATGAATTTATTCAAGACTGTTGCAATAGGAGAAAGATTAACTCTCTTGACACAAAAGGCAAAAGGATTTTTACAGGCTTTAGTGAAATAATGGAAAAGTACTGGAGGACACTGGGGGCAAAGGGCGGGAAGGGGGTTGGGGAGAATGGGTCTAAGATTTCTGCAGCCATCTGTGTTTGCTAATTGCCACTTATCACTTACCCTTTATCCAAGTTGGGTCCCTACTCTCCCACAGAAATTGGGGAATAATGGCTCTATCTTTTTTGTTGTTTCCATTACAAAAGGATTGCTCCCAGGCCCCTGGAAAACAGATACTTGGGTTGTAAAACTGGCAAGGAGCCAGGAAAATATTTGCATTTGAAAGGGACAAAAAAAAAGTTGTGTTTTCCTAACTTAAATCCTCTAAGGGGATATTAGGGACCTAGAGCCAGGGAGAAGTTTTGATAAAGTTGATTCAAGCCCAATTGCAGAGGATTTCTTGGTCACCACGTGCTTTTCTCAAAAAGCATTTCTGAACTACTTCAGAAGCTCTTCTTTAAGACTGATGGCAGCTAGAAGTATTCCAAATAGATCTGGATTAAAACCAAGAATAAAGTTGTCAGTGTAGGTTTTGGGCCTAATGGTTGAAATGACAGATAGGATGCCTGTGTCCCAGTTTGGAGTGCTTGATTTCAACTACCAACTCCTGCTCTTGACTCCAACTTCCTAATGTGGACCCTGGGAGGCAGCAAGTGCCAGTTCAAGTAAATGGAATCTTGCAAACTATGTTAGAGACCTGAATAGCATCCTTGGTTCCTGACTTCACCTTCCCTGACCTTAACAGACATTTGGGGGAGTGAAGCAGGGGATGGGTTCTCTCTTTTTGTCTCCATCTCTGTATCTCTCCGCTTCTCAAATACATAAAAATATTTTTAAAAAGTTACCTATTTACAATAGAGAATAAAATAACTATTTATACAATTTATAGACTATAAGAAAAGCATTGCAATGTACATGGATGTGCTCAGTATAATAAAATAGTAACATTTCTCATCATGGTGGTGATGGTGCAAAATGAGTAAGCCTCATGCATGTATCTAACAACATAATGCGGCAGAAAAAAAGGTGCTGAATCATTTATGTAGTAAACAGTCATGCATGTAATATTTTATAACTTTAGACATTTTCAACATTTTGATATTTAAAAGAATGAACATAATGCTCCATGGACTTATGTAATACCTGTCTATACTGAAGAAAGGAAACTAATTCTTGATAGCAATTAGTTTTAAATGAATGTTGTCATATGGATGGGTAAAATCGGATCACCAGATTGATTTTGCTTTGCCCTGAATTCTGTATAATAAAATATTCATATCTATGTGTTCCTAGCATACCCTAATGCTTCTATTCGATGGCAACCGGATTAGAAATTTAAACAATGTAATGGAAAGAAGTCTTTCATGATAAGTAAACTTAGTTGCTGCAGGCAAGCTCAAATCTTTTTCATTCCTTTCCTAGAAATGGTGCTTGCCTGTAAGCTGCCCACCTGGCTGCTAGGGCTCTCTCTGGGACAGGAATCCATGAACCTTCCCGAAGAAAACTATTCCATTTTTAACAGCTCTGTGCAGTTTCATCTTGAAAGCAAAACTAAAGCTTGTTCAGAGCTTTTTCTAAAATCACTGCAGATAGTTAACAGTTTGGTTAAAAATAATTAAGCCAACTTGTTAGTATGAAACTTAAACTCCTTCAGATACAACACTATGTGCACAGGATAAAAGGGATTGCCTAAGTGGAAGGTACTAAGGGAGGCTTGAAGCCAGGCCCAGCATGAGGTGCTTTATTTTCTACTATAAATCTTCACACTTCTACAAAATTGTTGGAAGCTCATACCTCTGTGGGTAGTTTTGCTTATTCTTTCTGCTGTCACTGGTCCCTACTGGGAGTGCCTTTAGTTGCTCCTAAGCAGATACCCTAAAGCTAGCTCAAAGCATTAACAGAATGCAGAGTGAACTGAATATGGTATGACAGGTGCCTCCAGAAGGATAGCCAAGGTGGAAACAGAAGACAAAGAATAACTGAGATAAACTGCACTTACTACTAATATAGACAGAATTGAAGCTAATTTCTTAGAAAAGGGAGAAAAAAGCCCATTCAATACCTTAGTCCTATTTACACGTCTGAATCATTTCAAGTAAATTGCTTAGCGTTCTTTAGTCATAAAAACCAATTGGTAAATGAAAAGGTGATGATTCTTCAATCAGTATATTAGTTAATCTCAAGCATTAATATCCATATGTGTAGATATATTTTTATATGCTATAGTTACTCATTCACTTTTTCCATTCAGTGCAGAGTATCACCTAGTTCTCTTGTATCTAGCACACTGCACTGGGAACTACTGACACAAAGATAGGACAGAATTCACAAGCCCTCGTCCATCCAGCCATTCAACTAAAATATTAGGCAGTTTTTCATTACTATAAATAAAGTCAAAGACAAGCTACTTATGAATGAAGGTTTATTTTAACTACCAGTTTTGGAGGTTCACAGGACAAAATGGGCAGATCCCATCGATTCAACCTCTGATTGGTTAACCCAGAGGATGGCACCTGTACAGTGTGTGCAGAGAAACAACGTGGTAAGCCACAAAACGAAGTGAAAGTGGCTAGGCCTGACTCAGCATTCATTATCAATCCTCTCACAACAACCTCCTTTTGAGGGCCCACCCCCGATGACTAAGGACCTCTTAACACTCCTGTCTCCTAAACATACTTGTACTAAATTGTCATGATCTCAGTACCACTAACTGTAGGGCATAAGGGTTCACATGAGATCAAGAGCTACATTTTATTCAAATCATAGCAAATAATAAAAGAATTGTCAAGGTTGTTCTAAAACTCTTGATTCCAGTTTTAGTTAATTTGCTTTTATATTTCATGTCTTCCATAAAACTTTTCTTTGTATGTGGGTGGGCTTTCTTTGCCAATCTGTTCATTATGGGCTCATCAGCAAGCAAGAAGTGTTCTTTTTATGTGAGTATATCATCAAGATGGTGAGAGAATCATATTTCTCAAGTGGATTACATGCCCCTGTATACCTGTCTGTCCACACTCAAGTATATATAGGTAAAAAAACCTAAAATATATCTATAAAAAATGACTGATTTCCATGTGATTTTTGAAATAAAACAAAAATCATAAGCATAAAGTATAAAAAATATACAATGTAACACTTACAGTAGTTATGTCATATTCAATGATAAAAAAGGAATTGACTATTAGGTTTTCAGAAGTATTTCTGATCTAAGCTACATTTAAACCCAAAAAGGGATCACCATCCAGTTATAGAACAAAAGCACTATACTATATGGAGCAAAAGTAGTTACTAATTCATTGATTTCTTTCTTTCTTTTTTTTTTTTTTTTTGACAGGCAGAGTGGACAGTGAGAGAGAGAGACAGAGAGAAAGGTCTTCCTTTGCCGTTGGTTCACCCTCCAATGGCCGCCGCGGCCAGTGCGCTGCGGCTGGCGCACCGTGCTGGTCCAATGGCAGGAGCCAGGAGCCAGGTGCTTTTCCTGGTCTCCCATGGGGTGCAGGGCCCAAGCACCTGGGCCATCCTCCACTGCACTCCCTGGCCACAGCAGAGGGTTGGCCTGGAAGAGGGGCAACCGGGACAGAAACCAGCGCCCCGACCGGGACTAGAACCTGGTGTGCCGGCGCCGCTAGGCGGAGGATTAGCCTAGTGAGCCGCGGCGCCGGCCCTCATTGATTTCTAATATAGAATCGAAGTTTTATATTCTTCTACTCTAGCAATGTGTAAATTAATTTTAGAAGGAACTGCTTTAAAATCCATCCAAAATTTTTGTATTCAAGACAAAAGTATCTGCTTTATTGAATCTAGTTTCAGGAATGTTCATCTGGAAAGGAAATAGAACAATCTGAAAATATTTGCCCATCTTTTTGCCATTGATTTATATGCCTCAATTTAGTACACCTTAAGTTTGAGGACCATAGAAGAGGTAGTAATTTCAAATGAACAATGTTGTACTAATCATTAAAGAATAGAACACAACCTACTTGGGGAAAAATTACAACAATTCTATGAATGGATAAAGCAAAGACCAATGTGAAACAATATTGAAATATATTTTTAAAACTTTTATTTAATAAATATAAATTTCCAAAGTACAGCTTTTGAATTCCAGTGGTAATTCCCCTTATAACTTCCCTCCCACCTGCAACTCTCCCCTTTCCCTCTCCCTCTCCCATTCCATTCATTTCAAGATTCATTTTCAATTCTCTTTATATACGGAAGATCAGTTTAGCATATATTAAGTAAGTAAAGGTTTCAACGGTTTGCACCCACACCAAAACACAAAGTGTAAAGTACTGTTTGAGTACTAGTTATAGCATTAATTTACATTGAACAACACATTAAGGACAGAGATCCTACATGAGGAGTAAGTGCACAGTGACTCCTGTTGTTAACTTAACAAATTGACACTCTTGTTTATGGCGTCAGTAATCACTCTAGGCTCTTATCATGAGTTGCCAAGGCTATGGAAGCCTTTTGAGTTTGCCAACTCCGATCTTATTTAGACAAGGTCATAGTCAAAGTGGAAGTTCTCTCCTCCCTTCAGAGAAAGGTACCTCCTTTTTTGATGGCCTGTTCTTTCCGCTGGGATCTCACTCACAGAGATCTTTGATATAGGGTCTTTCCTTTCCTTTCCTTTCCTTTCCTTTCCTTTCCTTTCCTTTCCTTTCCTTTCCTTTCCTTTCCTTTCCTTTCCTTTCCTTTCCTTTCCTTTCCTTTCCTTTCCTTTCTTTTCTTTTTTTGCCAGAATGTCTTGGCTTTCCATGCCTAAAATACTCTCATGAGCTCTTCAACCTGATCTGAATGCCTGAAGGGCTGATTCTGAGGCCAGAGTGCTGTTTACATCATCTGCCATTCTTAGAATCTGCTGTGTATTCCACTTCCCATGTTGGATCGACACTCCCTTTTTAATTCTATTAGTTAGTATTAGCAGGCACTAATCTTGTTTATGTGATCCCTTTGACTCTTAGACCTATCATTATGATCAATTGTGAACTGAAATTGATCACTTGGACTAGTGAGATGGCATTGGTACATCCCATCTTGATGGGATTGAATTGGAATCCCCATCATGTTTCTAACTCCACCATTTGGGGCAAGTCCGATTGATCATGTCTCAAACTGTACATCTCCTGCCTCTCTTATTCCCACTCTTACATTTAATAGGGATCACTTTTCAGTTAAATTTAAACACCTAAGAATAACTGTGTGTTAATTAAAGAGTTCAACTAATAGTATTAAGTAGAACAAAAAAAATACTGAAAGGGATAAAGTATTAAGTTGTTCATCAACAGTCAGGACAAGGGCCGATCAAGTCACTGTTGCTCACGGTGTCCCTTTCACTTCAACAGGTTTCCTTTTTGGTGTTCGGTTAGTTGTCACTGATCATGTGTTGTTTCTAAAACAAACAACAAACAAAAAACAACCAGAGGTAGGTGCTTGATCCAGCAGTTAGGGCCCCCAATTGAAACATCTGCATCCATTATTAGAGTACCTGGGTTTGAGATCTAGCTCCACTTGTGATTCCAGGTTCCTTCTAATGTGCAGGCTAGGAGGCAGCAGAGAATGGCTTGGGTAGTTGGTCCTTGCTACCCGTGTGGGAGACTTGGATTGAGTTCTAAACTCCTGGCTTCAGCTTTGCCTAGCCATGGTTGTGGATATTTGGAGAGTAAGGCACTGGTTGGAAGATTCTATCTCCCTTCCTCTACCTTTGCCTTTCAAATAAATAAGGTAAATCTCCCCTCCTCTACCTCTGTCTTTCAAATAAATAAAATAAATCTTTTTAAAAAATTATACTTGTTAAGGCCGGCACCGTGGCTCACTTGGCTAATCCTCCACCTGTGGTGCTGGCACCCCAGGTTCTAGTCCAGGCTGGGGCACTGGATTCTGTCCCGGTTGCTCCTATTCCAGTCCAGCTTTCTGCTGTGGCCTGGGGAGGCGGTGGAGGATGGCCCAAGTGCGTTGGCCCTGCACCCGCATGGGAGAACAGGAGGAAGCACCTGGCTCCCGGCTTTGGATCAGTGCAGCGCGCCAGCTGTAGCGGCTATTTGGGGGATGAACCAACGGAAAAAAGACCTTTCTCTCTGTCTTTCTGTCTCTCTGTCTCTCTCTCTCACTATCTAATTCTGCCTGTCAAATATATATATATTTGTTTTAAAGGCAGAGTTACAGAGAGAGAGAGAGAGAGAAGTAGAGGCACTCCCCAAATGGCCCCAGTGGCTGGGCTGGGCTAGGCCAAAGCCAGGATCCAGGAGCTTCTTCCCATACTTGGGTCATCTTCTGCTGTTTTCCCAGGCAAATTAGCAGGAAACTGGATGAGAAGTGGAGCATCAGGTCTTGAACCAGAGCCCACATGGGGTGCCTAGGCTGTGGGCAGCAGTTTTACCTTCTATGCCACAACACCGATCCCAATAAATAATTTTTTTTGTATTATTTGACAGGTAGAGTTATAGACAGTGAGAGAGAGAGAGACAGAAAAGTCCTCCCTCCACCGGTTCACTCCCCAAATGGCCGTTACGGCTGATCTGAGGCCAGGAGCCAAGTGCCTCCTCCCGGTCTCCCACGTGGGTGCAAGGGCCTGAGCACCTGGGCCATCCTCCACTGCCCTCTCGGGCCACAGCAGAAAGCCAGACCAGAAGAGGAGCAACCGGGACCAGAACCCGGCACCCCCATGGGATGCCAGTGCAATAAATAATTTTTTTAAAGAAATTACTTCCAGTTCCAAATTCTAGATCTAGGAAGAAGCTTCATTTTAACAAATATTTAAAGAAACATGTGACTGCAAGCCACAGAATCAGCTGCGGCTCCTGAAACAGCGTAAGGAGGCCCAGATAGGCCCATGTTTCAATCATACTCAAATTTTACCTTTCCTTATATGATGGCATATTTTTTCAAGGTTTTGGATATGCTATTTATCCCCTTCAATTTCCTCTTTTCTCCCAATAGCTGCTCATAATCCAAGATAAGATAATGCATTTCCTTCCCTGGAGAATTACTCCTGTTGTCCTGGGGCTGTGAGCTCCCAGGGCTCTCTATGACTATCTCTTTTATGGAACTTATCACAATGTCATCTACCCCCCCCCCCCCGCCAGCTGGTCAATAATAAGGTCTTCCTTCAATCATTTTTGCGTTTCTACCTCGCCACTACAGCAAACTTACAGAATCGAATTATGCAATGATTGCACTTAAATCAATAAAGAATGAAATGATGAACAATATAATTTGAAAGCAAATATGCTTTAAAAAAAGTTTACTCTTTATTTTTATTCAGGATTAAGATAAACTGGCAAATTGTGCTATGATATAGTTCAGCAAAAAATTGTGACTCTAAAAAGATTGATAGCAATGGAGCTACCATAGATGCATGTTGATGATGTGTTTATTGGATTTATGGAGAAAAATACAGAAAGATGAGAGTGACTTAATTACTCTCTGTCATCGGCCACAAACTAAAGATTTCACTGATTAATTTCCAAATATTTAAATCAATCATTTTGTGGGAAAAAGAAACAAAAATGGTTTTGACTCTTTTTAACTTTCCTGGGATTTTGTTCTTGAAGGAATCCTGAAAGTACACATTGCAAAAGTACATTCTAAACAAATTTCTGGCTGGGATTTCAGCAGTTTTCAAAGTTGACATCTCTCTCATTCTTGCAGAACAGACACAGGATGTTTAGTCGGTCATTGACATTTTGGTGACAACATTATCATTTCCTGCTAATATCAACTTAATTTGAAAGAGTTAAAAACATATTTTAGTTTCCACATGTGAAGAGATGTGGCAGATATTATTAATACAAGTGGCACATAACAGATAGATATATTTCAAATTTTTCTGGACTATATCCAGAAAGTAAAAAGTTTGATTGATATTGTGTTCACAATTTGTTGATGACTCACAGAGATAAAAATTATTTAAACAGACTAGGAATTTGTTGAAACTTACTTTATGCTTTTAAATAAAAATGGATTTTGTGACTAAACAAAACTCTATCATTGTATCCATTAGTCAACCTATATTTAACTTCACTATATAAAATATTAGTATGGATAATACCGACTGTAGTGAAATGATAATATTTCCAGCAAGCTGATAATAGAAACTATCACTATATATCTGGCACCCACGCACCTCATAAGACCAAGAGCTCAGAGTGTTGAAATAACTAAATAATTAGTGAAGAATATCCTGTTGCTCACACATTTCCGGTTTTCAAGCAAAGAATATTTGAAAACCTGCATATGCTATTCTCACATGTTATAATCTCACATACATAAAGTAAATGCAGACAAATGTTCCTGACGTTTTAAGGGACACTGGGAATGATGCACTCAGTAAGCTGTTTTGGGGATCCTTGGTCATCAGTGAAACACAGTAACTCCTTCATAGTGTAATGTAACCCATTGGAGTCATGTGTGTTAGCTGCTATAATGCTTCTTTAATTTGACTTGGGTGTTTTAACTACACATTGCCACATTTATCTTTGTTTCTTCATCCTCTCTCCAATTAATAATTCATTAAATTTTACTTCAATTTTGCTTACTAAAGTTAGAAGGCTTGCTAACTTTCTTATTTTTTTATTTTTCACTTTTATATCCTTTAAGGCATATATTTGATGAAGTTAGTTTTTAATGGATCATAATATTATACTGTATAATTTGAGATATAATGTTTGAATTATTTTTCTTATTTCTGTTTTCTACAAATTTGAACCAATGTAAGTAAAACCACAATGTCGTCTGTATGAATAAAATTCTGAATGGCTTTTTCAAGCAATTTCTAAGTATGGGCGTTTGGCCTGATTATTAAGATCCATGTGTCCCTCTGGAATGGTTGGATTTGACTCCTGGTTCCAACTCCTGCCTCCAGCTCCCTGCTAGTACACATCCTTGGAAGCAGCACTTATGGCTCAAGTAATTGATTTTCTGACACCCATGTGGAGACATACACTGAGTTCCTGACTCCTGGTTTTGCGGAGGTCATTGCAGTCATTTTTGAGGAATCAACATCCTCGAGATTCTCTCTCTCTCTCTCTCTCTCTCTCTCTCTCTCTCTCTTTCTCTCTCTCTTTCTCCTGTAATTCTTTTCCTCTGCTTCTCTCTAGTCTCTATCAAACAAATTTTAAAATTAAGAAAAAAAATTCTGAAAAGGAGATTTGCCAAAGTGTGAGATACAATGTTTTTAGCATAAAAGGTTTGACATAAAAGAATGTCACAAAATGATTACTAATATCATAAACTCTTAAGAGGCTGAGTCTCTTAGAATTTGTTATAATCATACATAAATAAGTGATATTTCATTGTTTCAATTAGCATTGACATTCATTTGAGCAGTAATGAGATTGAATACTTTATAATATGTATATTACTCATTTGTATTCCCCCTGTTGTGAAATTCCTTTCATTTATGTAATGGAGCTTAGTATTTTAATTATCAATTGTGTGTCTTCTCTGACATTGTATTTTTAATGCAATATCTTAGTTTTATATTTTTTGCACAAATTGATGGATAGCTTTTGTCTTTTTAGAGATTTTCACATAATCTAGGTATGTGGCATCTTTTTATACAGCTAATAGGGTCCATTTTCAAGCCACAAATGACTTGAGTATGTTGTACTCCGCAAGGGTTCAATATGTTTACCAATTATTGGTAGACAAAGTGAGAGTTGTATTCTGTTAAAGTGCTAATAATTATCAAAAAAGTAGAAATTAATATAAAATATGAAGGAGATATAAGAAATAATAAATTTTGAAACATTAAAAACATTTAAGTTAACTGGATTATGTAGAAGTCCTAACCGTGTTTTTTTTTAAAATGTAATTTGGGCCTGCGCCGCGGCTCACTAGGCTAATCCTCCGCCTTGCGGCGCCGGCATACCAGGTTCTAGTCCCGGCCGGGGCGCCAGATTCTGTCCCGGTTGCCCCTCTTCCAGGCCAGCTCTCTGCTGTGGACAGGGAAGGCGGTGGAGGATGGCCCAAGTGCTTGGGCCCTGCACCCCATGGGAGACCAGGATAAGTACCTGGCTCCTGCCATCGGATCAGCGCGGTGCGCTGGCACAGCACACCAGTGGCAGCGGCCATTGGAGGGTGAACCAACGGCAAAGGAAGACCTTTCTCTCTGTCTCTCTCACTGTCCACTCTGCCTGTCAAACAAAAATATGTAATTTGGATAAAATGAAAACTAAAAAAGTATCCTCTGATAAGCTTATCTTCTGAATTTTCTGCAGTGACAAAATCAAGAGAGGATATATTATTCAACTTAGAGATCCTGGACAAAGCCCTTAATAGACATGTTTCAAAAGAGGAAATCCAAATGGCCAACAGGCACATGAAAAAATGTTCAGGATCACTAGCAATCAGGGAAATGCAAATCAAACCACAATGAGGTTTCACCTCACCCTGATTAGAATGACTCACATACAGAAATCTACCAACAACAAATGCTGGTGAGGATGTGGGGAAAAAGGGACACTAACCCACTGTTGGTGGGAATGCAAACTGGTAAAGCCACTATGGAAGTCAGTCTGGAGATTCCTCAGAAACCTGAATATAACCCTACCATTCAACCCAGCCATCCCATTCCTTGGAATTTACCCAAAGGAATTTAAATTGGCAATCAAAAAGGCTGTCTGCACCTTAATGTTTATTGCATATGTTTATTGTGTTTATAACACATTTAGTGTTAACTCACTTTTAAGCTAATCTTCTCATATAAAACATCGTATATGGGTGTGCCTGCAGAAATGACAAAAGGTGAATACAAAGGGCAGGGGAATTATACAACTGAAGTATGGGCATAAATTGACAGCAAAGAAAATTAATATTGGATATTAAGATGTGTAAATAGGCAATAAATTTTGGAATATCAAGGTTATCAGAAGATCAATTTACAGATGTGTGGGCAAAAAAATGTTACAAAAGGACTTCAGTCCAATGAGTCTTTTTTTTTAAATTCACCACTAATCATAATACTCAACAAGTAAAAATGTAGGAAAACCACAGTTCCAAAGGAGTATAAACAAGAGCTAAAAACTATAATCATATCACAAAATTTCCATGTCATTTCTATATGTTTTTATATTCTATTTTAACTGCCACATATCAGAGAAAACATACCATATTAGTCCCTTTTAAAAAGGTTTTATTTACTTATTTTAGAAGCAGAGTTATAGACAGAAAGAGGGAGAGACAGAGAGAAATGTTTTCCATCTGCTGGTTCATTCTCCAAATGGCTGCAATGGCCAGAGGTAGGCTAAGCCAAAACCAGGAACCAGGAGCTTCCACCCAGTTTCCCACACAGGTGTAGCACTTGGACCATCTTCCACTGCCTTCCTAGGTCAAAGGCAGAGCTGCATCAGAAGAGGAGCATCTGAGACACGAATGGATGTTCACTTGGATGCCCACAATGCAGGCAGAGGCGTAGTCTACTGCACCACAGGACCAGACCCAATATTGGTCTTTTTGAGACTTCTTTATTTAACTAAGCATCATGGTTCCCAGTTGCATACATTTTATTGAAAAAGACAAAATTCCATTCTTTTTTATGGCTGAGTAGTATTCCACATTTTTTTTAATCCAATCTCCAGTTGATAGGCATCTGGGTTGATTCCATATCTTAGCTATTGTGAATTAAGCTACAATAAACATAGAAGTACAGACAACTCTTTCATATGCTGCTCTCATTTTGTTCAGGTAAATTCCTGGGACTGGGATGACTGTGTCATATAGTAGATATATTTTCAGATTTCTGAGGAATTTAATTGGGGCCCTAGTCTGCTAAGTCTTCACAGATGTGGCTCCTTTTCATAATTGAGTCTTTACCACTTTACCACTTCACTAGCAATTATACTACTCCTTTTCATATAACACTATTTTATTTTCTTCATAGTAACTCTCTCGTTTCAAAGTTTCTTATTTATGTATTTACTGCTTGTTGCATTTGTCTGTTGAAGAATATAAAATTCTTAAAGTCAAGAAATAAGTCTATTGTTCAACACTAAAGCTGTTATATGTAAGAGAGGTAGGGGCATAGTAGGAATTAGATAAATATGTTTAGATTTAAGAGTGAATAGCACAGGGCCGGCGCTGTGGTGTAGCGAGTGAAGCCGCTGAGTGCAGTGCTGGCATCCCATATGGGCTCTGGATTGAGACCTGACTGCTCCACTTCTGATCCAGCTCTCTGCTATGGCCTGGGAAAGCAGTAGAAGATGGCCCAAGTCCTTGGGCCCCCGCACCCACATGGGAGACATAGAGGAAATTCCTGGCTCCTGGCTTCAGATTGGCACTGCTCTGGCCATTGTGGCCATCTAGGGAGTGAACCAGAAGATGGAAGACCTCTCTCTCTGCCTTTCCTTCTCTCACTGTGTAACTGTGACTTTCAAGTAAAATTAAAAAAAAAAAAGTTAAAAAAGAATGAATATCACAAAAAGGGAAAAAATGGAGTATAAAACCCAGAAGAGTTAATAAAATGTACCTGCATTAGCCATTCTCACCCAATACCTTTCTGAGGCTGAACTTCATTAAGGATCCGATGTAAAAGAGCTGCGGGAAAAGAAATAGGCAATATGTTTTTTAAATGTGACTAAATGAACCAATAAAATATCTGTATTAATATTTATTTGTTTCCACTATTATTCAAAGTTGGATAAGCCTAGTGATACTATTTGTATTTAATTTACCTATATCACAGAATATTTGTGAGATTTAAATGAGAAATGAATGTAATACTGTCCTAAAATATGAGATTGCATTTTCCTGCCTTCCCATAGTAAAATAAATAAAACATACATTCTTCTGGAGGAGGAAGAAAAACAATTTAAGATAACAATTAAATAGACTACCACTGGTATGTTTTCTATTACCATCTGGTATCTCTTAGTATATGAATTTAGTCTGGAAAACAATAAGTAACAGAATAATCAGAAATAGAACTTTCGTTTATCTCCAGAAAATAAAATGAGTATCATGATGAAAACAGTGTTCTTTCTAAAATGTCATACATAATTGTGCATAGCCCAAGTAAATGAGCCAGTAAATGAGCTGCATTAATAATTACACTGAAATGCATGCAGTTTCAAGTATTGATTAGTAAGATGATTGATAATTTTCAGATAATTAAATTTAAAATCATGAAAGAACTTTAAACAAACATGACTTGTAGATTTTGTAATGTTTAATCAAGTGTATGTTAGATATAACAATAGTTTATTTTATCATTAAAATTTGTGAATAGATGTGTAAAGTAAATTTCAACCAGAGTATTAGTATCACAGGGCTTTTAATGGAATGATTTTTTAAAATAATGACATTTTACCCATCAGTATTTTACACTGGATGTTCATTTGTCTTACATCTTCATAATCCAATTAGGCTACATATATAATTATGCTAGAATTAGCATAGAATTTAAAAATATTTTCTGGAGCTCTAGCAATATGAATTTTGATAGAAAAATTTAAAAACTAGAAATATATATATATATGTATGTAAGAGGAAAAGAGTAAAATATAATCACAACCAAAGGCCAATTATATAATTATAAAATGTAACATAGTATCCTGATGGAATCTTGGAATGGAAAAAGGATAATAAAGAAAATCAAGGAAATTTGAATAAATTATGGACTTAAGGCAATTTTAATGTTTCATACTGCTTATTTAATTGTGAAAATGTGTATTTTGATGTAGCTAAAAATAAAGAAACTAGATGTGGAACATATGTGAAGTTCATGCTATATTTACATAATCTTTTAAGTCTAAAATTGTTCTAAAATGATCAGTATGCCATCTAATTACAGCCCAAAACCAGGACATATTTACAAGCGAATGACACTGGAATTGCTTTATCAAGGAGTAGCACACACATATATAATAATGTGGAATCTAGTATTAAGCTTTCAGCCTCAAAGAGCCACAATAATGAAACATACATGCACACACACTATGCATTGAGTAATTTCCAGGAGAGTTTTGCTTTCCCCTGGAAATTAGATTAGATGAAGAAACTTCATTAAGCAAAATTGACCCAATATCTGACCAACAAACTACGATTGTAACCTGGTTGGAAAATACAACCACAGACAGATTCTCTCTCTCAGGAAAATATGACAATGAAATAGCAGTTGATATTCGCTAGTTTTCAGCAGTGGTAAGAATAATGCAATTTATGTTACTGTGATGTGAAAGAACCTAGGGTAACCACTGTGGGGTGTGAATAAGAATAGTAATCAAAAACTTAAATGCAATAAAATAAAAAATGAAACATATTCAAAAAAAAACAAGCTGGGTATCCAGAGTAATGAGAAATAAGGAAGAAAGAGAGAAAGAAATAAGAAACAGAATCTTTCTTCAAGAGTATGGCAGCTTTTGCTAACAACTCTTTTTCTACTTGAAACTCAGGAAGGCTTGACTCTCTCTTCTATCCTTGTTTCCTTACAACAAACCCCTCTTCTTTAGCACAAGAAGAATTCAATTTTTATTCCTACGGTCAACAAGAATCTAACACACACTCAACATTACCCCTAGCCACAATACACACTTGTCTACCTGTCATGCTTCTTAATTACTACTGACACTAGCCCTGTTTTGGCCCTCTGAGATCTGAAGTGTCATCATTCCAAATATTTGCACACAATCCGTAAGATAAGGTTTAAATTTAAATTTGTAGCAGGTAGTGATTCAAAACTTACCTTACCCATTAAGTTATTTTTTTATTTTTATTTAAAGATTTATTTATTTATTTGAAAGGCAGAGTTACAGAGAGGCGGAGAGAGAATGAGAGAGAGAGAGAGAGAGAGAGAGAGAGAGAGAGAGGCTTCCATCCACTGGTTCACTCCCTAAATGTCCACAAAAGCTAGAGCTGAGCTGATCTAAAGCCAGGAGCCAGGAGCGTATCCAAGGTCTCCCACATGGGTTTAGGGACAATTCTTCAATTAAGACTTCAGCTATCTTCTATTATTTTTCCAGACCACAGCAGAGAGCTGGATCAGAAGTGGAGCAGCTCTGACTCAAACCAGCACCCATACGGATGCCGGCACTGTAGTCACAGCATCACCCTCTCATCCCCTTAAATTATTTTTAAGTGATTCCATCCAAAAAAAAAAGGTTACTATTTGTCTTTTTCGAAGATAAAATCACATAGATGTGGGCCTGTATAGTCACCTCTCTTCAACACTGTGAATGTGAAGAAAATCATTTTGTTTCACTATGTGAAGTCTGTATGTATGTTCACGTTTTAAAGATTCCTACAAGAACAATTTTCAAAAAGAAGACAAATTGGGAGATGTCAATCTTATCCCAACTAATCACAATAAATATGAATGCATTAATAAAAACAGAAAAAATGGTTCAACCTCCCAATCTCCAGTTATCTATTTTTCATAAGGTACATAATAGAGCAATAAAGACACAGTTAGAGGATAGGAAAAGATAGACCATTTGCAGTAAATAATATTAGTAAGAACTATTTCAAATATATTCTTGCAGTTTTCCTTAGGAATTGAAAACTGATTATTTTCAAATGGTAATTTGTCAAACATAAAGCTACATTTTTTTCAGGCTCTCTTTTGGTAGGTGTAGTCAATGAAGCAAAAACTTTTGTTCCAAGGAAATCTCCTTAATGGGAGTTCATTCTACTGGAAGGAAGACTCATTCTGTACTGTCCTCTATTTTTCCTCCCTAATGGTTGGAATGTGGATGTGAGGTGAAGGTGAAAATTGAAGAATTGTCCTAAAGATGACATTAAAAAATAAAGATAGGAAGCATCATGCTTTGGTAACCAAGGGCTGTCATTTTAGCCCTTGACTACTTGTCTGTACACTCTTTTTATGCAACAGAAAAAAAAGGCAACCTTGGAGTTCACTTGGGTTTTCAAGTTACATACAGTTGTAGTACGTCTTAAGTGTCATATAACAGAAATAGTAATCAAAACAATGCCAGCAGGGCTGCATTGTAGTATTGCAGGGTAAGCCACTGCCTGCAATGCCAGCATCCCAAAAAGGCACTGGTACAGCTCCCGGCTGCTCCACTTCTGATTTAGCTCCCTGCTAAAGTACCTGGGAAAGCAGTGGAAGATGGACCCCTGCCGCCCATGTGGGAGACCTGGATGAAGCTCCTGGTTCCTGGCTTCAGCCTTTCTCAGCCCCATCGACTATTTGGGGAATAAACCAGAAGATTGAAGACCTCTTTCTCTGTTTCTCCACACCACCCCCTTTCTAATTCTGCCTTTAAAATAAATAAATAGATCTTTAAAAATTTAAAAAAAGTATTCCAGTGCGAATAATTATGGTCAGATTATTCTCCCTATCTACTGGAGCATATTAAAACACCCAAAACCAGCAGTGTAAAACATTATTTTTTAGTATTTCATATGACATGAGGACAATCTGTTTCTGATTCTGAATGTATGGGACCCTGGCATAAAGATCCAAAGTCATGAGTGATCCAATGGCGAAGAGAAGGAATCTCCTGGAGGAGTCTTTACCCCCATGAATTTTTGCTGTTGCCAGTTTTGGCTTAGGTTTTGGCTTGTCTGCCAGTTAGAAATTGGCCTGTGGCCTCAACATGTAGCTTCTTCGGGATTCCTCACACTACCATGGTCCAATAGAAATGTTATTATCTTTTATAATCTAATCACATATTTCATTTCCAAAAGACTATACAACTTTGCCAGATTCATGAGTAGGCAACAAAGACCTCTCTGTTAAAGGAAGAAGTGACAATATCTAATTTTAACAGTAGTCTATAGGATAGGGCATTTTTTGCAGCCATCTTTCCAAAATACAATCTATCATATAGAGAAAATAGAAAAACAAGATCATAATATAGTAACAATATGTTATTTGCTAGTGGGCCAGCGCCATGGCTGACTAGGTTAATCCTGCGCCTGTGGTGCCGGCATCCCATATGGATGCCGGTTCTAGTCCCAGTTGCTTCTCTTCCAGTCCAGCTCTCTGCTGTGGCCAGGGAAGGCAGTGGAGGATGGCCCAAGTCCTTGGGCCCCTGCACTCGCATGGGAGACCAGGATGAGGCACCAGGCTCTTGGCTTCGAATTGGCGCAGCGCTGGCGACGGCAACCTTTTGGGGAGTGAAACAATGGAAGGAAGACCTATGAGAAACAATGACTTGATCAGCCCATGTCCTGTCTGTTGAGGAACAGCTTACTATTTTATTCCTTTTAATATTTTTTGTTCTACTTAATACCATTGGTTGAACTCTTTAATTAACACACAATTATTCTTAGGTGTTGAAATCTAACTGGAAAGTGATCCCTGTTAAATATAAGAGTGGGAATAAGAGAGGGAGGAGATATACAGTTCGGCACATGTTCGATCGGACTTACCCCTAATAGTAGAGTTAGAAACGTGCCAGGGGATTCCTGTTCAATCCCATCAAGGTGGCATGTACCAATGCCATCTCACTAGAAAAAGTAATCAGTTTCAGTTCATAATTGATCATAATGATAGGATTAAGAGTCAAAGGGATCACATAAACAAGACTAGTGCCTGCTAATACTAACTGATAGAATTAAAAAGGGAGTGTCGATCCAACATGGGAATCAGGATACACAGCAGACTCATAGAATGGCAGATGTCCTAAACAGCACTCTGGCCTAGAATCAGCCCTCAAGGCATTCGGATCTGGCTGAAGAGCCCATGGGAGTATTTTAGGCATGGAAAGCCAAGACACTCTGGCAAAAAAAAAATTACCTAAATGAAAGATCTCTGTGAGTGAGATCCCTTGCTCTGAAGGGAGGAGAGAACTTCCACTTTGACTATGACCTTATCTAAATAAGACCAGAGTTTGTGAATTTAAGAGGCTTCCATTGCCTTGGCAGCTTATGACAAGAGCCTCGGGTGATTATTGACGTCATAAATAAGAGTGTTAATTGTTAAATCAACAACAGGAGTCACTGTGCACTTACTCCCCTTAATGTGTTGCACTATGTGAATTAACGATATAACTAGTAATCAAACAGTACTTTATACTTTGTGTTTCTGTGCAGGTGCAAACTGTTGAAATCTTTACTTAGTATATACTAAGTTGATCTTCTCTATATAAAGATAATTGAAAATGAATCTTGATGAAGAATGGGATGGGACAGTGAGTGGGAGATGGGATGGTTGTGGGTGGGATGGAGGTTACAGGGGGAAAAACTGCTATAATCCAAAAGTTGTACTTTGGAAATTTATATTTATTAAATAAAAGTTAAAAAAGAAATAAATACAAAAAAAATAAAATAATCATTTTTTTTCTCTTTCTGATAATACTGCATGCCCCTGGATTGAAAAATTATGTATGCAATTTTAATAAAATATATGCCTCATTATACACAGTAAAATATATTTTAAATGACAATCAGGATATACAATATTTAAAATATGATATATGTTTTATGAATATAAGATTTTAAATAATATAAAATGATAAAATATGTCAAGCAATGATATATATTGCCAATTAACTTTTACCAAATAAATATGTATAAAATCTATACAATGCTGCTTCATTTAGAACAGTCTACAAGCCTGTCATAATCCTTATATCCTGGAAATAAGAAATATATTATTACTCCTTTCTAATAATGTAATAATGTGCTCTTGTCTTCAAAGGGCATGGTTTGATAAGCATGAATTAACAAAACAGAATTGCCTTTTGTTTCATTTGTGTTCATCTTTTTTTTCATCTAGTTGATTATGATTTAAAAAAAGAAATAAAAAATAAAGGAGATAATGCAGGGAATTAACTACTTTTGTTTAGCAGTCATGGAGGAAGTAAGGCTGGTACCTTAAACCGGTCCATCAGCTAAGCGAGTTGGAGCTGATGTGTGCCTGACAAGGTTGGTATAATCAGGTCAGATTACTGTGCTGCACTCTTCTAAGCGGTAAGATGGAATTTATATGAACAGGGACATGTATACATCTACAGTGTGGACAGGGGCTTGAGAAATATCCATAGTAAGCTGGGTGTGAATCACTTTTCTCTTCTACACCTAAATCAGACATGAAACAGTAACCCATTTTTTTTCGGGGGAGGGGGGGCACATACAGAATCACAAATAAAACGGAAAATAATTCCTTTCTCCATTAAACCTTCATAGTATGGAATGAAATGGAATAATAGAAATGTCATCTACTTGCACATATGGATATTTAGAGAATTTAATTCAGAGTTTACCAAACTAATGTGTCTGGAATATCAGTGCCATTAATGTATCATCTCAAGACACAGGGATTTTAAGACCTTTTAAGTATGTCCAATTGCACTAATTACAGCTTTGCAAGACATCTTCACATATCAATTTGAAAATTTCTATGTCAGAGCAACCTGTTCCCTTTTTTTTGAGAATGCATCACCAAATTGTCCCAGCATGATTTCCTTCTCTGTAATATTTACCAACATGTTATAGAAATTTCAGTAATATTTTACTCCGTCTTTGTAAGGAGCATGTGGCTGATAGGCAGAGGTATATAAAAGATTTGGGACATACAGCAGTCACACACATCTTATTTCTGGAATTTAACTTCTTCTGAACTCATAACATGAAGAAATATAAAGGTGATGAAACCAACTGTGTTCTTTTGAGAAGTGAAGTTTTAATTTTCTGAAAAATATAACCTTTCTGAATAACAATAGAAACATAAAAACATTACATATGTTGGGTTTTGATATTATTTTTAAACTTTATTTATTTATTTGGAAGGCCGAGTGACAAAGACAAAAGGAAATAAGGGGGCAAGGGGAGAGAGAGATAATTCCATCCAAGTGTTTACTTCCCAGATGATCTCAACATCTGTAACTGGGTGAGGCTGAAGGCAGGAACCAGAACCTCCTTCTGAGTCTCCCACATGAATGGCAGGTGTCCAAGCACCTGAGACATTATCTGCTGCCTTCCCTGGCCCATCAGCAGGAAGCTGGGTGGGGAGCATAGCAGCATGGTTTAGAACTGGCACTGTGATAAGGAATGGCATTGTCACAAGTGGTTGTAAAACCTGCTACATCACAATGCTGGCCCCATGCTTTAAGTATTGTTAAAATGAGACTGGAGTTTTATGTGAGTGTGTGTGTGTGTGTGTGTGTAATATATATTTTTCAAAAAGTTCATGGAACACAGAATTTAAATATAATTCATATTTTCATGAACTTGTAAAGCATCCCTTAAATATGCATGCACTGTGGTACTAAGCATTGTATACATAAAGGCTGAATAAGAATGAAG
This sequence comes from Oryctolagus cuniculus, assembly GCF_964237555.1. Classification (NCBI taxonomy): domain Eukaryota; kingdom Metazoa; phylum Chordata; class Mammalia; order Lagomorpha; family Leporidae; genus Oryctolagus; species Oryctolagus cuniculus. The sequence continues at coordinate 54,035,171 of NC_091440.1, read as the reverse complement.
TATAGTCCTGGTCCTCACTAATATCTTTCTATTAATGTAGAGATAGATGTAAGCACAAAATTTCAAAGCTCTAAATCTTAATACATATATTAAAATCTTACTATTATGTGATAAATAATATCCAACTCTGGATAAATAAAACCCCCCATACTAATAAAAGAAAATAACTTAGCAGCCCCACACTGTCCACATTTTTGAAAAAGGAGAAGAGGATCTGGGCAGAAAAGAGAAACAATTTGCAGTTTCATAATGTCTGAATTAAGGTGGTAGGATCTTTTTCTCTGAGGTAATAGGAAATAAACATGGGGCTGATATGTTCAGGACAAAATCAGAGAGTACTTTAGGTGAAAAGCATTTGAGGAAAACCTGGCTAAACAGCAGATATTTTTCTGAAATGTAAAGGATGAGACATCTATTCATGTTCTTGAGAGTAGTAGTGGAATGTTGGCAAGCAGCACTTCCAGATAAGAGAAGAAGCCAAGGTTGGACTAAGCTTGGCATATTGGAGAAAATGAAAAAAAAAAAAAAATCACTTGTGTGACTAAAGAATCATGAGTTTGAAGAGCCTAGTAGGGTTAGATAGGTGGCTTCTATTAGGCTATAGAAAGAAGTTCAGATTTTACTCTAAGTATGGTGGGAAGTCATTAAAAGACTTTCAGCAATAAAGTAGCATAATGCAAATGACCAAAATGCTTATGCCTGGATTACTACAAACAGATAATGGATCAAAGATGGAGCCAGAGATACTACCCTGTAGATTGTTGTAGAAATCCAGGTAAGAACTGATGGCAGCATCATTTCATCATTTAAGCAGGCAGTTAGACCAAGAACATTTATACAATGGTGGATGAGACCTTAGGAGTGAGGGGCTATGAAATCATCTGTGGAAGCAGGAAGCAGAAACAAATAGAGTAGGAAAATCCTATGGTTGTTATTTTAATTGAAGCAGAACAGCTAAGTATTATTGTGATGTACTTCATGAATGTATCATGGAAGTCAGAATATGAATGTCATTTTAGGTTTTAGAAGTTTATGGTGCTGTATGAAGAAAGCAACCTTAAAAAAGCAAATAAATAATATTGGTAAAAGAATTTGGATTAAAGTATCTTAGAATCTAGGTGAGCAAGAACAGAAGCAAATGGGTGAGGATAAAGGACATCAATGCAGAAAGGAAATTGCCATGCCCTCACATCCAGAGTTCATAAAAATATAAGGGAAGAAAAGAGCCTTTGCTTGAGACAATTACAAGGGAATAATATCTTCACGTTTTAATGAAGACAAAAACCAACCAACAAAAAAATTACAAATTTAATTTGTGATTATAGGGGAAGGAGATATGTATGATCGTGGTATGGTGTCTCCATGGTAGGAGAATGATGCATATTGGATCTTTTCATGGTGTACAGAGAAGTGTGGAATGATTATCACGGTAAAAAGTGATGGCCAAGAAGGAGATATAAGGATAATTCTTATAATCACCAAGATAAGTGTGGAAAAGCAGACCTACCGCTGTGTCCACAAATGTTTATGCCTGTTTGTGGAGTGGCCTCTTTCTGATGTTTATTTGTGTTCATGGGATGTTGCCAGCTTCCTGAGAGTGCTACATGTGGGATAATAGCAGTTCTAAATAGCAGTTCCCTGTGGCTAGTTGTAAGGTCATGGTGAGCTTCCTTGTGGCTCACAAGCAGCTATTTGTGGGGACTTGGAAGAGCAAGTTTTTGATGTTTCTCAAGGTTTGAACTCTCAAGATTAAAACCCTCTTGGCTTTCTGAACCTTTCAAATTCTCACTCCATTCCTGTAATAGAAAAACCTGTCAACAAAATAATTTGAAGGTGTGATTTACCCATTTAAAGTAACACAGAGATTATCCAGACATTGACTTAAATTTGACTGATGTAAGAATTACCACTTGGAAAACCTTTCAAAAACTCCAAATTTTCAGTTTCATTTCACAATTTAGAAACATAATTCATGGAGATGAATATTTAGTCTATTGCAGTAAGACTTTTTTTAAACAACCTGATAAGATTCCCCAGGAATTTCTGTGCAGCTGTGTCTACACTAGTAATTATGTGAGAATTTCAAACTAGGTGGGATTAGAAAAAAAACATCTTCCATGGTCTGGCCCATGTCTACTTCTCTATTCATATACTGCCACTTAATGCATCAAGCAATAGTAGTCTACTTTCCCTTCACCAGACAGTTGTAGGAAGCTGAGAAGTGAAAAGTTTTGCATTTCTATAATGCAACTACGTTGTCCCATCCCTGCCCACGGGATTGCACTAAAGACTCATTGCACCTCCTGTCAGCCCTCTCCGTGTTACAGTGAATGATGCCTGCGTCTGTTTCCCTACACTAGCTTTTAAATTTCCCAAAGAATAGGAAGTGGTTTGTTCTCAGGTTTACATCTTCTGAATTTATCATAGTCCTGGGCATGTGCATTGTTTTTTCAGGCTTAGATAAAGTAAATTGAAAACCTTGGAGTTAAGTGTGAAGGAAGTACAATTAAAGTATAACTGCATGTATGCTCTGGAAACACGCATGATATATTCTGTCAGCAATATGAAGGAATTCCCAACATACGTTTGAATGTGGGGTTAAAGATAAGACTTCATGAAAGATGTGAAAGAAAGAAATCAATGTTTGAAAATTATTAAACTCAGTTTTAAAAATGTTCATGTAAGAGTAGAGAAATGTGTCAATCAAGGGTGTCTATTAAAGGGTAGAGAATGATAAAAATGAAGTATTGAAGAAACACAAACTGCTGCTTGTGATAGCTCAGAAACAGAGTCAGATTGAGCTCTGTGGCACTATGTTTAGGGTAGATTTTATGCTTTTTCTTCTCTTCTTACTGTATCCCAAAGAGGAAAATCTATCCCAGTTTTCTCTGTTCTTCTGAAATATAACATCTCTTAGTTCAAAAATGAGATTTAAAAACAGCAGAAATGAGTCTGAATCCTAATCCCTCTATTCATTCATTAGTCTTTCTTCTTTTCCTCCCTCTTTCCCTTCCTCTCTCTCTCTCTCTCTCTCTCCCTTTCTTTTTGACAGGATTTGAGTCCTGCATTTTTTTCTGAGATTCAATTTCTGCAAAATGAGGAGAATGATCCCCGCTTTGCCACCAAGTTTTCATGAAGATGCAGTGATAAAATGTGTGGGAATGTGATTAACAAACTGAAAAAGGCGTCATGATTGTGAAGTTCTCATCTTTATTCCATTCTCATTTTGTACCTGTTTCTTATGATATTTTTGTGTTTTTTCTCCTAGGAAAAAATTCTAAAATGCATGCAATTTCATCTTTGTACTAATAATTTAAAGTAATATAAAATTATTTTGTTTAATGTCCAGTTATTCAAATAATTTTAAATTTAACATTTATGATCTGAAGTACATGTAATATATGAAATGCATTTTCTGTACTTATTGAATTCATAACCAAGTGAATTTCTATCTATAAAACATATTTAATTATACATGATTTTTTTAAGTTTTCACTTTCTCAAGGGAAAAATGTTTTTAGTTTATTTTCCCATGAACTTGAAAATACAGAAAAACCTATATCTCAAATTTATAGGACAATAATAGCAATGCTTGAAATGGCAATTCTCCATGAGAAAATAATTATTTTAGAGCATTAATTTGTTTTTTCTACACATTTTAATAATTTTATTTACTTTATTTTATTTTATTCACTTGAAAGGCAGAGAGACAGAGCCAGACAGAGATCTTCCGTCCACGATTCACCCCCAAATGCCTGCAACAGCTGGGACAAGGACAGGCCAGCGTTTGGATTGAAGGTTTCAATCCAGTCTCCTGTGTGTGTGGCAGGGGCCCAACCACCAGGCCAGTCACCTGAGCCTCCCGGAAAAAGTGACACCAGGAAGCTGGAATCAGGGACGGGGTGGATCAGGGATGCAATATGAGGCACTTCACTTTGAGATACAGGTGTCCCAAACAGTATTTGAATTGCTGTGCTGAATGCCTGCCCACACACACTATTTAATGGCTTGATGCTTGCCAGACAGTATGCTAAGCACAAAGGAGATAGCAACAGCATGAGAGCAATGCTCTGCTCCATCAAGAAGGATATAGCACATTGGAGAAGACAAGAGTCCTAATAAACAGTTAAAATAGAGTGATAGGAATGTGCATGGTGATGCAAAATGAGAGTCACATATGGAGGTTATGACATCTGAAACTTAAAATTAAGGCAAATCATACTAAAAACAGACAAGACATAAAAGGTTAAGATTCCAAATGTCAAAGTTAGCCATTGCAGAGTCTCATGGCAAATCCCTTATTTTCCTAGTGTGATCTGCTACACTGCTCAGATTTAGCTTACACTAGCTTTTATATTTTCAAACAATTCCCAACCTTACTTTTCTTAAAGGAATAACATAGTACTTAAATTGAATGAATGTACTAGGCAAGAAGATGATGCCATGGGCATAAATAAAGCCAAAAAAATTAAAAATAAAGTGAGAATACTTACTTTAAACAAAATGTGGGGTATTAATCTAATATAAATAATTAATTGTATTTTGTAAGGTATAGGAGTATAAAATAGTCACTTTTGTTATGTTCTTTAAATAATGCATAAGGAATTTATAGAATTAACTACCAGCAATGAAATGTTTGTAAGATATAATATCTAACATACCCTTCCACTAATAATGGATTAACTTCAAAGTCTCAAAGAGTTCTGCTTCAGAGCTGTGGGACTGACAGACTGAAGCCGTGCCCTTGCTAGCAGGTGAAATCCTAGAATGCAGGTATCCACAACTGAGTCAGGGCCAAATTTGAGAGATGAATTTTAACAGCTCAATAAAACACTGGAGAACTTATTTATAGAGTTGTTAGGATGATTAGCTCTTACAGTGCAACATGTTATTAGGACCATTTGCTAAATTTTGTGGGTTTTGCTTCCTGTAATTTCAAGCATTATTTATCAGAAACAAATTAAGCATGTTAATGATTCTCCAAAGTGGTGAAACAGAGAAACACTTCTCAAGAAGTGGCTTTCCTTTGTTACACTCAACTCTAAACGGAAAGCAGAAAGGGCCTTTTCTAATCGACATTAGTGAAGCCACCTAACAATTTTGTTGTAATATTTATATCAATTTTGTATGATTCAGATATCATACAATAGGCTATTAGTAAATATAGATTGCACACATGGATATATTCACAGAGTTACCTTAAGCCATAAAAAAAAAATACAGAATAATGATGGCAAAAGCATACCACAGCAGGAAGAGAACAATGTTACAAGATCCGTAAAGGCAGAAAAATTAAATAAAGTTTAATCTGGCCTCCAAAATAAGACTTTTCAAATCAGTTCCACTATAACAGTGAGCTTCCTTTATTCTCAGAAAAAGGAAAGGTTTTGTCTTCTCTGTGCTGTGCAAAATGACAATGAGTTCCTGTGACAAACCACAAACAAAGGATTCAAAGATATTCTACTAAGACAGTGGTAAGACAACTGCTGTCGTTATCCATGAAAGGTATATGACTACATACGAAATGAATTTCTGAAATAAGGTCCATATCTTGTCCAAATAATTGCTATATTAAAAGCAATGTCATTTTGTTGGAGGGCAGACGGGTGAAATATTTAGCTGATGACAGTCTTATCATATTACAGTTCTTTTGCTATTGTGTATTTCTCTCTTTGTTCCTTACCTTGATAAAGCTGAATAGTAGAATGTTAAGCCTCCAAAGTTCAATTTCCACCTCATATAATGTGTTTGAATTGAAAGACATATTTAGCAATGCACTGCTATATCACTATTAATCATTATATTGTCTTTGAATTCATCCTGAAAAATCCCACCTATCTTGTGTATCAGACATTCTAAGGACTTTACATCTTTTTACTTTCTTTACTTTTATAATTTTTTATTCTGACGTTTTTCCCTAACAAGAATCTTGAAAGAATCTGCCCAAGGAAGGACAATCCTTATAATACGAACACACCTTATAGCAATTTAGAACACGCATATTTTTCTTACACAACATAACAATCTAAGGCCAAATAGCTGAATTGGATTATAATCAGGATTGCTGCTAGAAAATCGCAAAGTCCATCATCATTACCAGTGGTAGAGTTAGAAAGGCAATTGGAACTTAGAAATGTATTTTTTAATGGCGCATAGGAAAAATGCACAATGCACTAGATATTGAATTTTCCCTGACTTGGGAAAAGTTATAATCGTTTCTAATTTTCTTTTATATAATATATGACCATATGAGATCAAGCAAATAGAAATTTCTAAATGTCAATGTATAAAGTATTTCATAAATGAAAGACATAGCCAGAAAGTCTGCTGTATTTCTGGAAATGTTCCCTACGTACACACACACAAAAAAAGTTGACAAGGCAGAGTGCCATTGTAGCATTAATTGCAGCTTTCAGAATGGGAGCATATTTCTCTGTAATTAAGACTTTCTGGATCTAAATAAGTATCATCTATGCAAGCTCCTCTGCTTTTATGGTGAATTGTTGCATAATAATAAAATCAAATGATTTAAAGGTGACTGCTGGACAGTCTCCATTTTTCACAAGCAGCTTTCCAGTACCGCTGCATTGTGTTTCCCCAAGTACTTCTGCTGGATCAGCCCTACTTTTCCTCTTAGGAAATAGGAAACCTAAAATTCCTGCCAGAGCAGATGTGCAGGTAATGAGAGTGGGACCCCATAAAGGGCATGAAGCGAAGGACAGCTACAGCCTAGCCCTGTGTGCAGGTGATTCTGGACATCGTTCCACATTGGAAGCAAAAAGCTCTGGCTGAGGATGGATTTAAAGGCATAGGAAATTCTCCTAACAGAAGAGCTAAGAATGAGTCTGAAACAATGGTGAATAGGAACTAGAATGCCTTTATAAGACTACTGCTGCAGCACATTGAAGAAGTTGCATGGAAGCCAGTACAATCACAAACTGAAAAGAAGAAAAAATACAAAATATACTCCAACAAATAAATACAATGGAAAAATATGATGTTGCTGAGAACCATAACTTGGTTATTCCCCCACAGGGGAATAACTTGTGTTTTTATGCATGCTAAAGCTATATAGAACTTGAAAGAACAGCCACTGAAAGACTGAAATTAGTATCAACCCTGGCTTCTTAAAGCCATCAAAGCATCATCTGGGGTTTTTCACAGCTGTAACAAGTGTTATGCAATCCTAGATGGATAGATAATGCCAATGAAGAAACAGATTTTTTTCCTTGCACAGGGCAAAAACAATGCTCTCAATGTTTCTCTCCTCTTTCTTTCTTTGACCTCAATAATTACAGAAAAATTCAATCAAATGTAGGTTGTAATAGCAACAATCAACCACATTTCTATGCCTGTTCATATCCAGTCTATATTCCTTCTACATTCTCTAAAGTAAAAGGCACCTGTTCTTGTATCCATGTCACCAAAGTCCCTAATATCAATATTGACCCGAACTTCTTCCCATTGTCTGCCTGACAAGTAATTCTCAGGAATTAGCATCCCTTAAACATGTTGTAAAGGCTTACATGCTTAAGAGTCCGTCTCTTGAGCATCAGAAATCCACATCATCAGAGGGCTTGGTTTAAAACCTGGCTTCACTCTCCATTGCAGCTTCCTGCCTATGCACCTTGGAGAGAGCAGGTGATGGCTGAAGTATTGTGTTCCTTCCATCCACGGGGGAATAGCTGCAGTGTGACCCACTGGTCAGTCACTAAATTGTGACTCCTGATCCAGAGCAAGCAAATTACCTCAGATGTCACAGCTCTCAGGTACCCAATAACTCACAGTCTCTATACTATGAAGCAGTGTTTCATAGCAAGACTGAAACATTCCTTCAACACCTAAGGATGATTTTTGGTATATCAGCGCTGCTATTAAAGGCAAACAGCCATTCACACTGCCTTTTCCTTTGTGAGCCGCTGTTTGGGTGGTATGTAGTCTATAACCCTATTTAATGCCTTTATTCAGTTTGTATCATGTTTAAATACAGACTTCTCAGCCACTAGTTATTACTAATCAACAATTCTTTCAATATTCACATTCCCATCTTCATGGTCCAAATCAGTTGTCTCCAATTCCAGGGATTGGCATTAGTTTGTGGCAGAGAAATTCAACCTGCATAAAGACTTCAACTGCTTGGATTTGGATGCCTTAGAAGTTTGATATAAATATTTGTTCAAAACCTCAGATGTGAAAGGCATACTGTTGTTTTACATTTTCTTTCTTTCTTTAATTATTCAACTGAAATGTGACTCCAGAGTATTACTGTAACTCTACAACTCTTTTTTCTAAGGTTTCTTGAGAAACCCGAGACCAGAATGGTGGTGCCCAGAAAGGGGAGGAAGGCCTTAAATCTTCAGACTATTGTGAATGCCAGTCCTTGGAAGTGTCGTGATGCTGCTGTATCTGTGCCAGGCTTTAAGCAGGGAATTATTTTTTCTGAGACTTGAAAGCATTTGTTGGAAATCTCTTTAAGAGGTTTCATGCCATCTGACCTTCGGAGTCCCACAATCTCTACTTCATGGATCATCACAAACATCTAACCCTTCCTCATTTATTTCTGCCTCTGTCTCCCTCTTCTTGTAAAGTCACTTCACAAAATTCTTTTCCAAAGAACTAAATCTAGAAAGCACTATTTCTTTGTGTATATAGATCATTCAGTCCTCCCAGAAAATGCACACTTTCTCTGAAATCAGGAAGAGCAAAGCTAGGAAGTCAACATGAAATAAATGGGAGGATACAGGTAGAGAGAGCCACCAGAAGTGTGGGAACTGCTGACCAAGAACTACTTACTGTAGGATAAAGAGCATCAATGCATTTATGCCCTCATAAATTCCCATTTGCCCCTGTTCCTTGAGACTTTATTCTTTGCTGTCACAATAGACTCTGTGTTAAAGAATTTAGGACAAGAAAGAAACTCAAATGATCTACTTTGAATAATTTTTCACCTTTCTAGGTGAGAAATTTGAAACCCAAAAGTCTAAGTCACCTGTTTCAACGACGTGCACCTCTTTTATGGAAAACTTGATTTTATTATTCATAGAATTATAATAGCAATTATCACAAAGTTATTACAGTACTAAGGCAGTTTATATATATATATATTTAACATATATGTGTATATTGCTTATCTGTGTCACTATGCCATAAGTTCCTTTTACAACATTACTTTAATTAATAATCCTACTGCACATATACTTCTTTATGTAAATCATCACATGTTTGGAACAAAATTCACATAAAAGCATAGAATACAAAACTCTTGAGCACTTTTTTAAAGTTACTATCTTTTAAACTGCTTTGAAATGAGAAAATCTACTCAAATCTTATGAGTAATGTATCTTCTCTATGTTTCCCACTACCCCAGAGTTTCTAAGATGGTATTGCACAAATATTAGGTATTGAATGTTATTTTAATCAATAAAAATTAGGTTCTACTTAATCACTACTAGTATTCAATGTTGGATATTTTCAATTTATTTCAACTTTATTTACTCTACAATATTGAAACCAAGCTTAGCCTTTTTCTTTCTGGAAGAAGGATTGAATTTCATGTCCCAGACATTCAGTGTCTTCGTTCATTTGGAAAAATGACTTATACCATGGGGTAAATGTGCAAACATGAGAGGGTGCATTTGTTTATTTGGGAATTGTTGAACTATACAAAGAACAAAGTAATATGTTACATCAAATCTGGAATTTCACTGAGTTTGGAACCTGTCTCCACCATTAATTAGTTTTGTAACGATCAACTTCACTTTACATAACTTCTGTTTGTAAATCCTGAAATAAAAATAGGAGTATCTACTTTATAGAATTATTTTCAGGAGTAAATAAGAAATATGAGAATAAAAGACTTGATAGAGAGCATGCACAAATGAGGCACTCAATGAAAATGATCATTGGCTAAACATACCCAGCATTGGTCTTTTCAGGAAATTACTTCCATTTTCCTTTCCTTTTTACCTGACTTACAACAAATAATACAGATAAATCACAACTCGGTGCTTTCATAAACTAAATAATTTTTCATAAATTTGCACTTATTTGCTACGCATTGATGAACCCTGGCATGTTTTCAATCTTCTGTCTTAATTCTACACTTACCTGGATTTCACTTTTTATATGTAGAGCAAAACCCAATAAGTCAGTTTCACAATCCACTAAACAAAATTTTGACATGAAAGCAGTATTTTAAAATAACATTTAAAATTAGTGATAATGATAGCAGTAACCATTTTTATGTTTAAATATGCAATAGAGTCAAGTCTAGATCATGAGTTTTGATTCTATTTAGGTATTGTTTCTTAGGCATGGAGAAAAAGTAATGTCTTAGTCAGAAGATTTCAGTTTCTGGTAGAAGATAGTACCAAAAAGTTTGTTTGTTTGCTTGTCTGTTTATTTTCTGAATGGTAACCAAGGATTTTGTAAAGAAAAGACTATTTAAAAAAACAGAGAGAGACACAAATAACATTTTTTCAATATGATAAATGTACAATATGTGGACTGCACAACATCACACTGTGTATTTGAAATAAAAATTGCCTTGGAAAATCGAAGAGGGTGTTTTTATCAAATGCCATAAGAAATGTTTTTGTATTGAAAGAGAATTTCATATTTATACTTTAAAACACTGTGATTATTCTTCATGCATTAACATTCTGAACACAGCAAATGTGCTAATACAAAGTCTTGTAAATGTGTGGGTCAAGGAGTTCATTCGGTATTTCTCTGGGCATTAGCACAAAGAAGCTGGCTCCTTTCAATATAGATAGTAATTCAGTTAAGTATTACATTTTCAGCTCTCAATTAGGTTTTCAAATCTTAGTAATTTGATGAATTTTCTTACCATCATGTCTTACTTTTAATAATTTACTCTCTGATTTTATGTGATGTTATCATGACTTACTCACTGATTTTTAGTATGCTTTTCATATTTATGTACACATGAATATTTGGAATGTTTATCTCTTTAACTATAGATACCACTTGAATTGGACATGTTTTTAATTCTTTTCTACAAAACTAAGTATTCATGGAATTAGATGAAAGGTATGAATTATAATTCTAATTTATTTATGAATAAAATAGCCTCAAAGTTTCTTCACAGCCCCATCTGAAAAAGCATGTTCAAAAGCTTCATGTCCTTGGTGATCATTTATTTTTATTTCAAAATAAAATGTAGATGTAAAGTCATATCATTAAATTTCAATTCCCCCAATGGAAAGAAGTTAGAAGGAAAAAAATTCTGATTTAAAAACTTTTGCCCCCTTTACTTTCCACATATCTCTTTTTGTAAAAAGAAAATCAACTTAAAAGGACTAGTGATAGAAGTTTGCTTTTGTAAAAACTCACAGAAGATATAATACAAATAAAATGAATATTGAGCATTTGAATATGTTTCATGAAACCTTGAAACAAGCCCTTCCCAAAGGTTAGACTAGATATAAATATGAATTACTTCACTTTGTTAGGCTTCTAAGGAGGAAACTAAGTGTTGAGATGGTTTAACTGATGAAGCCAATTCCAGAGAAACAGAAAATTAAGTACAATTTTTTATAAAGTGAGATCAATGAGAAAATAAACAATTTATGGTCAATCTGTTTGCTAAAATTATTTTATAGTAAAATAATATGATAAAACAAATATTTTATTTATTTTGATTATACTCTTCAGCAAATTTATTTCTTGTGGTGTAAGATACTAAATACATGAAACAAAACCAAGAAATGGAAATTGAGATTTCAGCAAAGATGGAGTGATCTCATTAGTTCCTGTTACATAGAGATGAAAAATCTAGTGAGTAACACAAAAAGCAACAGAGGAATATCTGAAAGGTATAAAGAAGAATGAAAACCACCAGGAAACTTCAGAACCTGAGAAATCAAACAGCAGAAAGTGCTATGGGTTTCCTTAGGGCTTCCCATAAGTCCCTACAACAGCAGCCTTCAACTCAGAACCACCAATGAACTCCAAGAAAAGTCTGAATCTTTAGGTCAAAGGGGCAAGAAAAAATGTAGCTGAGTCTACCAAAGGAAACCTTCCAGCCCCACTCCCATGGTTCTAGTAGGGCAAGAAGAAGCTACTTTTCCACCGACTATGAATCACATGGAAGCAGTTAGTATTCTCCAATCCCCATCAGACAGGGTTAGACAAATAGATATCTAGTCACTTATTTTGTTGAATGATGTAAACTGTCAGTGATTGATTAGTCACCATATATTCTTTAGACAGTTCTGAAGATTATAACCTCTAAAATTTGAATTGATATGTGCTTATTATTTCTAAACATAGACCTAGCATTCACAGAATGTTTTACTCAAAACCTAGATTTATCCTGAAGAATTCTGAGTATAAAGTCTCCAACTTCTATTATGATTATATCTATGTCACATGACATTGAGCAAAAAAGAAATCTACAAGGATATATAACAATGTTGTCTGAAAATGGTGTAGCTATGTGAAATAAGGGATTAGATATTTTACTATTCAAAAATAAGAGAATTAAAGTAATGCTCTCATTGTCCTACCTCATTAATCCAACAAATACAGTAATCGATGTCCCACTTGCTAAAGATATACTCTTGAGCAAAATGAAATCTGTCAGTTCCATGGAACTTACTTCTGAGGGGGAAGGTAGGAAATAGTCATAAATAAATAAATAAATAAATAAATAAATAAATAAATAAATAAATAAAAGATGTTGATGAATGCCATGGAGAAAAATACGAACAGCGTGGTATTAAAAGATGAGCTGTTAGGGAAAGGGAGACAGAACTGAAATTTTTCAATAGGGAAGGTTTTACTTGGAGGGTATCATTTGAGTGAACAAAAATGGAAGAGTCAGGTTTGGAGATAATTGGTGAGAGGTACTGAGAGAAATATAGCAAATATATTCAAGGAATGGAATCCTGAAGTAGTAAGGTAAAAGAAGGGGAAACTTCCAGGTTTATATGGTCTGGATCATTGGAAGTATTTTGGCTTTAGTTTTGATTGACAGCAGATGCACTCAAAATAATTTTAGCAGAGGGTGACATGATCACTTTACTTACCACTCTGTTAAAATAGATTACAGATAGGCAAAGACAGAAGGAGGACTTCCAATAATCAGACATGAAATGATAACTGATTGGATTACATTGTTAGTCTTGTAGTTGATTTTAAGTGATTGAATATAAAACAAATTGGATATGCTGGTAGATTAAGATTAGAATTTAAGAGAAAGTAAGGAATCTAAGCTGACTCCAGAGAACTTGAGTATAGAATCTCTGTTTGCTGAAATGAGGAGGACTATCACAGGAGCAGATTTGTGATTTTTGCTTTTTTTCTCTTTCCAGATGTTTTTAAATAGAGGATTGACTTCAGGAGTAGTGAAGACAAAGCAAAGAAACAAATAAATTATAGAAGTAAAATAAAAATACTGGGCCAGGATCTATCTGGTGTAGAGGTTAAGATCCCACTTGGGATGACTTCATCCCATATTAGAGCATCTGGGTTTGAGTCCCAGTTGTGGCTCTTAGTTCCACCTTTCTGTTAGTGCACACATAGCATAAGTAGCTGCATCCCTGTCAGCCAAATAGGATAGTGGGATTGAGTTCATAGCTCCCAGACATTTGAGGAGAGAACCATAAGAGTTCTCTGGCTGTCTTCTTCTTTTTGTCCTCTGCCTGTCAAATACAACAAAATAGAAAAATTGAATAAGGACACTGACTTGGAAGCCAAATGCAAGTATTTCAAGAAAGAGGGAGTGATTGTTTAATGTTGCTAATGTGTCAGATAAAATGACACCAAGGACTGGTCATGAGATTTATCAATGTCAAAATCATTGGTAAGGGGTCAGCGCTGTGGCACAGTAAGTTAAAGCCCTGGCTTGGAGCGCTGGCATCCCATATGGGCACGTGTTCATGTCCCTGCTGCTCCACTTCTGATCCAGCTCTCTTCTATGGCCTGGGAAAGCATTAGAATATGGCCCAAGTCCTTGGGCCCCTGCACCCACATGGGAGAACCAGAAGCTTCTGGCTCCTGGCTTCAGACCGGTACAGCTCGGGCCATTGTGGCAAATTGGGGAGTGAACCAATGGATGGAAGACTTCTCTCTCTCTCTCTCTCTCTCTCTCTCTCTCTGCTTCTCCTCTCTCTGTGTGACTCTGACTTTCAAATAAATAAATAATTTTTTTTAACTTTTATTTAATGAATATAAATTTCCAAAGTACGATTTATGGATTACAATGGCTTCCCCTACATACCGTCCCTCCCACCCACTACCCTCCCCTTTCCCACTCCCTCTCCCCTTCCATTCACATCAAGATTCATTTTCGATTATCTTAATATACAGAAGATCAGCTTAGTATACATTAAGTAAGGATTTCAACAGTTTGCTCCCACACAGAAACATAAAGTGAAAAATAATAGATGATTTTTTTAAATGATGATGAAATCAGATCAGACCTAGTGTCATGTTTAATCCCAGTGAGAGTCAAGTTGGGAGTTGATAATTTCTTTTTTTTTTTTCTTTCTTTTTTTTTTTTTTACAGAGGATCAGTTTAGTATACATTAAGTAAAGATTTCAATCGTTTGCACCCCCATAGAAACACAAAGTGAAATATATTGTTTGAATATTCGTTATAGCATTAAATCTCAATACACAGCACATTAAGGACAGAGATCCTACATGAGGAGTAAGTGCACAGTGACTCCTGTTGTTGACTTTACCAATTGACACTCCTGTCTATGGCATCAGTAGTCTCCCTATGCTCCAGTCATGAGTTTCCAAGGCTATGGAAGCCCTCTGAGTTCTCCGATTCTTATCTTGTTTAGACAAGGTCATAGTCAAAGTGGAGGTTCTCTCCTCCCTTCAGAGAAAGGTACCTCCTTCTTTGAAGACCTGTTCTTTCCACTGGAATCTCACTCACAGAGATCTTTTGCCAGTGTCTTGGCTTTCCATGCCTGAAATACTCTCATGGGCTTTTCAGCCAGATCCGAATGCCTTTAGGGCTGATTCTGAGGCCAGAGTGCTATTTAGGACATCTGCCATTCTATGAGTCTGCTGAGTATCTCACTTCCCATGTTGGATCACTCTCCCCTTTATTTATTCCATCGGTTAGTGTTAGCAGGTACTAGACTTGTTTATGTGCTCCCTTTGACTCTTAGTCCTTTCATTATGATCAATTGTGAACTGAAATTGATCACTTGGACTGGTGAGATGGCATTGGTACATGCCACCTTGATGGGATTGAATTGGAATCCCCTGGTATGTTTTTAACTCTACCGTTTGAGGTAAGTCAGCTTGAGCATGTCCCAAATTATACATCTCTTCCCTCTCTTATTCCCACTCTTATGTTTAACAGGGATCACATTTCAGTTAATTTTTAACACTTAAGAATAACTGTGTATTAATTACAGAATTAAACCAGTCATATTAAGTAGAACAGACAAAAAAACTACTAAGAGGGATAATGTATTAAGTTGTTCATTAACAGTCAGGGCTATGCTGATCAAGTCACCGTTTCCCATAGTGTCCATTTCACTTCAGGAGGTTTCCTTTTTGGTGTTCAGTCAGTTGTCACCGATCAGGGAGAACATATGGTATTTGTCCCTTTGGGACTGGCTTATTTCACTCAGCATGATGTGTTCCAGATTCCTCCATTTTGTTGCAAATGACTGGATTTCGTTGTTTCTTACTGCGGTATAGTATTCTAAAGAGTACATATCCCATAATTTCTTTATCCAGTCTACCGTTGATGGGCATTTAGGTCGGTTCCAGGTCTTAGCTATTGTGAATTGAGCTGCAATAAACATTAGGGTGCAGACCGCTTTTTTGCTTGCCAATTTAAATTCCTTTGGGTAAATTCCAAGGAGTGGGATGGCTGGGTCGAACGGTAGGGTTATCTTCAGGTTTCTGAGGGATCTCCAGACTGACTTCCATAGTGGCTTGACCAGTTTGCACTCCCACCAACAGTGGGTTAGTGTCCCTTTTTCCCCACATCCTCGCCAGCATCTGTTGTTGGTAGATTTCTGAATGTGAGCCATTCTAACCGGGGTGAGGTGAAACCTCATTGTGCTTTTGATTTGCATTTCCCTGATTGCTAATGACCTTGAACATTTTTTCATGTGCCTGTTGGCCATTTGGATTTCCTCTTTTGAAAAATGTCTATTGAGGTCCTTGGCCCATCTCTTAATTGGGTTGTTGGTTTTGTTTCAAACATCTACAGCCAACTTATATTTGATCAAGGATCTAAAACTAATTCCTGGAGCAAGGACAGTCTATTCAATAAATGGTGCTGGGAAAATTGGATTTCCACGTGCAGAATCATGAAGCAAGACCCCTACCTTACACCTTACACAAAAATCCACTCAACATGGATTAAAGACCTAAATCTATGACCTGACACCATCAAGTTACTAGAGAACATTGGAGAAACCCTTCAAGATATTGGCACAGGCAAAGAGTTTCTGGAAAAGACCCGGGAGGCACAGGCAGTCAAAGCCAAAATTAACTATTGGGATTGCATCAAATTGAGAAGTTTCTGTACTGCAAAAGAAACAGTCAGGAGAGTGAAGAGACAACCGACAGAATGGGAAAAAATATTTGCAAACTATGCAACAGATAAAGGGTTAATAACCAGAATCTACAAAGAGATCAAGAAACTCCACAAAATAAATAAATAAATCTTTAAAAAAAATCATTGGTAAACTTGGCATGGAGCAGTGAAGATGAAAGGCTAATGTAAGTTTAATAGAAAATTGGTGGAGAGGATTTAGAGGAACTTAGAGGAACCAAAATAGAAAGTTAAGAGAAAATGGAGTATAGACAATATAAAGAATAATGATGATACCACCTAATTCACACTGGTGTAAGGGCTTTAAGCATTGTATTTCATTGAACCCAACGATATAAATATTATTACTATCTATATTTATAGATGAATAATCTGTCATATCAAGGTTAGGAAACTCATCCAAGATCACAGAAATCTGATTTTTAAAATATATTTATTTTAGAGGCATATGTGTCTGTCAGTATGTGTGTGTGTGTGAGAGAGAGAATTTAAATGTTTCCATCCACTGGTTCATTCTTTCATAAATGCAACTACAGCAGGGGTTGAATTGGGGTGAATGTCAGGAACTGGAGTAAATGTTAGGAACTGGGAATACAATTCAGTTTTCCCACATGGACACCAGGAACCAAATTATTTCTCAGGTTCCACATTAGCAGGAAACTTGAGTCAGGAACTGGAGGCAAGAATCAAACCTTACTACTCTGATTTGGATGCCCATTCCAAGATCTGATTTTTAAGCACTGTGTTATGCTGATAATAAGGTAGTAAAGTTGGCCGGCGCCGCGGCTCACTAGGCTAATCCTCCGCCTAGCGGCGCCGGCACACCGGGTTCTAGTCCCGGTCGGGGCGCCGGATTCTGTCCCGGTTGCCCCTCTTCCAGGCCAGCCCTCTGCTGTGGCCAGGGAGTGCAGTGGAGGATGGCCCAGGTGCTTGGGCCCTGCACCCCATGGGAGACCAGGAAAAGCACCTGGCTCCTGGCTCCTGCCATCGGATCAGCGCGGTGCGCCGGCCGCAGCGCGCCGGCCGCGGCGGCCATTGGAGGGTGAACCAACGGCAAAGGAAGACCTTTCTCTCTGTCTCTCTCTCTCACTGTCCACTCTGCCTGTAAAAAAAAAAAAAAAAAAAAAAAAAAAAAAAATAAGGTAGTAAAGTTGTGTCATTTAGAGCACTTTTGCTTATTTGTTGGACTTAAAACAATGAGGCCCATTAACATATCTCATATAGCCTAACTCTGGTGTTGTGTGGAGATAAGTTTCCTTAATTCAGCAATCCAATATATCAGATACCCTCTTCTGGTTCTTTGCAGAGAGGCTATATAGCAGCTTCAAGAATATACCTTTGTGTAGTAACATTCAAAAGTTGGAAGGAAGGGGAAAGGAGATTATCTTACTATCTTATGGAGGAAAAAAAATCCTATAATTCTCACATTTTGTGCCTTGTTAGATAAGACAAAATCATTTATCAGACCTGCAAGAGACTCTGGCAAAATGAGCATCCAGTTTTTAACCCTTGTAATAGCCTTGATCTACACTAGCAGTTATAAGGAAGTAGAGAATATGCTGGGTTTACAAGCACGGAGTTCCTAGAGAAAACACAGGACACAGAGAGAGAGAGAGAGAGTCATGAACAAAGAGACAGTCAGCATTTTGAGAGGTATTGAAAGGGAGGAGTAAAGCATGTAAGCTGGATTTAATATGAAATTTCACCATTTTTGGTAACCAGGTAAGTGGTCTACAATCTTCAAAGGGATGTGAAAAAGGCACTGGAAAATTGTTCATCCGTGGTCTATCCCATTATTTATCACAAATAGCTATGTATTAAATTTGTCTTAAAATGGGTGCCCTTACAAAACTTGCAGTTTAGCAAGGTTCCAGATGAAGAAATTGTGTGATAAGTCAATTACAGGAAACGATGAGTGTGGTTTGGAATGATTACACTATTTGTGTAGTTTGCCCTTTTACATTTCCCAGCTTTTAATCTGACTTCCTCAGATAGCCCTCTTTTGAGCAGTCTTCACATAAGATAGAGTTCTTTTTTCTCTTGTCATGCCTTGCCATATTACCTTAGACACCATATTTGGATATATTTTCTCTGCATCTCACCAAACACTTTCATCTTATACTGGATTAGACCAGATCTCCAGACATAGACGATAATAAACATTCTTCTAATAATATAAATGGTAATGAAAGCCAATTAATTTTAAAAATAGAAAAATTCATAGTTGCCCTTAAACAACTTGTTCAGTATTATTTCACCCATACCAAAATGTTTTGGTTAACCTCCCTAAAGTTCACCTAGATTCTGTCTTAGTGAAATTCAAAAACAGAAGAAAAACAAAAGGAGAGGGGAGATAATTATCCCTGAAATCTTATTGGAGGAAGTAATTGATGAAAAAGAGTTATTTGGAATAGAGATCTTGATTTAGTTATAAATGAAACTTATAATCATGCATTGGAAGTCTTAAGCTGTCCATATCATCCAAAACAATCTGCAGTTTTAATTCAATTCCTACCAATATCCCTATAACGTTTCTTCAAAGAAATAGAAATATAATTCCAAAATTCTTATGAAATCTCAATGGACTCTAAGTAGTCAAGACAACCATAAGACAGAAAAACAAGTATGGACACTTTGTACTTCCTGATTCTAGAATATATGAGGGATTATAAAAAATAATCATACTTACAAATGTGTAATATGAAAGTATCCATACATATATATCACAGCTTTAAGAATTACAACAAAATGGTGCTGACATAAAAACCTGGATATAGGAAAATGAAATAATAGAAAACCTACAAATGAAGCTTCACATATATGATCAAAGTATCTGTAACAAAAATGCAAAGATTACATAGGAGAAGAGAATAATCTGTTCAACAGTGTTAAGAAAACTGGCAATTCATATCCAAAAAATAACTTGGACCCTGGCCTTAGATAACATACAGTAGCAACACAAGATGGATTAAAAATCTAAACATAAGACCTGAAACTGTAAAACTCCTAGATTAAAATATAGGGGAAAATGTTCATACCTTGGCTTTAATAGTGGTTTCATGATTATGATACCAAGAATAACTAACCAAAATGAAAGAAAAAAATGATAGTGCTCAAACTTAGAAACTTTTGCAGAAGTAAAACCATCAACTAAGTGAAAAAATAATCTATGTAATGAGTAAGGTTTGACCTAACTAATGAGATGTCCATTTAGATGACTATGTTGCAAATATAATGCCTGTGTTAAAAGTCTGACTTTACTCCTGACTCTACCTTCCTGCTAATAAAGACCCTTGGAGGTAACAATGATGGCTCAAGCAATTGGGATCCTGCCATACATATAGATATCTATACTGAGCTCCCTGGTCTCAGCTATGTCCCAAGCCCAGATCTGGCCATTACAGAAACTTAGGTAGTGAATCATCAGATGAAAGTTACTTTATCTCTCTCTCTCTCTCTCCCCCAATTTGCCTCTCAAATTAAGAAAAACACCCTGTAAGTTCACAAAAATATTAATTAAAATATAGGAAAATCTCCAAATAACATATACAATGAAAGTATGTGTAAGTACAGTGAGATATCACCCAATACACATTAGAATGATCCCATTTAAAACATGTAGAAGAAACTAAAAAGTGCAGGTGAAGACTTGAATAATTTGGAATTCTTGTACACCGTCGGTGGGCTTGCAAACTAGTACAGCTGCTATGAAAATACATAGGATTTTCCACAAAAAAAAATCAAAAATAGACCTATCATATGATTCAGCAATACGACTTCTTGGTGTATATCCAAACAGATTAAAAATGGGATCTCAATGAGATACTTGCATACTCGTGTTCATTCTAATATTATTCATTACAACCAAGAGGTAGAAACAATCTAAAGACCCATTAATGGAAAAAATAGATAAAGAAACTGTGATCTATTAAAAATGGAATATTATTTGGTCTTTAAAATGAAGTGGCCCGGGAGTGCAGTGGAGGATGGCCCAAGTCCTTGGGCCCTGCACCCCATGGGAGACCAGGATAAGCACTTGGCTCCTGCCATTGGATCAGTGCGGTGCGCCGGCTGCAGTGCGCCGGCCGCGGCGGCCATTGGAGGGTGAACCAACGGCAAAGGAAGACCTTTCTCTCTGTCTCTCTCTCACTGTCCACTCTGCCTGTAAAAAAAAAAAAAAAATGAAGTAAATCTTATCATATGCTACCACATGGATGACCATAAAGAGCATTATATATTGGGGCTGGTGTTGTGGTATAGCAGGTGAAAATGCTGTCTGTGACTCCAGCATCTATAGGGTCACCAGTTCATGTTCCAGCTGCTTCACTTCTGATCTGTCTCCTTGCTAATGTCCTGGGAAAGCAGTGGAGAATGGGCCAAGCCCTTGGGCCCTTGAATCTATGTGAGAGACCCAGAGGAAGTTCCTGGTTCCTGACTTCAGACCGGCTCATCTCCAGACTTTATGATCATTTGGGGAGTGAGCCAGAGAATGGAAGATTGATCTCTCTCTCTCTCTCTCTCTCTCTTGCTCTCGCTCTCTCCATATATATATATATATATATATATATATATAAAACTCTGAATTTCAAATAGATAAATAAATCTTTAGAAAAAATAACATTATATGAAGCAAAATAAGCTAATCATATAAAGACCAATACAACATGAATCTATTTCTGTGTGGCATCTAGTCAAACTCTTACAAATTAGAAAAGATGCTGCCATGGGCTGAGGGAAGAAGGGAAAAGGAAATTGTTCAACAAATACAAATTTGGGTTTTGCAAGATGAAAAAGTTCAAAAATCTGTTGCAGAAAAATGTGCCAACATTGTGGCTCACTGGGTTAAGCTGTTGCCCTCAATGCCGGCATCCCATATAGGCACTGCTTTGAGTCTCAGCTGCACCTCTTCTGATCCAGTCCCATGCTAATGCATGGCAAAGTAGCAGAAGAAAGTAGCAGAAGACGATCCAAGTGCTTGGGCCCCTGTATCCACTTGGGAAACCAGATGAAGCTTCTCACTTCTGGCTTTGGCCTGACCCAGCCCCAGCCACTATGTCTACTTGGTTAGTAAACCAGCAGATGGAAGATCTCTCTGTGTGCCTCTCTATCTCTCCCCCCCTCTCTCTGTAACTGCCTTTCTTTTTTTTTAACTTTTATTTAATGAATATAAATTACCAAAGTACAGCTTATGGATTATAATTGCTTCCCCCCACATAATGTCCCTCCCACCCGCTACCCTCCCCTTTCCCACTCCCTCTCCCCTTCCATTCACATCAAGATTCATTTTCGATTTTCTTTATATACAGAAGATCAGTTTAGCATACATTAAGTAAAGATTTCAACAGTTTGCTCCCACACAGAAACATAAAGTGAAAAATACTGTTTGAGTACTAGTTATAGCATTAAATCTCAATGTACAGCACACTGAAACTGCCTTTCAAATAAATAAAATAATAAATAAATAAATATTTTTTAAATGTGCATATAGCTAACAATTGCCATACTATACACTGAGAAACAGTTCAGATTATACATTTTACATTGCATTTTTATGACAATCAAAAAAGGATAAATAAACTTTCAGTCAGGAGCTCATGTAAATGCTTTTTTGATACATGCCTTTACTGTAATCTGAAATTGCTCAACTATAATAAAAATTTTCCTATTGAACATTCACCATGTGTGGAGTATAACGAAGGAGACTGCCGTATATTGTTTATGATTCTGTTCCACCAATGGGGAAATAAAGGTCTATGGGACTAAGTCTTTTGCCTAAAATCTTGTTTCTTAAGTAGTTAGATTATTCTTCAAAGTAAACACATCTGGTTATGAATATATACACATTTTCTATTGTGAACTTTTGATCTAGTAAATTTTGGTAATTTTTCCAAACTCATCAAGTTTAAAACTATATTAGTTCATTCTACACTTCCCAAAGCATAAATACATTATATGTATATACCTAGGGAACAGATGTGGACACTTCATAACAACAGGATGTCCTGAAATCCTGATCCTTATCTCAGTTTTACCTTTATGCAGATCTGTCTCACACAGAATAGGATGTATGAGGAGAGAATTACTGCTATTCTGTTTGTGTTGAAGAAGCAAATGTGGAGAAACTGAAGCATATTGGATAATAAAAAACTATTTTGCTAATTAATAGCAAAATCAACCATAAATAAAACCCACATCTTCTTTGTCTTTGTCTAGTGCTATTTATAAAAAGTATGAATATGCTAAAAGTTACCATTTGAGAACTGTACTCATTATTATAAAAAGTAGTACCTGTGAACTCAATTGAATCTGTTCTCTGTATTATCACATTACCATGAAAAATTGAAGTATCCAATGATAAATTAAAAATTAAAAACAAAAAAAGAAAAAAAATAAAGGAGACTAAAGTTCTGCAATGACATGGATTTAGAGGAGGAAGAACAAGCTTTCAATGTCATTTCTTTTTTTTTAAGATTGATTTATTTATTTACACAGAGAGAGACGGAGAGGCAGAGAGAGAGAGAGAGAGAGACATCTTCCATCCGTTGGTTCACTCCCCAGTTAGCTGCAACAGCCAGAGTTGCTCAGATTTGAAGCCAGGAGCCAGGAGCTTCTTCCAGGTCTCCCACACGGGTACAGGGGCCTAAGGACTTGGGCCATTTTCTACTGCTTTCCCAGCCTATAGCAGAAAGCTGGATTAGAAGTGGAGCAGCCAGCACTCGAATTGGTGCCCATATGGGATGCTAGCACTGCAGGCAGCAGCTCCCTGTGTATCGGTGTTTCAGTATAAATGACATCCTGTCTGCATCTCTCTCTTCACTCCTTGCTGCCTTCGCTCTGCTTGGTGATTTAGTATTACCAGACATTTACTATTCTTAGGGACTTTTGACAAAGCAAATATGTTTCCTCAGCTATTTGTGTGGTTCTCCAACAATATCATGCATAGTGCAAAACAACTAAGAAGGGATTTTAGATTATTAACCTCTTTTGATTATTCTGATTGACATTGGTTTGAAGTCAATTGAACAGAGACAAAGCATCAGTTCCAGCTTGTATTACATATTTTGGTTGATATTTTTCTTCCTATCCATGTCAAGCTAGAAGATATGCATTTTCTTATTTTATGGGTATGAGTGATATGATTTGAATATGTTTTGGGTATATTCCACTATGGTTCATGTGTCAGAGTCTTGGTCCCTAAAGTGACAACATGTGAGGCTGTGAAACCTCTAGGATTGAGGCCTGGTTGGAGGTGCTTACTCATTGAGGGTGCTGTCCTCTAAAGGGAGAAAGGTAGTTTTTCTGAGAGCCAAGTTGTTATAAGAGTGAGCCCAGTGGCCTGGGTTGTGGTGTAGCAGGTAAAGCCACCTCCAGCAATGCTGGCATCCCATATGGAAACAAGCTCGAGTCCTGCCTGTTGACTTCTCATCCAGCTCCCTGTTGATGGCCAGGGAAAAGCAGCAGAAAATGTCCCAGTTGTTTGGGATCCTGCCACACACATGAGAGACCCAGACTGCACTCTTGGCTTCTGCCTGGGGCAGGCCTGGTGCAGGGCTGGCTTTGGGGGCCATCTTCAGAGTGAACAAGCAGATGGAGGATCTCTCTTTCTGCATCCCCCTCCTGTGTGTGTCTGACTTTCCAATAAGTAAATAAATCTTAAGAGAAAATGAAAATGAATGAGGCCAATGCCTGACTCACTCTCTGCCTTCCTGTTTAATGAGATTTCTTCCTTTCCCACATATTCCTGCCATCTTCCATGAGGTTCTCATCAGAACCAAGCTGATGCAGGTGCTATGCTTTGAATCTCATAAACTATGAGCTAAATAAACATCTTTTACTTATGAAGTCACTCTGCCTAAGGTATTTCAATACAGTAGCAAAACAAGGGATTCACACAATGATTAATTCAGTGTTTTACTACTGTATCTCTGCATAAAATCATTCTTTTTTCTTACCAATTTATTCTATTACTCCTTTTAAAATGACATTTTAAAATATATCAGAAGTTAATTGAAATGTAAGTCTTACTAGAGACATAGCCATGCCTTTTCCCTTTATCTTGGTTGCATTTATTAAATAAATATTTGTGGAATCACAGTATGTGGAGTAGGTAACATATAGATCAGCTTTTTCAAAGAAGAAAGGATCCAAACCCAGCCAAAAATATGATCAAGTCACCTCCATACTACTTGATAAAATAGAATGTATAAATTTTGGAAAAGATTAAGAGGAGGAACTGAGTTCACTTATTTGGGAGAATAAATTATTAGTAACTAATCATCCACAATTTAGAAGATTGATATCTATTAGAAATGAGTAAACATCTCTCTCTTTTTTTGCAATCTTTTCTTGATTAATGATTTGCTATTGTTCTCTAATTCTTTGTTCTCTATAACTAGATTATAAAATCCTCAAAAAGTCTCATGTGTGGACAGAACCATATGCGTGATAATAGCTCAATAACTGATGAGAAAACAAATGGATTAATGAATAAGTTCATGCATTTTCTTGAATTCGAAAAAATATTACGGTGTTAATTTCAGAATATACTAGATAGGGTTCATGAAAATGCAAGCATCTCCTAAAAAAATTTATTGAGAACCTCTCTTATTCAATTAAGAACTTCTGACAAAAGTACCAGCAATAATGCAATAATTTGTCTTATATTGAGATAAATTTTTGTCCAATTTACAATAGTATTTTATTAACATATTATCCTCTAAAGGTAGTCTTAAAATTTATTGTAGATTAAATTCCTGGAAGAGGAGTTGTAATTTGAAATAATGGTACTCACATCTTATTTTTCCATTGGGACACAATTATAGTAGAAGTTTACATTTCCAATGCTGAGAGGGCCTGATGTCTATTTTTATGGAAATAGCCACAAATATCACAGTTGATCATCTGTAAATGATATATCTATACTATATGAGGTTTCTAAAGATATGTACAATGGGAAAGGGAAATGTGACCATAATCCATCATATATGATTGCATTTACATAAAAGAGAGTACAACAGAATACATTACAAAAAAAAAATGTAAAGTAAAGGACTCTGGTGGAGCATTTAAAAGCATTTCAGAAGCATACAGCACAGGCCTGTAAACTGTGGGTTCAGTGCCATAGCACCCTGAGAATCAGAAGACCAGGTTACTGATCCAATTCCCCTATGGCCAGAGTGCTCTGATTCCTAGAAATGATACCACTCCAGAGTTTTGCCCAATAAGAGCATGTGTTTCCACTCTCCTCATCTTACCTCATAGTGTTCTCTTCTCTCTCCCTGATCTTGAAATTTCCGTTTAACACATTGCCTTAGGCAAAAATATTCTCTCTCTTTTTTTTTTTTGTTTGTTTGTTTGGTTGGTTGTGTTTTTTTGTTTGTTTGTTTGTTGTTTGTTTTTTTTTTTTTTTTTGGACAGGCAGAGTGGACAGTGAGAGAGAGAGAGAGAGAGACAAAGGTCTTCCTTTTCCATTGGTTCACCCTCCAATGGCCACCTCGGCTGGCGCACTGCAGCAGGCGCACCGCGCTGATCCAAAGCCAGGAGCCAGGTGCTTCTCCTGGTCTCCCTTGGGGTGCAGGGCCCAAGCACTTGAGCCATCCTCCACTGCACTCCCGGGCCACAGTAGAGAGCTGGCCTGGAAGAAGGGCAACCGGGACAGAATCCGGCGCCCCGACTGGGACTAGAATCCCATGTGCCGGCACCACAGGCGGAGGATTAGCCTAGTGAGCTGCGGCGCCGGCCAAAAATATTCTCTCTTTAAAGGCACCACTAGCCATGAGGCATTCAAAATTAGAAATTTTCTACTGCAAGGACCTGTTACCTGTTTATCAATGCTCACTGCATTTTCCTCTTGTCCACACAGTTACAGTTCAGGTCTAGCAGTGCATGAAGTGAAGCATGACAATATGACTATATTTTGACAAATGTTCGGTAAGGACAGCTTTTGAGGGCTAGTTCCCATCTTGACCCATAAAAACTCCTTGCATACTATTTCCCAAAGAATCTTCCTTTCCCACTGGTTTCTTTGGAGACACCTTGGGGAAGTCTTTGAAACCACCCAGCCTGAAAGAACGTAGGTCCTTGAATCACTTCTAGGATCTCCAATCAGGAGAGCTGACAATTTGGATTATTACATGAGTTCAAATAGTTTTTATTTTACTTCATTACATTACATATGAATTCTGTTACAACACTTGATAGGTCCCTAATAAACATATGGTCCATTCACTCACACCATAGTCTGCTAGAACTAAAAGACACTTTTTAGGTACTACTTTGTGGGGAGCAACTGGGAGCAACTCGGACTAGACTAAGTTACTGGAATTAAGACTTATTCTATGCATCTGCTCTCCCACAATATGGCGCTGAGAAGGGAGAAACAGCTTCTACACAGCTGCCTCCAGTTCAACCAATAAACTGTAGGACTTACTCCTGATTGGAGGAGAGCAGTGTACTCGGCGTTGTGGGTAGCAGAGTTGGGATTGGTGGAAGAGGACTATAAAGGAGGAGAGAGACAACATGCACCAGGAACATCTAAGGGGAACATCTATCTGAAGGAACACCTGTGCAGCCCCCGAGAGAGCCAGCCGGCGGTGTGCCGCTCCCCCGCGGAAGTGGGGAAAGTGGCCAGGGGGAACCGTCCTTCCACGGAGGTGGAAGGGATGGTAGCCAACCCGGGAAGAACCAGCAGCAAACCCGGGGAGGGCCGAGCAGACAAAAGAACAGCGCAGGGTCCTGTGTCGTTCCTCCATGAAGACGGGGAGCGACACTACTTATTTTTTATTCTTTGATACCTTGTAGGTTTTTACCTTTTCATCCCCAATAAGATTCATCTCCCCTCCTCTTCAGGTTCTATTCTCCTGACTCCAAATTGTGATGTATCATTATCCACACCATCTTTATCTTGGGGATATTAAAGTCAAACAGCCCACTCTTCTATCACAGCCAGTTTTTAGCTCACTCATTCACACATTCTGACTTAGTTTATCATATTAAAGCCACATTTCCTTGATTCCTCTACATCCTCCCTCTACTCCCTTGACTTCCCTCAGAGTCTACCTTAGATCACATGGCCAAACACTTCCATTACACCCCTCTCGGTTTTGGCAACTCCTTTTGCCAACTGACCTTCCTCCAGAGATTAGTGACATGAACTTGCACGGATTTGTACCTTTATCAATTCCGTGTCCCTGATGTCAACCAAGCTCTCAATGGGTCTAGACATAATTCTGTATTTCTCTATTCAACTCTTTCTCCAATTATTCACAGTAGTTATTTTAAACCATCTAATTGCCCCAAATTGTGCCTCTCTCTTAACCAGTGACTTTTCACTTCACAGTTCAATAGACATTACTAGAAGAGACTATTATAACTGACTGCTTTAAAATTTAGATTGTATCTTGTCACAATGGAAATTATGTCTCTGATTATATTTAATCTTTTATTAGGGTTGCTATATAAAATAAATGATTCCTAGTTACATTTGAATTTAAAATAATGTGTGCATAAACATATATATACACACACAAATACACAGAGAGATACACACACAGACATATCCCTGGAAATATTTGGAACATACTTACACTGAAAATTTGTTTAATGTTTATCTGAATTGAAAATTTGTCTGGGTATTCTGGCTTTTTGTCTTCCTTTATATTTTGCTAACTATAACAACTCAGTCTATTCCACTTCTATCCATTCTCCAATTTCTCATTCAATGTTCCATGCTCTTTGTGTCTTCAGTACACCATCTTTATTGGTTATTTCTCATAAACACTGAGTATATTAAGCAAAATATACTCAAAGTAAATCCTGCTGTCTTGGTCCCATATCCATCCCGTGTCTTCCATCTCTCTTCTGCCCTTAAAAACCTAATAAAATCTGTGAATATATTTTAAAAATTTGCTTTCACCAAAAAAACATACTTGAATTATGTTTTTACAAGAAAACTTGAAGAATCATCATTTTCAACATCTTCTAGACAGCTGCACTTTGGAGAATTTCAAGTGCAATATCACCAAAATTGAATTTGTCAATGATTTGTATCTCATTGTAAAGCAGCGAGTAACTGGGCCTCATCAATGAACACCTTCAAATGTCCGAATGAATTTTTCATTAAACGTTGAGAATTTTGTCTCCTACGTTTACTTCAAATTAAATCATTTACACTGTTTCCACCCTAAGGCTTGCACCATTACTTCAGACCCAGACTTCACCCTCATGTGGGAAGAGAAGTGGCCCGAGAGAGGAACTGAGGTTTGATAGCTCCTTCTGATGAACATGGCATCACAGGCCACCCCCTGACAACTCCAGGTGAACTGTGGTTCGACAGCTACGGTCGATCCACATGATAGCCCCAGATGACTAATGGTTTGTGTAGCCCAGCATAGCCCACATGACAATTCTCTTTCTGTAAACCATTCAAACGTACCTTCCATGTAACAATAAGCTCCTCCTTTTCTATGTAGCAGAAACCACAAGCTCCACACATTGCAAATACAGAGCAAGGGGCAGTGGGAAACTTCAACTATGGCTATAGAATATGTCCCCACAATGACCTTTATAATGTCATCATAGTGTCATTATAATAAAATTACCATGGCCAATACTCTCACTCCTGATGCATTTTTGAGGGTTTTTAAATATTGTAGTGGGGTCTTTTTGTGTTTTTGCTTTTTGTCCACTCTCTCTTAGTTGGCCTGATTTATTTCTTGTGTTTGTGTATTTTTCTTTTGCTTTAAATAAACCCTACGAAATTTCCTGCACACTTTTATGCTTCCATTTTGAATTCTTTCATGCATGGAGGAAAGAACCTGGAATAAGCATAACTGTTGACCTATTGCCCACAACAAAAGTGACAAGCCAGTCAGCAGTTTGTAGCAAGATTCAGAAGTCCATCCAGACATCGATTGGTGAATTTTGACTGAGACTTTCCTCTGTTGTGCTTGAGGGTCTTGGTTTCTTTCTGCCACTCTCTCTTTCCATTTTGACACACTATGGACTACTTCCTTTTACTATCCCTGGAAAGTCAGGATCTGAGGATCCTGGGTGATGCAGAGCCTCTCCAAGGACTGAATCAGACCTTGGTTTCACTGAAGGCTGTACAGATGTCCGGTCAACATCCAGGGATGCTGAATTTGACCTAATCCTTAAAAGTCCGGGGGTTTGAGATGAATGCCTTGGTATAACACTGGGGTCTCATAGATCTATGGCTTCCTTTTCTTTTCCTAGGTCTTGAAGAAGTTTGTTCAGTCATGGGTAACTCACCATCCATTCTAATGGACTCACCACTAGGTTGTCTTCTCAGATATTGGTAAATTCTGAGTCTAGATATTATAAATATGAAGGAGCTCATCTTCTCTTGCAACTCTATCTGGCCATACTACGAGCTAGAATATTGAGAAATCTGGCCACCAAATGGGACTCTCAACAATAATACCATCTCCTAAATTGACCTGTTCTTTAAGAAACAGAAAAGATGGTCAGAAATTCCTTACATACAGGTACTCATGACATTCCCTGCCCTTAGAACAATCTGTAGACTCAATTAAGCCTTGTGTTTCTGGAGACATAAGACACAGAGGAGCAGCAGATAGATATGGTAGATGACCCATTGTGGGTGATCCTGTGCCTGGCTGGGAAACTGCCTGCCTAGTGCATGCAGGTTAAGAGGGCATGGCACACCATGTTCCCAGGAAAAACCCTGGTGGAGGACTCAGCACACTGAGACACACAAATGACCTGACCGCCGGCAGATGGCAAGGACCCCAGGCATATTTCCCCCACCCCTGCTTCCTGTTGAGGGGCCTTGTAATTGTCAAACAGCTCCCCATGTGGCCCAGACCCATAAGGACCAACTGGAATGCTACGTAGGCTATATGACCTTCAGGTTGATTGGAGAAGCATACAGGCGCCAGTATCGGCTTTCCTATAGAATTAGCATTGCCCTGAACTAGATACTCGCCTTTTGTCTGCCCCATAAAAGCATGTGCCTGGTTGTTAATAAACAGACATATTCACTGAAACTTGTCTAGGGTGCATCTTGTCAAAGACTGCTGTCACCCCACCATCCCAACAGTGTGGGGCTTGCAGGATGAGCCCGCAACTGGTGCCAGAAAAGGGACCTGAACACATAAGGTAGGCAAGGGTGGGGCCCTTCCTGCTAGGTGAAGAGGTATCACCCATTAGTTGGGCCCCCAATCCCTCTCAGCTAGGTGAGAGGGCATCTTTTCCCCTTTCTCCAGGGGCCTCCACCGTGACCATTGGCTCCATCCTCTCTCTGCTGGGTGAGAGAGTGCCTCCATCCCTTTCTAGGGGCCCCTGACATGATCATCAGCCCCCAATCCTTCTCTGTTAGGTGAGAGGGCACTTCCACCCCTTTTTCTAGCCCCCACCCCCGACCGTGATCATTGGCTCTAACCCCTCTCTGCTAGGTGAGAGGATATCTCCATCCTGTTCTAGGTCATCGGTTCCCCACGTGGATTTTCTTTTGTTCCCCTGTGACTGGCCCGTTGAATTGGTCTGTCTGTGATTATATCTTCCTAGCTCTTTCTTTTGCTTTCTTGGTTGGTTGCTTACTTTCGCTCCTTATTGTGGGCCAGACCTCAAGTAAGGACACTAGACCTAAGGTCTTGAAGGCTTTGTTGGAAACTTGTGGCCTTAAACTGAAATGGGAAGAAGCTGAAAAGTTTTGAGAAACTGCTGTGGGCATGTGGCTTGAGGCAGTAGACATTTATGATCCGTTTGTCTAGGAGATGTTACAAGCTGCCGGGTGGGAGGTGTACATCACATACCTGTCTCCCTCCAGTTTTACACTATAGCTACTGCCATCTTGCAATGCTTAGCGTCCCCTACTGCCATTTTTCTGACATCCATGCCACTGGCCAGACCTCTGTGTTCCACCTCAGAAGCTACAAACATCTATGGTGCTTCATTGGCAGGTTCCGGTCCCCTGATTCAATGATTCTGACTCAGAGCCTCCCCATCAGACCAAAGATAAAAACTCAGAGGCTGTGGGCCTGATAGGGGATAGAATGTGAGGGACAACCTTGGCTTCCCCTGCCTCACTGGAGCTTCCTCTTCCCCCCATCCTTGGCCCCTGTTAACTTGGCCATCAGTTCCCCCTCCTGGAGAACAGGGAGAGCCTCCTCCTTTTGGTGTCTGGCTCCCTCCCTTGTCATCTCCAGCTGGCCCCTAGGCTCTGCCACTGACAGATAAGTAAGTTCAGGTCCTGCTGGGCCAGCCCAAACCACAAACCCCACCCCAGCCAGAGGTGCCACCTCCTTTTCTTTACTGCATGCCTGTTGCACCCTCACGCCCTGCCACTCAGGTTCCTTGGGGCTGCTTTCCACCTGGGGCCACTTCCACTGCATTCCTGTTGTGGCGCTCTGACTCTTCACCACTCTTCAGCCTGCTGCCTCCCAACACTCCACCCTGCGGATCTGAACTTCCCCTCCAGGTAGCTCACCCGATGCCTTCCCCATCAATATTCTGCCAACTCCTCAATGCCCCTGTGAGTGTTATCCCCACATTCATTCCACTCTTAAAGATTTGCACAAAGCAGTACATAAAAATGGTCCTCACACCCTTACACTGAACAACTCCTGGAGACCATAGCTGTTGGCCTTAACTGACACCAGCACTGGAAGGACCTTGTGCTGGCCTTTCTGGAGCCTGTAGTCTTTCTAAAATGGAGAGTCTTTTATTATGATGAATGCAAACAGCAGGTGGTCCACAATTTGAGAGCTGGGGCTACCTGCTCTGGGTAGACCCCATCATCCAGGCTGCAGCACCCCCCTACAATTCTTTGAACACATAAAGCTTTGTGCCCTCTGTGATTGGCATAAACTGCCAGTAGGAGGGGCTCCAGTCAACCACCAAGGGCTATGTCAAAAGCCTTCTGAGGATCTTACAGTCTTCCTTACCAGAGTGGAGCAGGCTGTACAGGGCAAGGTTGCTCATGAAGGGGTCAAGAAAGCCCTGTTCTGTGACCTAGTGTGGGAAGGCATAAACAAAGAGCACTGTGCTGTGATTGCCCGGTGCATATGAAGTCATTAGATGTGTGGATTCTAGCATGTCAGAATATGGTGCACACTCTTCCCAAACCAAAAAGCTCACCCAGGGCTTTAATGCCCAAACAGAGATGCTTCCCAGGCTCTGACTACTGTTATATGGGTTCAGGACCCTATAGGAACAGATGGACCCCCGATATGCTAGGGCTGTGGGACATGGGGCCATATGCGACATAATTACCCTGCCATGATTTCTCTGAGTGGCACCCCACAGTCTGTTCCCAGAGTATTCTTCCTCCCTCTTCCACTCCTTTTTTGGTGTGCCCCGGTTGTAGGAAGGGCTACCAGGTGGCAAAGGATTGTAGGTCTCAATATGACAAAGAGGACAAACCTTTAGATGGATATCAGGGCAGCCTCCAGACCCATCACCTCAAGAGGGACCATCCCACCATCCTAATGCTGGGCTATCCAATCAAATGGAAATAGATGCCCCTGGGGCTTACTGAACCATTCCTCAGGAGTCACAGATCCGGCCTCAGATATGTTTTTGGGTTAATGGTAAGGTCTTCGGGGCCGGCCACTGTGTCGTAGCAGGTTAAAGTTCTGGCCTGAAGCATCGACTTCCCATATGGGTGCCAGTTCTAGTCCTGGCTGCTCCTCTTCTGACCCAGCTCTTTGCTGTGGCCTGGAAAAGCAGTAGAAGATGGCCCAAGTCCTTGGGCCCCTGCACCCATGTGAGAGACTTGGAAGAAGCTTCTGGCTCCTGGATTTGGATCCGTGCAACTCCGGCTGTTGCAGCCATCTGGGGAGTGAACCAATGGATGGAAGACCTCTCTCTCTCTGTCTCTACCTCTCTCTGTAACCCTGTCTTTCAAATAAATAAAATAAATCTTTATTAAAAAATGGTAAGGTCTTCAAGGGCATAGCTGACTCAGGAGTGGATGTCACCATATTGTGAAAAGAGGAATTTCCCTCAGGAAATTATCCAGAGCCCTGATGTGTGAGGGGGAGTGAGGACTTTCTCCTAGTCATCAGCTAAAACACTCTGTTACTTGGAAAGACCTAGATGGACACAAAACCACCCCTAAGGATATTGCTAACTCCCTTCCTGCTTTCTTGTAATGGGACTCCCACTTTCCATAAAAACCAATAATAGCACTGCCTATAAATCCAATGTGTTTGCCCCTTTTTGTGTCAAGTATGCCATTCATCATGTTGCAGGCATACCCTATAATCCCCAGGGCCAGGGCATTGTGGAAAGAAGACATCAGGATCTTACGACTATGCTTAAAAAACAGAGGGGGAATATGATCCCCCCAGTGAATGCATTAACTTTGCTCTTCTCACCTTAATTTTTTTTACAATTTCACCCTCTGAAGAGCCATCAGCAGTGGGACACTGGAGACCTTTCACAGGCCTAACCCAGTTGCCCCTGGTCTGATGAAGGGACCTGACCACCCAAAGGGTGGGTGGAAGGGGCCTGATCCCCTCATAACAATGGGAAGAGGAGAGGTTTCACATGTATCTTTCCAGAGGTCAGTCCACAGCCTGTGTGGATGCTGGCCCAAAATGTCAAAACCTGGACCCCAATCTCTGAAAACTGACCCTCTGACAAACCATCGCCAGTGTCTTTCCCTAAGCGAACTGCTGATAAAGACACCAGAAGAGGAGGAGGCCTGCCCCCTCCCAACATCGGGTGACATGGGGGACCTCCATGTCTGGTGGACCAAGCCCAATGCCTGTACCCAACCCCCAATCCAACTGGCTCATTGCTGATGGTGCTGATCTGTACAGTAGTGATGCTAAACTCTCAGGCTGCCCAAGATCAGGCTGAGTCCCAGGTACACCGGGACTTTGTGCCCCAACCCACCAATCATAGTAGGTGCCTCCTTTGGAGGGGCTAACCCCCTACCTTTTTACCCATAATAACAATATTCATGAACCTGGAGCCAGCGCCGTGGCACACTAGTTTAAGCCTTTGCCTGCGACGCCAGCATTCCATATAGGCACTGAGTTCTAGTCCCGGTTGATCCTCTTTCAGTCCAGCTCTCTTCTGTGGCCTGGGAAAGCAGTGGAGGGGCCCAGGGGCTTGGGCCCTAAACCCGCATGGGAGACCAAGGGGAAGCACCTGGCTCCTTGCTTCTGATCGGCGTAGCTCCGGCCATTGCGGCCATTTGGGGGGTGAACCATCGGATGGAAGACTTTTCTTTCTGTCTCTCTCTCTCTCATTGTCTATAACTCTACCTGTCAAATAAATAAATAAAAAATCTTTTTTTAACTTTTATTTAATGAATATAAATTTCCAAAGTACAGAATATGGATTACAATGGCTTCCCCCCATAACGTCCCTCCAACCTGCAATCCTCCCCTTATCCACTCCCTCTCCCCTTCCATTCACATCAAGATTCATTTTCGTTTCTCTTTATCTACAGAAGATCAGTTTAGCATACATTAAGTAAAGATTTCAACAGTTTGCTCCCACACAGAAACACAAAGTGAACAATACTGTTTGAGTACTAGTTATGGCATTAAATCTCAATGTACAGCACACTAAGGACAAAGATCCTACATGAGGAGTAAGTGCACAGTGACTCCTGTTGTTGACTTAACAAATTGATACTCTTATTTATGGCATCAGTAATCACCCTAGGCTCTTGTCATGAGCTGCCAAGGCTATGGAAGCCTCCTGAGTTCACTGACTCTGATCATATTTAGACAAGGCCATGGTCAAAGTGGAAGTTCTCTCCTCCCTTCAGAGAAAGGTACCTCCTTCTTTGATGACCCATTCTTTCCACTGGGATCTCACTCATGGAGATCTTTCATTTAGGTTTTTTTTTCCCCCAGAGTGTCTTGGCTTTCCATGCCTGAAATACTCTCATGGGCATTTCAGCCGGATCCGCATGCCTTAAGGGCTGATTCTGAGGCCAGAGTGCTGTTTAGGACATCTGCCATTCTATGGGTCTGCTGTGTATCTCACTTCCCATGTTGGATCATTCTCTCCCTTTTTGATTCTATCAGCTAGTATTTGCAGATACAATTCTTGTTTATGTGATCCCTTTGGTTCTTAGTCCTATCATTACGATCAATTGTGAACAGAAATTGATCACTGGGACTAGTGAGATGGCATTGGTACATGCCACCTCGATGGGATTGAATTGGAATCCCCTGGTATGTTTCTAACTCTACCGTTTGAGGTAAGTCAGCTTGAGCATGTCCCGAATTGCACATCTCTTCCCTCTCTTATTCCCACTCTTATATTTAACAGTGATCACTTTTCAGTTAAGTTTCAGCACTTAAGAATAAAAAATCTTTTTAAAAAATCCATGAACCTGAGGCAGAAACTGAGTTTGACGAGGCTTCCTAGAATTATTCCCTTTCTCTGCCTGATGATCCTATATGTTTCTGGTTCTTTTCAAACAGCTCATCTTTCTCAGGTGATATCGATGCTGCTTATCATAGCTACATGTTGCCTTGTATATCTGTCAGACTGGCCCAAAATGTAGAACTTCTTGGTTGGCCCTCCTTGTATAACAGCCTTTCATCCTTTGCCTTCTCTGCCAGGTTCACGATTCCTCACCATTTTGGAAAATGTCTCTGAGCTGGACATGGTGAACTGCTCTAGCCCCAACCTTAACTGTATTTTGACTAACTGCTTACTCTCTAACTCCTTTCTTGATTTTCTTTTCATGGTTAGGACGGCCCTGGCGATTTGATTTCTTGTTCAAATACACAGTAACTGGACCAGACCCTGAGACCAGCCCTTCAAGGATGTAGTCATGTAGCTGGTAGAGTGGACTAAGAGGGCCCTTGGACTGATCATCACTGCCATTATATCCACTATCACTGTGGTAGCTGGTGTGGTGATCATCACAGTTTGCCTCGTCCAAAGTGTTCAAAGGTTGAAATGATGAACATCACTCAACTGATGGCTGCTCCCCTGTTTACCCAAAACGAAGCCAATGGTCAGAGCAAAACATTTACACTGGATTTTACAACAGGAGTTAGATTTATGTCAGAAACAGATTGAACAGCTTAGGCAACCATGTGCCTCCAGTGTGATGTTTGCTTCATAGCTATTTGTGTCAACAATGTGTCTTAGATTGGAAAACTCAATATCATAACTTGTCAGCCTATATCAGGGGCTCTTGGGATAGGGAGTTTTTGCAGACACTCTTCAATTTAACTCAACAAATTCTAAAGCTTAATGCCACCCATGTTTCTATCCCAGCAGTTACTACCTTTACACATGGATTGGTCGATTACTGGTGGGGACTTGTGAAATCTTGATTCCATCCCTATGCATTGATTACTACAGTACTGCTTATTGTGGGTTGCAGCTTATTGATCTGTTTTTTCCATGCCACATTAAAGGCTTCTCTACTGGCCGAGATTTTGGCTGCAGAGATACTCTGCCCTAAAACAGGGTGGGGGTGAGGAAATGTGGGTGATCCTATGCCTGGCAGAAAGACTACATGCCTAGAGTACGCAGGATGTCAAAAGGGCGTGGCACACCATGTTCCCAGGAAAAACCCTGGTGGAGGACACACACTGACTGCCAGCAGATGGCAGGGACCCCAGGCATATTTCTCCCACCCGTGCTTCCTGTTGAGGGGCCTTGTAATTGACAGCTAGGTAAATGGCTTCCAGTTGTGGTCCAGTCCCATAAGACCAGCTGGAAGGCTACGTAGGCTAAGTGACCTTCAAACTGATTGGAAAAGCATAGAGGCACCAGTATCAACTTTATGCTATAGAATTAGTGTTGCCCTGAACTAGCTACTCACCCTTTGCCTGCTCCATAAAAGCCTGTGCCTGATTGTTAATAGATGGACATGTTCACCAAAATTTCTCTCTGGTGTTTCTCATGGAAGATTGCCATTGCCCCACCATCTCAATAGTGTGGACCTCGCAGGATGAGCCTGCAACCACTGTTTCATGTTCCTCTACCACTAGGGCTCTACTAACTAAAATTCAGCATGTCCCAGCACCAAAACCCCTTGCAGGGAATGCTGGGTCCTTTGCCTCTCCCAACAGACACTGATTCTCCGCTACCTCCTGTTGGTCCATAACCTTCACCCTACAATGCCGCCTGTCTCCCTCAACCAAAGGACAGCCTGATTGGCATAATTCGCAATGGGGCTTTCTGCTAACTGAATACATGTAAGCTTTGCCCCCTGATAGAGGTTTCCGAGATGCTGAGATGATTAGAGTACAAATCTATTTCTCCATGACTGGCTTAGGTCAATGTGAACAAGAGCTAGGAAGATTTTCAGAAGACCCTACCAAATTTATTGAAGAGTTTCCAACCTTAACTCAGGCTTTTAACCTAATCCAGCATTACCTACACATTGTCTCATACATTTGTTGCACTCCAGAGGAGAAACAGCATATCTGTGCAGAGGCTCAATCTTACGTTGACTCCCTGGAGACTCAGCAGCCCAACCAATATACTTCAGAAGATACAGCATTCCAATTAATAGAATCTGCTTGGATTTATCAAAGAGTCCATGATAAGTTAAAGCACTAAGGTCATATGTCTACTGGCTGGGATGAAAAAATGTATAGTCAAGCCTACAAATTATGACAAAGTCAGGAAAGTAAGACAGTATTAGAAAGAATATCCAGCTTTATTTTAGGCACAGGTGATAGAGGCTTTAAAGAGATATACTAACAGGGGCTGGCATTGTGGTACAGTAGGTTAAACCACTACTTGCAATGCCAACATCCCATATGAGTGACAGTTCTAGTCCTGGCTGTTTCACTTCTGATCCAGCTCCCTGCCAATGTGCCTGGGAAATTAGTGGAAGATAGCCTTGATACTTAGATCCCTGCCACTCATGTGGGAGACTTAGAGCTCCAGGCTCCTGGCTTTGATCTGGTCCTACCCTGGCCATTGGGACTATTTGGAGAGTGATAAAACAGATGAAAGATCTCTCTCACTGTCTTTATACTTCCTCTCACTCTGTAACTCTTTCTTTTAAATAAATAAATATTTTAAAATAGAAATATATTAATGCAGACCCTAGCACTCATGAAGGGCAGATACTTCTTAGTAACTGTTTTATAAATCAATCAGCTCCAGGTATTCAGAGGAAACTCCAGAAACTGGCCATGGGACTCCAAACTTCTACAAGTCAGCTTCCAGGTTTATTATTTCCTGCATTTAATAATAGAGAGATGACTAAATAGGTAGAGGTGTTCTGACATGGGGAAAAACAGTCCAGATCAGCTAAGAATCGCTAACTGGCTATATATCTGTCAACATTACAAACTCTGCCTCAAGTCCTCATAGGCACAACCAGAGCATAATTCTCTCTACTCTTGTGAGCCAATTGAAGATCCAAAGTTTACAGAATTTTCCACAAACCCTTCCTGAGGGATATATAGAGAGAAACAGAGAAACATTAAGAATATTACAACTTTCAGCTGACACGCTTTTCCTTCTAATTTTCTTAGGAAACTGCTTTTGGTAGGAAAATCTTCTGGTAAGCTTTTCCACATTATAGGAGGAAATCTTACTGAATTTCCTAAATGACAATCACATGGCCTTAGAACATCTACTGGTAAGACAAGGCAGAATATGTGCAATGACCAATGAAACCTGTCTTGTTTACATTAACAGTGTGCTCATGGAAAGACACATCAAAGGATTTTTAGAGGAATCAAGTAGTTCTATGATTTTGCCAAAGGAAACATCAGCTCCTTGGTAGGTTCTGAGGGGTATTAAGAAGTGCTTTGTTGTGGTTGAATGAGAAGGCCAAGATGGCTGCTGGCAAGCAAGCGTCAGTTACTCAGGAATGGCTTTGGAACCCAAGGTTGCTAGGCAATGGAGTCTGCCTAGCAACAGGCAGTGATTGATTAGGACATAGACCGCCCCTTGACCAGATTGGCTGCCTCGGCTATTTAAGCTGCTGTACCAACTGAAATAAATGAGTCTGCGGATGCTTGCCTCTGGCCTGCTTTCACCCCCGGTGTCTGTGTGGTGGCTCCACGCCTCTTACCCCCACTACACTCCTCCTCTCAGAATGAATCCACAGCAACACTTTGCCATCTATAACATGGTTCTTACCCTTGTTCTTTCTTTACCCAATTGTAAATTTCCCAACTGTTCATTTGTTTCTTCATGGTTTCATGGCAGAACAATGGTGATGCAAGGATTCTAGTCATTGCCAGTGACTGGTGACAAAACTCTAGATCCTCCAACAACTTTTCTACATCAATTACAAGAGAGTTTTACTTCTTGGCTATGTAGTGATGACATCCTGACATAGCATCAAGAAGTTGCAGATGGACCTTCCTGTCACACACTCATTCAGATTAAGGGATGAAAATCTCTGAGGGTGGAAAATGATGAGGGATGATAGAAAGCTAAAATAGGTAGCTGGAAAGAGGACCTGAGGTTTAACAGCCCCAGCCAGTCTACAGCAGAACAAGCTTTGGTATGACATCTCCAATTGAATAGTGTTTTGACAGCCACAGCTGATCCACCATGGACAGCCCCACTGATCCACCATGGACAGCCCCAGCTTACCTATGATTTGACAGCTCTGGCGGTGTGACTTGCCTCTGGCTCTACAGCCTTTCCCTCTTCTTTCAGAGAACCATTAGCAGCCACCTTCCATAAATCATCAAACCATCCCCAAGTTCTACAGTGTTGCAAATGTAGAACCGATGCCTGCTGGAAATATCCAGTATGGCTGTAGGATGTGTTTCACAAATGTGGTCAGCACTTCCACTCTCATCATGCACCTGACACCATGACACTTCCAACATTCTTAAAAAAAAAAAAATAGGACAAAGAAATGGGCAGCACTGAAGCCCTGCACCAAACTCCACCTCCTTTTGAATATTCAATTAAAATCCATGCCAGAAACCAGGCTCTGTCTCCAGAGAGTAGAAAAACACACAGACCAAACTTTGTTGAGGATTTTTTTGGTTTGTTTTTGCGTCTTCTTTGTGTTTTGCCTTTTGTTCACTTTGTCTCTCAAGCTGATCTGACTCATTTCTGAAGTGTGTGCTTTTATTTTGCTTTAAGTAAACCCTGCTTCCCTGTACACTTTGGTGCCTCCACTTTGAATTCATTCTTGTGTGGAGAGAAGAATATGGAATAAACCTAGCCAGGGGCCAATTTCTCCAAACAACCTTATAATCCCACACACATTCCCTGTCCCCCATCCCCCACACATGGATGGAAAGGTTTTGGATTACCTTTACTTCCCTGTTCAATTCCTATTACATGCCCAATAATGGGTAATGAGAAAAAAACAGAGCTTCAATTTTGATAGCTTCTGTTGTTACCATTCCACAATTGGTCTGATAATCCCTGTTTTCATTGCCCTCACTGCCACTCACTCCTCGCCAGGATTTGGTGGAAAATTTCTTTGACCCAGTATGCAACACTGAAGGTTTAATTCTTCTCTACCTTTCACTAGGAGGCAGAAAAATCTTGTCACACACTCTTCTAGTGGTGACAGTCACAAGCTCAGTTGCCAGCTGCACCTTATGATTTGGCAGGCTCTTACTTATCAATTTTCAAATAAGCAGTCTTCGTTCAGTGATCTAACTTACAATAATATTAAACGTTTGTAAGAGTAGAATGCTTGGCACCACATCTATGGTCTTTAAATGTCTTTCTCAGACATCTCATAAAGAATCCAAAACCCATTAAGTTCCTTGGTACTTTTCTACAGTTTAGTACCATATGGAACTCCACTCTACCTCTATTCTCCCTTTTGTGTTAGCTCAAAACAAGGTAGCTTCATCCAAAGCATTCAATCAAATATCAAAATATCAGGAGAGGAATTTGTTGACACCATTTCTAAAACTGTGAAGGTAGTCTATTAAAATATCTTAAGAGCTTTTGTTCCTGACGGAATGTTTCTAACCAATTTATGATAATCTTGAAAAATATTTTTCATTTCTTGAAGAAGATATGGAGCGGCCAATGCCTTTCTTATTCTGAGTAACTGGAATACCCACAATTCACATATTATAAAAACTCTCAACTGCTATGAATAGATTGAAGCAGACAAGTAAACCCAGGAAATCATTCACCACAGTTAACTAAATCTGAAAGAGGCTTTTTGATTTTAAGTATGTAATCTGGGAAATCCTTGGCTCAGATCTTGAAGGACAATGGCTCTCTTCCGGACACCATCTAGTTAATGATTTTTCCCCTTTGTATTGAGAAAAGGAAATATCAAATTATTAGATTCAGCTCTATTTCTCAAGTGAGTTTCCAGATAATATGTGTATATATGAGATAGATTAATATCATATAATTAAGTTTAATGGAATTGTGAACTTTATAAAACTCATATTTGAATTTTTTATTCAAATATGTGAAAGATTCTGTGTATAGTTGCCACTAAAAAAAAAGAAGTCTGCTACTGAAATTGCCTCAAATGATGTAATGGATTAATGACCTACTGATTTCATTATCAATCCTTGGCTCCAAAATAGAATATTAACTATGCCTAGACAACACATGATCCACTGGTTGCTAGCTTTCTGTTGTCCTAAATATCTGCTCCATGTCTTATTTAAAATAACTTGGGCCAACCATAGAGAAAGGAGTTACTTGTTCTTTGGTTAAACAGTTAACAGAGCGGTATGCTGGGAGTAATGAATTAAATGACCCAGAGCCACAAGAATGTTGCATGTATATTGGCAGCGCAGTTCTAAAACAAAATGTCTGGCATTATGTAATCTTTGCTGCCTCTAAATGTATATTTTTAAATGAGGCAGAGCTTTGTGCTGCTTGTGTTGGTAAACCCTATTTCAGGCTAATAAAAGACATTCAAAAGGGCTCTGGAATAGGTTCTCTCCCAATGCTCTATCATCACAAGTTTTTTTATGAAGGTATTATTAGTAGGATATATTTGGGGTAGTACCAACTACTTTAATAGCCAATTTCTAGAACATTGCAAAATTTGTAATCAGTTTCTCAGTATCAGCATCATTGGATATGCTGAAGGGGCTGGGGATTGCTGACCTGTTTATTATATATTTAACAACACCTTTGGCCCCTATTTACCATTTGCCATTAGCATCTGTATTCAAATTAGGACAATTAAAAATGTCTTGAAGCATAGCCAATGTCCCTTTAGTGGGTCTATGTGGGGCAGCAAAATTGCTTCAGATTAAGAATCTTTTTTTTAACATTTATTTTATTTACTTGAGAAGGAAAGAGAGAGAGGAAGAAAGAGAGAGAGGGAGGGAGAATATGAGATCTTCCACCTACTGGTTCATTCCCAAAATAGCTGAATGGACAGCACTGGGCCAGGCTGAAGTCGGGAACTAGAAACTCCATTAGGGTCTCTACATGGGTAGCAGGGGTGCAAGCACATGGACCATCATTCACCTCTTTCTCAGGCACATTAACAGGGAGCTGTATTAGAAGCAGAGCAGGCCAGACTCAAACCAGCACTCCTGATAGGGGATACCAGTGTGACAACACACAGTGCCTAACCCACTGTGCAGCAACACCAGCAGCAAGAATGACTGTTTTATGTAGTATCATAGTAATACGTGATAATATCTGCTATTTGAGAGGCTGAGTTGCTCCCCCACATCTTGATATGTCCATCTCCTTACCTGAAGGGTCTGCTTCTTTCCTTCCACTACTATGCACATCTCCAAATTGACCCGGTACGCTCTGTGCCAACCTTCTACCCTCAAAAAGGAATAACAGTGAAGGGAACTGATGTCAGGTTGTTGTCATTGTTTAAGGCCACCACAAGAAGTCCTCCTCTTAGCCTTTCCAGATGACTCTGAATGCTTCACTAGAAAGCTGTTC
The DNA here is from genome assembly GCF_964237555.1 of Oryctolagus cuniculus. Taxonomy (NCBI): domain Eukaryota; kingdom Metazoa; phylum Chordata; class Mammalia; order Lagomorpha; family Leporidae; genus Oryctolagus; species Oryctolagus cuniculus. Next base: position 53,991,805 of record NC_091440.1, on the reverse strand, counting down.
ACTGACAGAGTGGGGATGGTTGCATGCACATTGCCTTTATTCATTCCCGAGAAACAATTAATACTGGTTATAGTCACCACTCAGTACTATCGCCAACCTGACTTTGACAAGTCAACCTAACTGAGTAAGGCAAACAATTTTGGAGTATTATTCTCTGTACAGAGAAGCCTTAAACATGTTTGGGATATCCTGCTTTAGCACTAGTTTAATAAGCAGAATTTCTGTCCATTATGAAATTATTTATGACTATTGAAAATTCTGGGGTTCTTATACCCTGCCAACCTACTAACATTCTTCCCCCAAATCTGCCTAAACTGGTTTCAGTGTTTGCTAGAGTTAGCAAATTAAATTAAAAAATATTTTCTAGGGGCCAGCACCGTGGCGCAGTAGATTAATCCTCTGCCTGAGGTGGCGGCATCCCATATAGGTGCCAGTTCTAGTCCTGGCTGCTCATCTTCCAATCCAGCTCTCTGCTATGGCTTGAGAAACAGTAGAAGTTGGCCCAGATCCTTGGGCCCCTGCACTCATGTGCGAGATTGGGAAGAAGCACCTGGCTGCTGGCTTTGGAATGGCGCAGCTCCAGCCGTTGTGGCCACCTGGGGAGTGAACCAACAGAAAGAAGACTTTTCTCTCTGTCTCTCGCTCTCAGTGTCTATAACTCTATCTCTCAGTTAAATAAATAAAATATTAAAAAAGAAATATTTTCTAATTATTTCGGAAAAATTCTGAATGTTTGCTCAATGAAACCACTAGCCCCTCCTGCTTGGTAGATTACTCTAAAGATCTATGTATCTAGAATTTCATCATACACAGCAGTTAATCTCAGTATTCCTTTCTCACTATGTTCAAAGTGTTTAAGGAGTCAGTTCTCATGTTCTTAAAAATTCCTTCCCAAAACACTTTTATTAATCACACTACATTTCCCAACAATTTTTATTCTTAATTATTTTCCTCTAAACTTCGCTAAAAGGTGTCAGAGTTTCTGGAGATGTTCAAAGAGAATTTTCATATGTAATAATAATGGTCACTTTTAAAAAGGCCTAACCCATAATACATAAAAGCTGTCATATCATTCTTAGAAATCTGACTGAACCTTTTCTTTAATTTCAACACTGAAAACTACTCTCTCTCTCTCTCTCTCTCTCCCAAACCAACAAGAATATATGATTTTGACTTTATGTTCAGGGATTGAAGCTTTACATATATCATAATCTTTCTCTATTTCTTTGGTACTACCTTAGCTAGAAATAACTTTGAGTATCCAATATAATGCTTTTTATTAATATTTCTCTTATCTGTACATAAACAATTAACCTTTCACAGAGTGATCTTCCTTAAAAATTCACTAAAATGGCTGGGGTTCTGCAGGTCTATTCATTCTGTTCTCAACTTTTATACTTATACATCACTAATGGAGAAAAGGTTTTTGATTCCTAATTCCTAATCCTCCCTGCCATCTTCCTTTCAGTTTCTGCAATGCTGGGAAATCCAGTAAGTCAAAGCTGAGCAAATTTAATTCCAAAGCACCTGTTCCTCATCAGGAATCTGACAACTGGGCCTAATTGGAGACTGACTCTCTATGTCATCTGACCTCTGTTTGATGACATGCATTAACCTAGACATCAGGTATGGGAAGTACTAAGGACTGTTTTATTCCCATCTAAGTTAGAACAGGACTTGATGAGCTCACTTATTTCAGACAGGCATCCAGAGATTTGACAAGTCTCCTAAAGGAACACAAATCATTTATGTCATGATTAAAACATTACAGTGACTAGGTCCCTACTGTCTGCCATTTCAACAATCCCAGACAGATGTACTACAAAAGTAACCCCATTGGCCTTTACCAGCAGACTGTATAGTCCAGCAAAACACAGAACTGATGTTTTGATAATAGGGAGTCCAGTGTAAAGAGATATTTACTCTGTACCTGATTTGTTATAATTCATATAAAATTCATTCCAGGTAAAGGCTCAGAAGTGTCTATTGTGTCCTATCACAATGATATCCCGTCCCTGCTCCTGATTCTCAAAGTGCAGTGAAACCATGTCCTCCTGTGGGTGCCCACAAGACAAAGTATACCTGAAATCTCAGGGTGCATATCCACCCCTCCAGATTCTATGCACTCCCTCTCCCCCGCAATCTTGCCAATCTGTAAAGACTTTGCATCTTGTCATATGAACATTACCACTTTAGAACAAAACCACCATTTTTCACTGGGATGTCATGAGAGTTCCCTTATCAGTCTCCTTATGGTCATTTTTCATTTATGCTCCACACAGAGGCCAGATGACTTTTTAAAATGTAAATCAGATTGTGATGTCCATCTTAAAAACCATCCAGCAGCTTCCCGTCACACTTAGAATCAAATTGAAACTTTTTGCCAAACCCCAAAACAGCCTTCAAGGTCTGTGGTCTGGTCTCTCTCCTATCATTGTCCTCTTCAGTACATTTGCCCAGTGACTTTCATGCTCTTCCCGAAGCCGTCTAGCTTGAGCTTGTGCCCTTTAGCATCTTTCTTCTGAAGTTTATACTCACAGTTCACTATCCTTCAGGTTTCTGCTCAGAGTCAGACTCTCAAAAAGCCATTTTACCAATTCTCTCTAAAAGATCACTGCCCCTACCTCATTTGTGAGATGCTCGTGTCTATTGAAAGAAATTATTACTTTCTGAGTTGTTTTAATATTTGGTAACATCTTCAGATACAAATCATGTGGTTCACTATAGTATCTAGCAGCATAATAGCATGTAGCATGCATAGGAGCTCAGTAACTATTTTTTTAATGAAGGAATGCCTCTCTTCCAATCCTAGTTCCTTAAACTCAGGTGAACAATTATTCTAATCGCCATGCTTCGTTTTCCTGGTTGGAACTAGAGGACGATTTCAGATATAGGAAAAGAGATGAAGGAAAGGAGAGAAGGAAGGAAGGAAGGAAGGAAGGAAGGAAGGAAGGAAGGAAGGAAGGGTTGAGGGAGGGAAGAAGAGACAGAGGAAAGATGGGAGTTGGGAGGGAAGGGAAAGAGAAACAAGGAAGGAAGAAAGGAAATTATGATTAAAAAGTTGGGAGTGTGATTGGGCTTTTACTTAAGAAGATGGTAAACCTCTAATACTAATACTGCATAATTATCTCTAATACTGCATAATTCATAAGGGATTTAGTGTCGATTTTAGTGTATATGATTTTAATAGGACCATAAAATTTTCACCTGAATGTTATTACTCATTCAGTTCTGAATTCAGAGAAAGGAGGTAGGGATTTTCCTGGTCACTTCAGACCCTAAGCTCCCAGGCTCCAGAAAGATGCCAAATGGAGAGGTAAGGGAAAAGAAAGTTACTACTGACTCAAAGGCTGGGACATGTTAAGTGAATTTGGGAAAAGAGTGAAAAATATTGAAATGTAGAAAAGAGAGTGGATAGGTACATAAACAGTAGGTAGTGGTGAATATGGATACAGTGTGGAATCAGGAATGAATTCTAGGAGCTTTGTTTGAGGAAGTGGTCAATCATTGTCTCACAGGTAGTAAAAGTTAGAGGAGTAGCTAAGAGAGGGAAATTTATTTCAAAATTTCAACTCTATATATTTATATGTATTAGTTATTATTTATTTGAAAGGCAAAGAGAGGGTCAGATAGACAGACTGAAATTTCCCATCTACGGTTCACTCCCCAGTTACCCACAGCAGCTAGGGCTGGATAGGCCACATGGCAACCAGGAGCCAGGGATTCTATCCAAGTCTTCCATATGGCGGGGACCCAACTACTTGAACAGAGACCTCTGGTCTCTCAAGATACACATTAGGGGGCACTGTGACGTAGCAGGTAAAGCTGCCGCCTGCAGTGCTGGCATCTCATATGGAAGCCAGTTCTTGTCCCTGCTGCTCCACTTCCAATTCAGCTCTCTGCTGTAGCCTGGGAAAGCAGTAGAAGATGATCCAAGTCTTTGGGTCCATGCACCAACGTGAGAGACCCAGAAGAAATTCTTGGCTCCTGGCTTCAGATTGGTGCAGCCCCAGTCCTTGCGGCCAATTGGAAAGTGAACCAGCAGATGGAAGACCTCTCCCTCTCTCTCTCTCTCTCTCTCTCTCTGCTTCTCCTTCTCTCTGTGTGTAACTTTGCCTTTCAAATAAATAAATAGATCTTTAAAAAATAAAAAAAGGGATACACATTAGCCACAACTTGGTGTCAGGGGCTGAGATGGGTCTTGAACCTACAGACTTCTATATGGGATGCAGATATCCCAAGTTAGATCTTAATAGCTATGGCAAATATCTGCCTCATGGATTGATTTTAAATGCGTGGCTTTGCATTTATGATATCTATTGGAAACCTAAGTGGAAATGTTAAGTAGGGGGTTGAAAATATGACTTTAAGTTAGGATTGACACAGAGAGAAAAAGTTAACCAATAAGATATAAATATTTGGTATGTCAAGGATATGTGAGACCACCTATAGTTGTGATTCCAAGTTATCGTGCACATTGCCTTCACACTACAACACATTTTTAAGATCCATTTTATTACCCTAAGGAGATAATATCTATATCTATACAGATAGCTTACAACTCATATAAGTTTTAAATATGTGTAATGCTCTAATATAAAAATAAAAACTGAATTTGTAGTGTTATTTAATGTCTTTCAATACCTAATGTCCTAGCATGGCTCATACTCCATGTACCTTATCATAAATCTGTAACTGAATAAGTAAGACCATATTCAATTTTAAAATGTCAACACCTTTTTTTCTATTTAACAGTGATGTCTAACAAGACAGTATATTTGAATATATACAGGGAACCACTGTTAACATGAATCACAGAAAAGTAGAAATAGCCAGAAATGAAAGGGCATTACACTGTTCTTTCAAAATCCCAAAGCAGCACAATCATTTGTTCCAAAATTTTTCATGAAACTACAAAAACAAAATAAAGCATTATATTATCTTTCCTCAATGTACACAATGGCTGCATTCCAGAGACTTACACCATAACATCCTAGAAAAAATTTTGTGCTTTTATAAATGTAGACATGTTCTTGGATAATTCCAAACAGACTTTTCAATTGCATCAGGTAGGGCTTTCTAAAGTGATTTGGATTCAAGGCAATTCTTACAACCTTTCTTTCTGAGAAGTCTGGCATTTCCAGTCCTGTCACTT